>NC_068450.1:8472645-8480145 GCF_023373465.1 Oncorhynchus keta | reverse complement strand
TTGTCTGGGTGGCTGTTGAGTTGTGTTTGGGGGCTGTTGAGTTTTGTTTGGTGGCTGTTGGTTGTGTTTGGGGGCTGTTGGTTGTCTGGGTGGCTGTTGAGTTGGGTTTGGGGGCTGTTGAGTTGTGTTTGTAGGCTGTTGGTTGTCCGGGTGGCTGTTGGTTGTTTGGGGGCTGTTGGTAGTGGTTGGGGGCTGTTAGTAGTGGTTGGGGGCTGTTGGTAGTGGTTTTGGGCTGTTGGTAGTGGTTGGGGGCTGTTGGTAGTGTTTGGGGGCTGTTGGTAGTGGTTGGGGGCTGTTGGTAGTGGTTGGGGGCTGTTGGTAGTGGTTGCGGGCTGTTGGTAGTGGTTGGGGGCTGTTGGTAGTGGTTGGGGGCTGTTGGTAGTGGTTGGGGGCTGTTGGTAGTGGTTTTGGGCTGTTGGTAGTGGTTTTGGGCTGTTGGTAGTGGTTTTGGGCTGTTGGTAGTGGTTTTGGGCTGTTGGTAGTGGTTGTGGGCTGTTGGTAGTGGTTGGGGGCTGTTGGTAGTGGTTGGGGGCTGTTGGTAGTGGTTTTGGGCTGTTGGTAGTGGTTTTGGGCTGTTGGTAGTGGTTTTGGGCTGTTGGTAGTGGTTTGGGCTGTTGGTAGTGGTTTTGGGCTGTTGGTAGTGGTTTTGGGCTGTTGGTAGTGGTTTTGGGCTGTTGGTAGTGGTTGGGGGCTATTGGTAGTGGTTTTGGGCTGTTGGTAGTGGTTTTGGGCTGTTGGTAGTGGTTGGGGGCTGTTGGTTGTCCAGGTGCCTGCACTCACACACACTGGTGCCTTTATCTTTCCAACAGTGTGTGACTCAGCAGGTAGTTTGAGGGCATGGTTGGTTTAGTGGTGCCTGTCTGGTGTAACAAAGTGCACGTGAGAACCAGGGCAGTTCAGCTCAGTTCTTTGGGAGGAAGGCCTGGAGAGAAGATATGGCAAATACGGTCTGCTGCAGAGTAAACAATTGTATCAAGGAAGAGGCCAACGTTCTACATTCTACAGGCCAACATTCTACATTCTACAGGCCAACATTCTACATTATACAGGCCAACATTCTACATTCTACTGGCCAACATTCTACATTCTACTGGCCAACATTCTACATTCTACAGGCCAACATTCTACATTCTATTGGAAAACATTCTACTGGCCAACGTTCTACATTCTACAGGCTAACATTCTACATTCTACAGGCCAACATTCTACATTCTACTGGCCAACATTCTACATTCTACAGGCCAACATTCTACTGGCCAACGTTCTACATTCTACAGGCTAACATTCTACATTCTACAGGCCAACATTCTACGGGCCAACATTCTACATTCTACAGGCCAACATTCTACCGGCCAGCATTCTACATTCTACAGGCCAACATTCTACATTCCACAGGCCAACTGACTAACTCAACTTGATTCACTCCGCCGTAGGCATTCTGACTGTCAACACTACTACTTAACATAATACTCTTCACTTGAGCCTCAAATAGCCCTTAACCAGACGCCACAGAGTACATGACACAGACAGGTGACAGACATGCTAATTATCAAGCGCGGGCAGGGCAAGGCTATACTGACAGACTGCTTACCTCGTGCCAGATAAGATTTAACTGGTGCTCACACACTGTGAACAGAGAATAGAGAAGGCTTGTGTAAAGACATGGAAAACAAAGGAATGGGGTGGTAGAGAAGTGTCAGTATGGCTTGGCACTGCTTTCCATTGACATTTTTTCTTTACTGTGTATGACAATATTTATAGAATTAGGACGAAAGTCAGAGGTAGCAAAGTGTGCACAGAGGGTCTGGTGGTGTCCCTGTAGAGTTAAACTGTCGGACTGTCTGACTGTTCTCTTTGAGTAAACCTGTCTGACTGTTCTCTTTGAGTAAACCTGTCTGACTGTTCTCTTTGAGTAAACCTGTCTGACTGTTCTCTTTGAGTTAAACTGTCGGACTGTCTGACTGTTCTGACTGTTCTCTTTGAGTTAAACTGTCGGACTGTTCTCTTTGAGTAAACCTGTCTGACTGTTCTCTTTGAATAAACCTGTCTGACTGTTCTCTTTGAATAAACCTGTCTGACTGTTCTCTTTGAGTAAACCTGTCTGACTGTTCTCTTTGAGTTAAACTGTCGGACTGTTCTCTTTGAATAAACCTGTCTGACTGTTCTCTTTGAGTTAAACTGTCGGACTGTTCTCTTTGAATAAACCTGTCTGACTGTTCTCTTTGAGTAAACCTGTCTGACTGTTCTCTTTGAGTTAAACTGTCGGACTGTTCTCTTTGAGTAAACCTGTCTGACTGTTCTCTTTGAATAAACCTGTCTGACTGTTCTCTTTGAATAAACCTGTCTGACTGTTCTCTTTGAGTAAACCTGTCTGACTGTTCTCTTTGAGTAAACCTGTCTGACTGTTCTCTTTGAGTAAACCTGTCTGACTGTTCTCTTTGAATAAACCTGTCTGACTGTTCTCTTTGAATAAACCTGTCTGACTGTTCTCTTTGAATAAACCTGTCTGACTGTTCTCTTTGAGTAAACCTGTCTGACTGTTCTCTTTGAATAAACCTGTCTGACTGTTCTCTTTGAGTAAACCTGTCTGACTGTTCTCTTTGAGTTAATCTGTCTGACTGTTCTCTTTGAGTTAATCTGTCTGACTGTTCTCTTTGAGTTAATCTGTCTGACTGTTCTCTTTGAGTAAACCTGTCTGACTGTTCTCTTTGAGTAAACCTGTCTGACTGTTCTCTTTGAGTAAACCTGTCTGACTGTTCTCTTTGAGTTAATCTGTCTGACTGTTCTCTTTGAGTAAACCTGTCTGACTGTTCTCTTTGAGTAAACCTGTCTGACTGTACTCTTTGAATAAACCTGTCTGACTGTTCTCTTTGAGTAAACCTGTCTGACTGTTCTCTTTGAGTAAACCTGTCTGACTGTTCTCTTTGAATAAACCTGTCTGACTGTTCTCTTTGAGTAAACCTGTCTGACTGTTCTCTTTGAGTTAATCTGTCTGACTGTTCTCTTTGAGTTAATCTGTCTGACTGTTCTCTTTGAGTTAATCTGTCTGACTGTTCTCTTTGAGTTAATCTGTCTGACTGTTCTCTTTGAGTTAATCTGTCTGACTGTTCTCTTTGAGTTAATCTGTCTGACTGTTATCTTTGAGTTAATCTGTCTGACTGTTCTCTTTGAGTTAATCTGTCTGACTGTTCTCTTTGAGTAAACCTGTCTGACTGTTATCTTTTAGGTAACCTGTCTGACTGTTCTCTGGTCCTGGTGTTGTCCCTGTAGAGTAAAAACGGTCTATCTCTATGCTCTGTTGGCTCTGAGGCAGCAGAGACACCCAGCTGTGTAATTTCCCTGTGTGGTGGAACCATCATGACAGTGTTGCCAGAAAGATTACCACCAGACTCACCAAACCACACTCTGCCTGGCTGCTAACTGTCTGGCTGCCGGCTGTGTGGCTGTGTGGCTGTGTGGCTGTCTGGCTGCCTGGCTGTGTGGCTGTGTGGCTGCCTGGCTACTGACTGTCTCTGGATACCATTGATGTTCAGACAATTAGTTACATAACAGGAATGACTGACAGGTTGCGTGCCTGTGTTGACAAACATAGGTCAACAATAGTTCTCTAATAAACCATGGCCTTATTGGATTGAAATCATACAACTGAGATTTGACTTGAGGTTTTGGGTGAGTTGGGTCATTTAGTAGCAAATGGGCGTGGCCTAAAAATATCCCCACCTGGTTCTGAGTTCTGCAAAAATAACAGTTAATCTATTAATTGTTCCTAAACGACCGCGGTTGTGTAAAGTTTTCATGCATCAACGTACCTGTAAGGCGGGTATTCATCACGTGTTAGACGGGAACAGACACAAGGCATTTTAGATTACACAATGGTGTGCATGTCTGTGCAATGGTGTGCATGTCTGTGCAATGGTGTGCATGTCTGTGCAATGGTGTGCATGTCTGTGCAATGGTGTGCATGTCTGTGCAATGGTGTGCATGTCTGTGCAATGGTGTGCATGTCTGTGCAATGGTGTGCATGTCTGTGCAATGGTGTGCATGTCTGTGCAATGGTGTGCATGTCTGTGCAATGGTGCTCAGATAAGTTCATCCAAGCAGCTAGTCTCCCTGACACTCAATCCGTATTTAGTCACATATTAGATTAACTTCTATTAATGGTACATTTATCAAGTCATTTAGTATTGATCAATTCATGTATCAAATCATTTCAATTTGCTATTCGGGAACTTTGTGCCCTAAAAAACGACTTAAGAAGTCACCATCGCACATTCTACCAATGTGTTGGCAGAACTGTATAATAGGTTTATGCAATGTTAAAAACCAGCAGCACGATCACATGGACACTCTAAGACCCCAGATCTGATTAGATGTTAACATGATAGACAGCTTTATACTGTTTCGTTACCGAAGACTTCATCTGGAAGACTTTCATAGCGTTTTTGCAATTGTCTCTCTCTCTCTCTTTAAAAAGTTAAATATGCGCAGATAACGCTGCGGCTATGAAAAAGGTGATGACGTAAAATCTCTTTATCAAAGTCAACCAACCAGGAGAGGACGTGCACAGGACAAGGAGAGGTGAATTGTTTAGAGATATTTGGCCACGTAGGCAGAAATGTGAGCCATCGAGCTGTCACCACGTTTGAGTCCCAAAGGACACACTGTTCCCTATATCTTGCAATATTTTTGACCAGCTCTGGTCGAAAGTAGTGCACTACATAGGGAATATAATAGGGAATATAATTTGAGACACAGTCCTTATCTTCCCCCAGCATCAGAGAGCTCTGTCAGTGGTTCCCATGAACATGTCAGGAGGATTCCAGAGCGTGACGGACTATGCTAGCTACATCTCTACAGAGAGGTTCAGGAGATATAAAGGAACTAGCTACATCTCTACAGAGAGGTTCAGGAGATATAAAGGAACTAGCTACATCTCTACAGAGAGGTTCAGGAGATATAAAGGAACTAGCTACATCTCTACAGACAGGTTCAGGAGATATAAAGGAACTAGCTACATCTCTACAGAGAGGTTCAGGAGATATAAAGGAACTAGCTACATCTCTACAGAGAGGTTCAGGAGATATAAAGGAACTAGCTACATCTCTACAGAGAGGTTCAGGAGATATAAAGGAACTAGCTACATCTCTACAGAGAGGTACAGGAGATATAAAGGAACTAGCTACATCTCTACAGAGAGGTTCAGGAGATACAAAGGAACTAGCTACATCTCTACAGAGAGGTTCAGGAGATATAAAGGAACTAGCTACATCTCTACAGAGAGGTTCAGGAGATATAAAGGAACTGGCTACATCTCTACAGACAGGTTCAGGAGATATAAAGGAACTAGCTACATCTGTACAGACAGGTTCAGGAGATATAAAGGAACTAGCTACATCTCTACAGAGAGGTTCAGGAGATATAAAGGAACTAGCTACAGTACATCCCATAGCACTATGAGTCTTTGAATATAAACTGTCCTGGCACAACCTGAGTATGGAATCATTCAAATTAAATTAGTAAAATGACTGTACAGATGATGAAGTTAAATGTAATCAGATCAAAGTGAGAGAGCATGTGAGGGAGTGCTAACCAGGTACTGTACATCTACACTGTCTGAAGTCCCACACAATTTAGACTTTATTGTTTGTACCTGAAGCCCCATACAGGAGAAGTACAGGGGCTTGGTGTTGACTTGCTTTGCTCTTATACTTTTAAAACCTTGAGAAAGGAGCCCCAAAGGACCATTTGTCTATACGTCCTCAGGTTTAAAGATAATTGGGTGAGAATATCCTGCACGTTTCTCGGAATATACTGTAGATATTACTCCTTCCTCTCTTTCGTGACGAGATGTCCCACAATTAGGCAGGAGCCTTTGTGCCAAACATCAAACAGTAATACATTGGAATCTACGTCTTAAGCCTGAAGAGATCAACGTAAATTTAAAAAGCAAAAGCAAACTCCTCTGCATGACAACCTATCAATGTCAGTTGTGTTCCTTTAGACCCAGAGATCAAGGAGAAATTACTCCAAGCCCACGCCACCTTAATGTTTTTCAACAAAAAAATTCTCCACACCTTTAAACAATTATGTTAATTGTATTCTGGATTCATTTGCATTAGTTTCAAAGATCATTGCTTTTAAGCAAATAAGCAGTAGTCGTCTTTATTTTTGGTGAGAAGACAGTGTCTGCGTCCTAAGTAGATCCTGGTCAAAAGAAGTGGAATAGAGTGTCATTTGGAATAGAGTGCCATTTGGAATAGAGTGCCATTTGGAATAGAGTTCCATTTGGAATAGAGTTCCATTTTGGAATAGAGTGCCGTATGGAATAGAGTGCCGTTTGGAATAGAGTGCCATTTGGAATAGAGTTCGGATTGGAATAGAGTTCGGTTTGGAATAGAGTACCGTATGGAATAGAGTGCCGTTTGGAATAGAGTGCCGTTTGGAATAGAGTGCCATTTGGAATAGAGTTTGGTTTGGAATAGAGTTCGGTTTGGAATAGAGTGCCGTATGGAATAGAGAGCCGTTTGGAATAGAGTGCCATTTGGAATAGAGTGCCATTTGGAATAGAGTTCGGTTTGGAATAGAGTTCGGTTTGGAATAGAGTGCCGTTTGGAATAGAGTTTCATTTGGAATAGAGTGCCGTATGGAATAGAGTGCCGTATGGAATAGAGTGCCGTTTGGAATAGAGTGCCATTTGGAAAAGAGTGCCATTTGGAATAGAGTTCGGTTTGGAATAGAGTGCCGTATGGAATAGAGTGCCGTTTGGAATAGAGTTTCATTTGGAATAGAGTTCCATTGAGACACAATCAATGACGCATAGCCAAGAGAATCTGATTAAAGGAATGACATGCTCTCATCTGATTTTAAGATCAAAACAACAGAGTCTCAAAGTAAGGCCTTGTCATCCCACTGAAACGCTGTGTCTAGAGAAATGAACTGTATGAATTGTTCATAGTTGTTCTTGTAATATTCTGGCTGGTGACGTTAGTCACATTAATCTGGGAAAATACAAGTGAGAGTTGAGGTTGATATTCTTCAAGAATCAATGGGTGTATGACATTCATTAAAAGGAGCACTGAACCCAATATAACTATATACCAGAGTGTGTCTTTTAAATCTGGCTCACTGGAAACAGGGCCTAATTAAAGGCATGCTTCTGGGTTATTTTATACTGTTCAATGGTCGTTATTCCACTACTCTACGCCAGAACTACGCCTCTACCCCCCGCCACCAATTCAGGACATCCACCAAACGTCGGAGGCAGCTTCCTATCTGCTAATGGCACCGTATCCCTTACGTAATGCCTTACTATGAACTCTGGTCAAAAGTAGTGCACTATATAGGGAATCACGTGCCGTTTGGGAGCTCCCTGTGTCTTTAGGGCTGAAGCAGAGGGGCTTTGAACTCAGGAAAGGAGAGCCACGGTCCCTGTTAACTTCCAAACAACCTCCCTTCCCGCCGGGCTCTTACAGCTCCTGTGTGTGTGTGTGTGTGTGTGTG
>NC_068450.1:8400145-8467645 GCF_023373465.1 Oncorhynchus keta | reverse complement strand
CCTGTTACCAGAAGGTATCTATTATTCCCCTGTTACCAGAAGGTATCTATTATTCCCCTGTTACCAGAAGGTATCTATTATTCCCCTGTTACCTCTTAGTAAGGTATCTATTATTCCCCTGTTACCAGTAAGGTATCTATTATTCCCCTGTTACCAGAAGGTATCTATTATTCCCCTGTTACCAGAAGGTATCTATTATTCCTCTGCTACCAGAAGGTATCTATTATTCCTCTGCTACCAGAAGGTATCTATTATTCCTCTGCTACCAGAAGGTATCTATTATTCCCCTGTTACCAGAAGGTATCTATTATTCCCCTGTTACCTCTTAGTAAGGTATCTATTATTCCCCTGTTACCTCTTAGTAAGGTATCTATTATTCCTCTGTTACCAGAAGGTATCTATTATTCTCCTGTTACCAGAAGGTATCTATTATTCCCCTGTTACCAAATATGTCTACACTACAACTATTTCATACCTCTTAGTAAGGTATCTATTATTCCTCTGTTACCAGAAGGTATCTATTATTCCCCTGTTACCTCTTAGTAAGGTATCTATTATTCCCCTGTTACCTCTTAGTAAGGTATCTATTATTCCCCTGTTACCAGAAGGTATCTATTATTCCCCTGTTACCTCTTAGTAAGGTATCTATTATTCCCCTGTTACCAGAAGGTATCTATTATTCCCCTGTTACCTCTTAGTAAGGTATCTATTATTCCCCTGTTACCAGAAGGTATCTATTATTCCCCTGTTACCAGAAGGTATCTATTATTCCCCTGTTACCAGAAGGTATCTATTATTCCCCTGTTACCAGAAGGTATCTATTATTCCCCTGTTACCAGAAGGTATCTATTATTCCCCTGTTACCTCTTAGTAAGGTATCTATTATTCCCCTGTTACCTCTTAGTAAGGTATCTATTATTCCTCTGTTACCAGAAGGTATCTATTATTCCCCTGTTACCAGAAGGTATCTATTATTCCCCTGTTACCAGAAGGTATCTATTATTCCCCTGTTACCTCTTAGTAAGGTATCTATTATTCCCCTGTTACCTCTTAGTAAGGTATCTATTATTCCCCTGTTACCTCTTAGTAAGGTATCTATTATTCCCCTGTTACCTCTTAGTAAGGTATCTATTATTCCCCTGTTACCAGAAGGTATCTATTATTCCCCTGTTACCAGAAGGTATCTATTATTCCTCTGCTACCAGAAGGTATCTATTATTCCCCTGTTACCAGAAGGTATCTATTATTCCCCTGTTACCAGAAGGTATCTATTATTCCCCTGTTACCAGAAGGTATCTATTATTCCCCTGTTACCAGAAGGTATCTATTATTCCCCTGTTACCAGAAGGTATCTATTATTCCCCTGTTACCAGTAAGGTATCTATTATTCCCCTGTTACCAGAAGGTATCTATTATTCCCCTGTTACCAGAAGGTATCTATTATTCCCCTGTTACCTCTTAGTAAGGTATCTATTATTCCCCTGTTACCAGAAGTTATCTATTATTCCCCTGTTACCTCTTAGTAAGGTATCTATTATTCCCCTGTTACCTCTTAGTAAGGTATCTATTATTCCCCTGTTACCTCTTAGTAAGGTATCTATTATTCCCCTGTTACCACTTAGTAAGGTATCTATTATTCCCCTGTTACCTCTTAGTAAGGTATCTATTATTCCCCTGTTACCTCTTAGTAAGGTATCTATTATTCCCCTGTTACCTCTTAGTAAGGTATCTATTATTCTCCTGTTACCAGAAGGTATCTATTATTCCCCTGTTACCTCTTAGTAAGGTATCTATTATTCCCCTGTTACCTCTTAGTAAGGTATCTATTATTCCCCTGTTACCAGAAGGTATCTATTATTCCCCTGTTACCAGAAGGTATCTATTATTCCCCTGTTACCAGAAGGTATCTATTATTCCCCTGTTACCAGAAGGTATCTATTATTCCCCTGTTACCTCTTAGTAAGGTATCTATTATTCCCCTGTTACCAGAAGGTATCTATTATTCCCCTGTTACCAGAAGGTATCTATTATTCCCCTGTTACCAGAAGGTATCTATTATTCCCCTGTTACCAGAAGGTATCTATTATTCCCCTGTTACCAGAAGGTATCTATTATTCCCCTGTTACCACTTAGTAAGGTATCTATTATTCCCCTGTTACCACTTAGTAAGGTATCTATTATTCCCCTGTTACCAGAAGGTATCTATTATTCCCCTGTTACCAGAAGGTATCTATTATTCCCCTGTTACCAGAAGGTATCTATTATTCCCCTGTTACCAGAAGGTATCTATTATTCCCCTGTTACCAGAAGGTATCTATTATTCCCCTGTTACCAGAAGGTATCTATTATTCCCCTGTTACCAGAAGGTATCTATTATTCCCCTGTTACCAGAAGGTATCTATTATTCCCCTGTTACCAGAAGGTATCTATTATTCCCCTGTTACCAGAAGGTATCTATTATTCCCCTGTTACCAGAAGGTATCTATTATTCCCCTGTTACCAGAAGGTATCTATTATTCCCCTGTTACCAGAAGGTATCTATTATTCCCCTGTTACCACTTAGTAAGGTATCTATTATTCCCCTGTTACCTCTTAGTAAGGTATCTATTATTCCCCTGTTACCAGAAGTTATCTATTATCCCCTGTTACCAGAAGGTATCTATTATTCCCCTGTTACCAGAAGGTATCTATTATTCCCCTGTTACCAGAAGGTATCTATTATTCCCCTGTTACCTCTTAGTAAGGTATCTATTATTCCCTGTTATCTCTTAGTAAGGTATCTATTATTCCCCTGTTACCTCTTAGTAAGGTATCTATTATTCCCCTGTTACCACTTAGTAAGGTATCTATTATTCCCCTGTTACCTCTTAGTAAGGTATCTATTATTCCCCTGTTACCAGAAGGTATCTATTATTCCCCTGTTACCAGAAGGTATCTATTATTCCCCTGTTACCAGAAGGTATCTATTATTCCCCTGTTACCTCTTAGTAAGGTATCTATTATTCCCCTGTTACCACTTAGTAAGGTATCTATTATTCCCCTGTTACCAGAAGGTATCTATTATTCCCCTGTTACCAGAAGGTATCTATTATTCCCCTGTTACCACTTAGTAAGGTATCTATTATTCCCCTGTTACCACTTAGTAAGGTATCTATTATTCCTCTGCTACCAGAAGGTATCTATTATTCCCCTGTTACCAGAAGGTATCTATTATTCCTCTGCTACCAGAAGCGAAACCATATCAACGAATCTCATCCTCTGACGAAGCTCTTTATTCTATTTTCTGCCAGAAGAAAAATTCATGCAGATAAAACCCACAATTCAATATTACTGATTTAAAAAAATTCACGTGGCCCAATTGGAAGTCTATTCCCTGTTTAGTACATTACTTTTGACCTGAGCCCTTTGGGCCCTGGTGAAAAGTAGTGCACTATCTAGGGAATGGAGTGCTATTTGGGCCACCACAGAAACAAAACGTAATAATCAACGACGGTGACCTCCTTGTTAGTCAGAACACGTCCATATTGGATCGAGAAAGGTCTGACTTAGTTTGTTGCAAACATAAAAATCATTGTGGTACTGTAGACGGATGGTAAATGTGATTTGTAAATCTCATTGAGCTCATTTGTCATTTGGGTTCCGTCCCGTCCATGGCTTCTCTTTCACCTTGGGGACAAATGCTCTCAGTCAGTGAGGAAAAGACAATGACGATCCTAGCAGTTACATCTTGTGCGTCCCAAATGTCACTCCATTCCCTACACTAGGGCAAAACAGATGTAGTAACTTAATTTGAGCCAGTTTGCTACAGCAGGAAAATAATCCTACAGCAACAGGAAATGGGAATTATTACGTGGATTATAATTCATGTACATTTTTTTGTAGGGGTTGATGCATTTTTTGGGGGGAGGGAAGATACGTCAAATGAAATCAAATCTAAGCAGAAAGGTACTGGGGGTGTAGATCTGTAATGGACAGTTACAACTGGGGGTGTAGATCTGTAATGGACAGTTACAACTGGGGGTGTAGAGTTGTAATTGAGAGTTACAACTGGTGGTGTAGAGTTGTAATTGAGAGTTACAACTGGGGGTGTAGATCTGTAATGGACAGTTACAACTGGTGGTGTAGAGCTGTAATGGACAGTTACAACTGGTGGTGTAGAGCTGTAATTGACAGTTACAACTGGTGGTGTAGAGCTGTAATTGACAGTTACAACTGGGGGTGTAGATCTGTAATGGACAGTTACAACTGGTGGTGTAGAGCTGTAATTGACAGTTACAACTGGTGGTGTAGAGCTGTAATGGACAGTTACAACTGGTGGTGTAGAGCTGTAATTGACAGTTACAACTGGGGGTGTAGATCTGTAATGGACAGTTACAACTGGGCGTGTAGAGCTGTAATGGACAGTTACAACTGGGGGGTGTAGAGTTGTAATTGACAGTTACAACTGGGGGTGTAGAGTTGTAATGGACAGTTACAACTGGGGGTGTAGATCTGTAATGGACAGTTACAACTGGGGGTGTAGAGCTGTAATGGACAGTTACAACTGGGGGTGTAGAGTTGTAATTGACAGTTACAACTGGTGGTGTAGAGCTGTAATGGACAGTTACAACTGTTGGTGTAGAGTTGTAATGGACAGTTACAACTGGGGGTGTAGAGTTGTAATTGACAGTTACAAAACAAATGTAAACAATGATGGGGATATCTTGGCAAAATCAGGCGGGAGTGAGTTCCAGATCACAGGGCCTCTGTACATGATTCGTGATCATGAAAAGTGGTTGTTCTTGAATGTGGGTGGACTGTCAGTTCTTGAACTGTCTGTTTCTTGTTGAGTGGTCATGGAATTCATATATGATCCTCAAAAGGTTCTACAGCTGCACCATCGAGAGCATCCTGATTGGTTGCATCTGGTATGGCAACTGCACGGCCTCCGACCCCAAGGCACTCAAGAGAGTAGTGCGTACTGCCCAGTACTACTGGGGCCAAGCTTCCTGCCATCCAGGACCTCTATATCAGGCAGTGTCAGAGGAAGGCTCCCGCCATCCAGGACCTCTATATCAGGCGGTGTCAGAGGAAGGCTCCCGCCATCCAGGACCTCTATATCAGGCGGTGTCAGAGGAAGGCTCCCGCCATCCAGGACCTCTATATCAGGCGGTGTCAGAGGAAGGCTCCCGCCATCCAGGACCTCTATATCAGGCGGTGTCAGAGGAAGGCTCCCGCCATCCAGGACCTCTATATCAGGCGGTGTCAGAGGAAGGCTCCCTCCATCCAGGACCTCTATATCAGGCGGTGTCAGAGGAAGGCTTCCTGCCATCCAGGACCTCTATATCAGGCGGTGTCAGAGGAAGGCTTCCTGCCATCCAGGACCTCTATATCAGGCGGTGTCAGAGGAAAGGCTTCCTGCCATCCAGGACCTCTATATCAGGCGGTGTCAGAGGAAGGCTCCCGCCATCCAGGACCTCTATATCAGGCGGTGTCAGAGGAAGGCTCCCGCCATCCAGGACCTCTATATCAGGCGGTGTCAGAGGAAGGCTTCCTGCCATCCAGGACCTCTATATCAGGCGGTGTCAGAGGAAGGCTCCCGCCATCCAGGACCTCTATATCAGGCGGTGTCAGAGGAAGGCTTCCTGCCATCCAGGACCTCTATATCAAGCGGTGTCAGACATTTTTTACTTATTTATTTTTTACTTAACACTTTTTAATGTTTTTCTTAACTTCTTAAAGCATTGTTGGTAAGTAAGCATTTCACTGTAAGGTCTACTACACCTGTTGTATTCGGCACATGTGACAAATACAATTTGATTTGATATGATTTGATGGTAAGAATTGTTTTTGAAGAAAGAGGGTAATAAGTGATTTAAAGAGCTGTAAAAAAACGAAAAAATGAGCAACTGAAAGAAAGTTTGTTTGATAAATATTCAGGAGTTGTAATTGTTTGAAAAGTGACGCTGAATGGATTGTAAAACCGTCAGCCGATGTTACTCTTACAGAGTGTTTCTGCAGACCACAGACTGATAGTAGTATATTGTGTGCTGGTCCATGTAATATTACAGCACCTGATGAATGTGAAGGTCGTTGCACCATAGAGACTTGAGAGCAGTGCTTTACAGAGTCTCTGGAAAGTATTCAGACCCCTTGACTTTTTACACATTTTGTTACGTTACAGCCTTATTCTAAAAATGATTAAATTACTTTTCTTCCTCATCAATCTACACACAATACCCCATAATGACATCACAATACCCCATAATGACATCACAATACCCCATAATGACATCACAATACCCCATCATGAAGTCACAATACCCCATAATGACAAAAGAGAAAAACAGTTTTTTTTAGATCATTTGTCAAATGAAAACATAAGTATTCAGTCTGTTGTGACCTGAGGTTGTGTTTTTCAGAGATAATAAGAAGTCACATAACTCATTACAGAACACAGGGGTTTAACTGAAAACTGCTAGATGGGGACAAGATTCATACATTGTATTGGGCTTTTACATCAGTCACAGGGGTTTAACTGAAAACTGCCAGGTGGGGACAAGATTCATACATTGTATTGGGCTTTTACATCAGTCACAGGGGTTTAACTGAAAACTGCTAGATGGGGACAAGATTCATACATTGTATTGGGCTTTTACATCAGTCACAGGGGTTTTCTCTGCCAAAGTAGGTCCACTTTCTGTGAAAAACAGAAATAAGTGATCCGTCGCTTAGGAATTCATTGGAAAAGGGATTTAGGTTTCATCCTTTTATTGAGAAGTTAATTGATAGTGCCCCATAATGCTCTCCTATTGTTCTGATGCTTTGAGAGTTCACTATCACTTCTTTTCTTTTTTGGGGGGAGGGGGGGGGGTTAATAATTCAATTCTACATCTGTATGTTTGACAAAGAGCCCCCAGGGAATAGGGTGCTATTTGGGACGCTGATCCATCCCTACTTGTATTTCATTTTCTCATCCAGATTCTCTATGCAGAATAATTGGTCATCGTAGTTCACTGTAACAGCACAGGTGCCAACTAGTAGATAAGTGAGGTTGTAGTTTTGACAAATGAGCCAGTCAGTGCCAAGGGGATAACAGGGGGAGGGGGGGAGGGGTGTTCGTCAGACGGTTTGATCCAGATTTTCTGTTGACTAGACAGAGACAGACAGACAGTTTGGGGGGGGGATCCTCCAGCCTCAGTCCTGCGCAGTCCCAGTCCCAGTCCCAGTCCCAGTCCCAGTCCCAGTCCCAGTCCCAGTCCTGCGCAGTCCCAGTCCCAGTCCTGCGCAGTCCCAGTCCCAGTCCCAGTCTCAGTCCTGCGCAGTCCCAGTCCCAGTCACCATGTCACAGGTCACAGGGGTTTCGGCACCCTACTAGAGGAAAGGATGGAGGTAGAGGAGGGACAACCTCAGGCAAAATGAACAGAACAGTAAATGCTGTGTTGTCGAAGAAAGGGCCGGTATAGAGTAGAGAGGGACCAGTAGACAGGGACCAGTATAGAGTAGAGAGGGACCAGTAGACAGGGACCAGTATAGAGTAGACAGGGACCAGTATAGAGTAGACAGGGACCAGTAGACAGGGACCAGTATAGAGTAGAGGGACCAGTATAGAGTAAACAGGGACCAGTAGACAGGGGCCAGTATAGAGTAGACAGGGGCCAGTATAGAGTAGACAGGGACCAGTAGACAGGACCAGTAGACAGGGACCAGTATAGAGTAGACAGGGACCAGTATAGAGTAGAGGGACAGGTATAGAGTAGAGAGGGACCAGTAGACAGGGACCAGTATAGAGTAGACAGGGACCAGTATAGAGTAGACAGGGACCAGTATAGAGTAGACAGGGACCAGTAGACAGGGACCATTGTTAGTGGAAGCGTTACTTCATTGCACATAGCTTTGCGTTTTGACAGGTCTGGATGGTCTCAGCAAATTTTGTGCAACTCAAATCAAATCAAATCGAATTAATCAAATATTTATATAGCCCTTTGTACATCAGCTGATATCTCAAAGTGCTGTCATTAACTGACTGGATCGTACATAGAAACATGACTGACTGGATCGGTCATAGAAACATGACATTAACCGACTGGATCGTACAGAGAAACATGACTGACTGGATCGTACAGAGAAACATGACATTAACTGACTGGATCGTACAGAGAAACATGACATTAACCGACTGGATCGTACAGAGAAACATGACATTAACTGACTGGATCGTACAGAGAAACATGATATTAACTGACTGGATCGTACAGAGAAACATGACTGACTGGATCGTACAGAGAAACATGACATTAACTGACTGGATCGTACAGAGATACATGACTGACTGGATCGTACAGAGAAACATGACTGACTGGATCGTACAGAGAAACATGACATTAACTGACTGGATCGTACAGAGAAACATGACATTAACTGACTGGATCGTACAGAGAAACATGACTGAATGGATGGTACAGAGATACATGACATTAACTGACTGGATCGTACAGAGAAACATGACATTAACTGACTGGATCGTACAGAGATACATGACATTAACTGACTGGATCGTACAGAGAAACATGACATTAACTGACTGGATCGTACAGAGAAACATGACATTAACTGACTGGATTGTACAGAGAAACATGACTGACTGGATCGTACAGAGAAACATGTCATTAACTGACTGGATCGTACAGAGAAACATGTCATTAACTGACTGGATCGTACAGAGAAACATGACTGACTGGATCATACAGAGAAACATGACTGACTGGATCGTACAGAGAAACATGACTGACTGGATCGTACAGAGAAACATGACATTAACTGACTGGATCGTACAGAGAAACATGAACGTACAGAGAAACATTACTGACTGGAGAAACAACATGACTGACTGGATCGTACAGAGAAACATGATGACTGGATTACAGAGAAACATGACTGGATCGTACAGAGAAACATGACATTAACTGACTGGATAACTGACTGGATGGTACAGAGAAACAGAGAAACATGACATTAACTGACTGGATCGTACAGAGAAACATGACTGACTGGATCGTACAGAGATACATGACATTAACTGACTGGATCGTACAGAGAAACATGTCATTAACTGACTGGATCGTACAGAGAAACATGACATTAACTGACTGGATCGTACAGAGAAACATGTCATTAACTGACTGGATCGTACAGAGAAACATGTCATTAACTGACTGGATCGTACAGAGATACATGACATTAACTGACTGGATCGTACAGAGAAACATGTCATTAACTGACTGGATCGTACAGAGAAACATGTCATTAACTGACTGGATCGTACATAGAAACATGTAATTAACTGACTGGATCGTACAGAGAAACATGATATTAACTGACTAGATCGTACAGAGAAACATGACATTAACTGACTGGATCGTACAGAGAAACATGACTGACTGGATCGTACAGAGAAACATGTCATTAACTGACTGGATCGTACAGAGAAACATGTCATTAACTGACTGGATCGTACAGAGAAACATGTCATTAACTGACTGGATCGTACAGAGAAACATGATATTAACTGACTGGATCGTACAGAGAAACATGACTGACTGGATCGTACAGAGAAACATGACTGACTGGATCGTACAGAGAAACATGACTGACTGGATCGTACAGAGAAACATGTCATTAACTGACTGGATCGTACAGAGAAACATGACTGACTGGATCGTACAGAGATACATGACATTAACTGACTTATTTCTCTACTTCTCGTGACGATGTGAAAATCTGACAACTGCGTGTGTGTGTGCGTGCGTGTGTGTGTGTGTGTGTGCGTGCGTGCGTGCGTGCGTGCGTGTGTGTGTGTGTGTGTGTGTGTGTGTGTGTGTGTGTGTGCGTGCGTGTTGGTCCGTGCATGCATCTGAGCATATATGCTTGTGCGTGGTAACAATGCGTCCCATTCTGCTGGTGTTGAAAATAATGAATGTATGTATGTAATTCACATATCAACAAAAAAAAAAGGCAGAGTATTTGTCATTGAACAACATCGAATGACAACAGGACACTGAACATGGCACACTGCATGTATTTCCATGTCAATGGTGAGGCTGTGGCAGGGCATCTTCTTAATATGGACTGGCTGGCTTGTTGAGGTTGTTGTGTAAGCAGGCATCAACCGGAGAGTTTGTGTAGAGTGACTTGGGTGTTGCTAACAGTGTCTCTTTGTGTAGAGTGACTTGGGTGTTGCTAACAGTGTCTCTTTGTGATTAGTGACTTGGGTGTTGCTAACAGTGTCTCTTTGTGAAGAGTGATTTGGGTGTTGCTAACAGTGTCTCTTTGTGAAGAGTGACTTGGGTGTTGCTAACAGTGTCTCTTTGTGAAGAGTGACTTGGGTGTTGCTAACAGTGTCTCTTTGTGTTTAGTGACTTGGGTGTTGCTAACAGTGTCTCTTTGTGAAGAGTGACTTGGGTGTTGCTAACAGTGTCTCTTTGTGAAGAGTGACTTGGGTGTTGCTAACAGTGTCTCTTTGTGTTTAGTGACTTGGGTGTTGCTAACAGTGTCTCTTTGTGAAGAGTGACTTGGGTGTTGCTAACAGTGTCTCTTTGTGAAGAGTGACTTGGGTGTTGCTAACAGTGTCTCTTTGTGAAGAGTGACTTGGGTGTTGCTAACAGTGTCTCTTTGTGAAGAGTGACTTGGGTGTTGCTAACAGTGTCTCTTTGTGAAGAGTGACTTGGGTGTTGCTAACAGTGTCTCTTTGTGAAGAGTGACTTGGGTGTTGCTAACAGTGTCTCTTTGTGACCAGATGCCTGGTTGCTTGTGACACACATTCCTAACTCACTAAAGGTACAGACACAGGGTGTGTCCAAACCGGCACCCTATTCTACTTGGCCATTTGGGACAGATCAAGGGACAGATCAATGGTATTCCCCTGGAACTAGTCTATCTCATCTCCCTGGTAACTCCCTCTCTCTGTCGGAGGTCTGTCAATACGGCTGGGAACAGTCCTTGTCATTTCTCCTCTAAACTATGATTGTATTCCAAATGGCACCGTTATATCTGCCCCTTCGGACATGACGAGGACTGTTGACAGCCGTATTGACAGACCACCAGCAGAGAGAGGGATTTACCAGGGAGATGAGATTGACTAGTTCCAGGGGAATACCATTGATCTGTCCCTTGTGTTCCCACCATGTCAGGAATCATATCTGTTTCATTAGTCTACATTACAATATGTTGGCACTGTGGGATCTCAGTGTGTGATCGTCATCATTCTGAACGTTGTGTCAAATCTCTATCTAGCTACAGTTTATATCTGACATTATCTGACATTATCTGACATTAACTGACATATATCTAATAGTTTATACTGTATCTTACATCCAAAAAAATGTAATATCAAAGACTTGAACTTGAACATATGACAACTGCTTCGGAGGCATAATACTGAGAGACAGTTTCAAGAGGTCTGCTATAATACTGAGAGACAGTTTCAAGAGGTCTGCTATAATACTGAGAGACAGTTTCAAGAGGTCTGCTATAATACTGAGAGACAGTTTCAAGAGGTCTGCTATAATACTGAGAGACAGTTTCAAGAGGTCTGCTATAATACTGAGAGACAGTTTCAAGAGGTCTGCTATAATACTGAGAGACAGTTTCAAGAGGTCTGCTATAATACTGAGAGACAGTTTCAAGAGGTCTGCTATAATACTGAGAGACAGTTTCAAGAGGTCTGCTATAATACTGAGAGACAGTTTCAAGAGGTCTGCTATAATACTGAGAGACAGTTTCAAGGGGTCTGCTATAATACTGAGAGACAGTTTCAAGAGGTCTGCTATAATACTGAGAGACAGTTTCAAGAGGTCTGCTATAATACTGAGAGACAGTTTCAAGAGGTCTGCTATAATACTGAGAGACAGTTTCAAGAGGTCTGCTATAATACTGAGAGACAGTTTCAAGAGGTCTGCTATAATACTGAGAGACAGTTTCAAGAGGTCTGCTATAATACTGAGAGACAGTTTCAAGAGGTCTGCTATAATACTGAGAGACAGTTTCAAGAGGTCTGCTATAATACTGAGAGACAGTTTCAAGAGGTCTGCTATAATACTGAGAGACAGTTTCAAGAGGTCTGCTATAATACTGAGAGACAGTTTCAAGAGGTCTGCTATAATACTGAGAGACAGTTTCAAGAGGTCTGCTATAATACTGAGAGACAGTTTCAAGAGGTCTGCTATAATACTGAGAGACAGTTTCAAGAGGTCTGCTATAATACTGAGAGACAGTTTCAAGAGGTCTTCTATAATACTGAGAGACAGTTTCAAGAGGTCTGTCACTTTTGTGCCTCTGGTAGTTAGCCAGACCTTCTAAAACCTAACCTTTCCTATAGCTATCAATTATGCACCTGGTCACACCACCTCCCACAGTAACACATGATTTACCAGGGGTGTGGAAGGAAAGCCCTGTTGACCTGCCACAGTAACACATGAATTACCAGGAGTGTGGAAGGAAAGCCCTGTTGACCTTCCACAGTAACACATGAATTACCAGGGGTGTGGAAGGAAAGCCCTGTTGACCTGCCACAGTAACACATGTATTACCAGGGGTGTGGAAGGAAAGCCCTGTTGACCTTCCACAGTAACACATGAATTACCAGGGGTGTGGAAGGAAAGCCCTGTTGACCTGCCACAGTAACACATGAATTACCAGGGGTGTGGAAGGAAAGCCCTGTTGACCTGCCACAGTAACACATGTATTACCAGGGGTGTGGAAGGAAAGCCCTGTTGACCTGCCACAGCTCAGTTGGTGGTTTCTACAGATACTCTATGGACCAATAAGACTGACACAAAGTATCATCTTCAACATTGTGTCATGTAAAGCCCTTGTTTTTGACACGGTGTCCTGCTTCAGCTTGTTTTAAATGTGAATAACAACTGTAACAGGTACGAACAGTACTTCCACAGTACAATATATCTCTCTACATTTGTCTTAGCATTTTGCCCAGGAACAAAAGAGTGCCAAAGGAAACCGAGCACACCCCATTTCTGTCAAACTGGATTGACTCACTTCTTGAGACAACCTTGACATTTCCCAGGGAATTACCATTGATCTGTCCCTGTATTCCCACCATGTCAGGAAATATCTGTATGGATATGTGTGTCATTAGTCTGCATTACAATATGTCATGTGGGATCACAGTGTGTGATCAACATCATTCAGAATGACGAGTCAAATGTCAATCTAGCTACAGTTTATATCTGACATTATCTGACATTATCTGACATATATCTAATAGTTTATACTGTATCTTACATAATACTGAGAGACAGTTTCAAGAGGTCTGCTATAATACTGAGAGACAGTTTCAAGAGGTCTGTCATTTTTGTGCCTCAGGTTTTAGAAGGTCTGGCTAACTACCAAACCTTTCCTATAGCTATCAATCATGCACCTGGTCACACCACCTCCCACAGTAACACATTATTTACCAGGGGTGTGGAAGGAAAGCCCTGTTGACCTCCCACAGTATCACATTAACACATGGTGTGATACAGCATGGAATTGAAACGTGGTCTGTAAGGACGCCTCTAGCACTGTGATGCAGTGCCTTAGACCTCTGTGCCACTTGGTCAGACCCAACGTACTGCAGTGCTTGGCTACATGTTCCATGTCACAGAACAATGAATGACTCGTGTTTCATTACAAACACAAACAGGGTTTCATTCAACAATAGAGATCGTCATGACGATTAGTTATGCCTCTCTGAGACAGTCAGAAAAGATTTACTCCAGTCTTGTTGCACAACAGATTCCATCAGTAATAATCAATACATTAAAACCGGTTTAGAAATGTTTCAGATTAAAGAATTTTCCCTCGTTGTAAATGAGGTTCACATTCAGTGCAAGGACAGCTGTTGTGTGACAATGGTTGCTGATGGTATGGGCCTAATACGGCCCTGGAACATCACACGATGAGTGCCACTGTGTGCTGCGTTGTGCGTAGGCTTTGGCCCACATCCAGAGGTATCCTCAATCAGTTTTCTCTTTGTGTTTTGAGAGAGATCGCTGACAAAAACAGAAACAATGGTGAATAACAGAACAGTGAAAGCATCCCTGTCTCTCCACTATCCTCTCATTCCTTTGTTGGTCATTGGGATGGGAGCCTGTCGGTCGCGTCCCCGCGTTGTCCCACTCCCTAGCCAGGCCAGAAGCAGACCACCTCTCCCATCCCCTGGGCCAGGCCAGCAAACCATCCAGCGACTAGCCGAGGCGCCTGCTGCCGTCCCAGCCCCACTGCAGACACAGAGGCGTCTGAGCAGCGTTGCGAGAGCCATGAACTACCACTACCAACCCCCCTACTCACCTAGTCTGTCCCAGAGGGGGTATCGGCGGTAAGTGGTGGTCGGAGCACGTTCGGCATGTGTTCAGAACCTTTTTTGGAGCGTGTGGATGGTTGAATGTGTCATTACGTGGTCAAGAGAAAGGTGATTGGTTGGTTTGTTGAGGAGGTACAGGGACTAGCAGGAATAGTAGGGCAGGTTGACATTTGGTTGGCTTGTTGAGGAGGTACAGGGACTAGCAGGAATAGTAGGGCAGGTTGACATTTGGTTGGTTTGTTGAGGAGGTACAGGGACTAGCAGGAATAGTAGGGCAGGTTGACATTTGGTTGGTTTGTTGAGGAGGTACAGGGACTGGCAGGAATAGTAGGGCAGGTTGACATTTGGTCGGTTTGTAACAGGTTCATAAACACTGGGGAAGTCCTACTCCTCTATAACATTTAATCAAATTGGTCTGGAAGGCTGGATGTTTAACATACTAAAATACTTATGTCTGTATATAAAATAATGAACCATTCTGTTTGATAAGAAAGGGGAAAAACTGTCCTTATTATTCTTTCTTAGACCCTTGTTTTGTTGCCAGTAGGACAGTGGATCCATTGTCTATGGGTGAAGAACATGCATTGTTTTTACAGAGAAGAAGAGTCTG
The DNA here is from genome assembly GCF_023373465.1 of Oncorhynchus keta. Taxonomy (NCBI): domain Eukaryota; kingdom Metazoa; phylum Chordata; class Actinopteri; order Salmoniformes; family Salmonidae; genus Oncorhynchus; species Oncorhynchus keta. The sequence goes on along the minus strand of NC_068450.1, from coordinate 8,452,697 downwards.
TCAGAGACATCCCACCCCTCCCCCTTTTTCTCTATGTGACAAACTGATGGCTTGTGATTTGGTTTTCATTGTATGTCTCACTCCCACTTGTCAGTTCATGCATTTATGCTATTTTCTGCATCGTAGAGGCTTACCTTCAGGATGAGTAGAGGTGATTTCTCCCATGAATGCTAAGCACAGGATATTCCATATACTCCATGGTCTGTCTAACGATTTTTCCACGTAATGTGAAACTCATAATTCCTCTGGGCTACAGAGGCCCAAGGCGTTGGGACCCCATGGTGACCTCCAGAGGCGAATAGATATTCTAGGCTACGTCCTAAAGATAATAGTGCACTACTTTTGACCAAAGCCTTGGGCCTCTGGAGGTCACCATGGGGATCCAAAGCCCTGCTCTGGTCAAAAGTAGTGCATTATTTGGGAAGTACACATTGCCAAAGCCTTGGGCCTCTGGAGGTCACCATAGGGTCCCAAAGCCTTGGGCCTCTGGAGGTCACCATGGGGATCCAAAGCCTTGGGCCTCTGGAGATCACCATGGAGATCCAAAGCCTTGGGCCTCTGGTCACCATGGAGATCCAAAGCCTTGGGCCTCTGGTCACCATGGGGATCCAAAGCCTTGGGCCTCTGGAGGTCACCATGGGGATCCAAAGCTTTGGGCCTCTGGAGGTCACCATGGGGTCCCAAAGCCTTGGGCCTCTGGAGGTCACCATGGGGATCCAGATGAGAGATACAGAGAGACTCAATTGTTAGAATGTGTTTTGCTTGGCTCTCCGACCAGGACATCTGATGGAAAGTCTGGCTCAACCCCTAACTGGCTGTATCATGACTCATAGATTCAGGGATGTGTACCAAATGGCACCCTTTTCCCTGTAAAGTGCTCTATTTATGAGCAGAGTCCTATGTGCCCTGGTCAAAAGTAGTGCATTATGGGGAAATATACTGCCCTTTGGGAGTCTCTGTAATGAGTCATGGATCCTGCTGGTCCCTTTAGGCTGGAGCACACTTATCTCAATGGACGCTGGCTGACAGTTTCCCTTATAGCATATAAACGTTAGAAAGACTCAGGGTAATATGACTGAGGAGAATATAAACGGTAGGAAGACTCAGGGTAATATGACTGAGGAGAATATAAACAGTAGGAAGACTCAGGGTAATATGACTGAGGAGAATATAAACAGTAGAAAGACTCAGGGTAATATGACTGAGGAGAATATAAACAGTAGGAAGACTCAGGGTAATATGACTGAGGAGAATATAAACAGTAGGAAGACAGGGTAATATCAGGAGAATATAAACAGTAGGAAGACTCATATGACTGAGGAGAATATAAACAGTAGGAAGACTCAGGGTAATATGACTGAGGAGAATATAAACAGTAGAAAGACTCAGGGTAATATGACTGAGGAGAATATAAACAGTAGGAAGACTCAGGGTAATATGACTGAGGAGAATATAAACGGTAGGAAGAAGGGTAATATGACTGAGGAGAATATAAACAGTAGAAAGACTCAGGTATGACTGAGGAGAATATAAACAGTAGGAAGACTCAGGGTAATATGTAAACAGTAGGAAGACTCAGGGTAATATGACTGAGGAGAATATAAACGGTAGGAAGACTCAGGGTAATATGACTGAGGAGAATATAAACAGTAGGAAGACTCAGGGTAATATGACTGAGGAGAATATAAACAGTAGAAAGACTCAGGGTAATATGACTGAGGAGAATATAAACAGTAGGAAGACTCAGGGTAATATGACTGAGGAGAATATAAACAGTAGGAAGACTCAGGGTAATATGACTGAGGAGAATATAAACAGTAGGAAGACTCAGGGTAATATGACTGAGGAGAATATAAACAGTAGGAAGACTCAGGGTAATATGACTGAGGAGAATATAAACAGTAGGAAGACTCAGGGTAATATGACTGAGGAGAATATAAACAGTAGAAAGACTCAGGGTAATATGACTGAGGAGAATATAAACAGTAGAAAGACTCAGGGTAATATGACTGAGGAGAATATAAACGCTAGAAAGACTCAGGGTAATATGACTGAGGAGAATATAAACAGTAGAAAGACTCAGGGTAATATGACTGAGGAGAATATAAACAGTAGAAAGACTCAGGGTAATATGACTGAGGAGAATATAAACAGTAGGAAGACTCAGGGTAATATGACTGAGGAGAATATAAACAGTAGAAAGACTCAGGGTAATATGACTGAGGAGAATATAAACAGTAGAAAGACTCAGGGTAATATGACTGAGGAGAATATAAACAGTAGAAAGACTCAGGGTAATATGACTGAGGAGAATATAAACAGTAGAAAGACTCAGGGTAATATGACTGAGGAGAATATAAACAGTAGGAAGACTCAGGGTAATATGACTGAGGAGAATATAAACAGTAGGAAGACTCAGGGTGATATGACTGAGGAGAATATAAACAGTAGGAAGACTCAGGGTAATATGACTGAGGAGAATATAAACAGTAGGAAGACTCAGGGTAATATGACTGAGGAGAATATAAACAGTAGGAAGACTCAGGGTAATATGACTGAGGAGAATATAAACAGTAGGAAGACTCAGGGTAATATGACTGAGGAGAATATAAACAGTAGGAAGACTCAGGGTAATATGACTGAGGAGAATATAAACAGTAGGAAGACTCAGGGTAATATGACTGAGGAGAATATAAACAGTAGGAAGACTCAGGGTAATATGACTGAGGAGAATATAAACAGTAGGACTCATTGTTGGTCAAACACCAGTACTTTGTTTACATTCTCATGGTGTGAGGTATAAGAAATACACCCCCCTCTCTCTTTGTCCTTCTCACTGTCCCTCTCTCTCTCTCCTTCTCCACCCCCCTCTCTCTCCCTCTCACTATCCCTCTCTCCCTCTCTATCTCTCCTTCTCCATCCCCCCGCTCTCTTTCTCTCTCTCCCTCTCACTATCCCTCTCTCTATCTCTCCTTCTCCATCCCCCCTCTCTCTTTCCCCCTCTCCCTCTCTCTGCCCCTCTCTCTCCCTCCAGTATTTAAATTGGAAACAGTACAATACACCTGTTTAAAATACCAGTACTAAGCCATGACCCCTGTGACCCCCCCAGTGCAAGGGTTATTAAACCTTTCCAGCCTGAGACCCAAATGAGAAATTCTGTGTTTTCCTGGGACCCTTAGGAACATATGCAACTATACGTAACTATTGGTACATTTAATTTCCCTTATGCCTAAAACAAATGCAATATAGACAGAAACAAATAACAATGAAATAGCCATATACATAACTATTCATGTATATTTCCTCCATTTAATCTCTTACATATCTGTCTATGTTGGAGCTGTTGCCGTTACAATTCAATAAATCATTTGATTTCTGAACTGGAATGAGAAAGGATTGATCCCATCACACAGACGAGTAACGAAACACACACACACACAGGCTTTATGATAGTGAAACTCTAAGTCACAGTACAGATGAACAATGATCAGGCCTACTGTAGATCTTACTGTAGAAATGATCAGGCCAACTGTAGATCTTACTGTAGAAATGATCAGGCCTACACTAGATCTTACTGTAGAAATGATCAGGCCTACTGTAGATCTTACTGTAGAAATGATCAGGCCTACTGTAGATCTTACTGTAGAAATGATCAGGCCTACTGTAGATCTTACTGTAGAAATGATCAGGCCTACTGTAGATCTTACTGTAGAAATGATCAGGCCTACTGTAGATCCCTGGTCAACAGTAGTGCACTACCCTATGAATCCCTGGTCAACAGTAGTGCACTACCCTATAGGGCCTGGTCAATAGTAGTGCACTACCCTATGGCCCCTGGTCAACAGTAGTGCACTACCCTATGAATCCCTGGTCAACAGTAGTGCACTACCCTATGGGCCCCTGGTCAACAGTAGTGCACTACCCTATGGGCCCTGGTCAACAGTAGTGCACTACCCTATGGGCCCTGGTCAACAGTAGTGCACTACCCTATGGGCCCCTGGTCAACAGTAGTGCCCTACCCTATGGGTCCTGGTCAACAGTAGTGCACTACACTATGGGCTCCTGGTCAACAGTAGTGCACTACCCTATGGGCCCTGGTCAACAGTAGTGCACTACCCTATGGGTCCTGGTCAACAGTAGTACACTACCCTATGGGTCCTGGTCAACAGTAGTGCACTACCCTATGGGTCCTGGTCAACAGTAGTGCACTAACCTATGGGCCCTGGTCAACAGTAGTGCACTACCCTATGGGCCCCTGGTCAAAAGTAGTGCACTAAATAGGGAATAGAGTGCCAGTTGGGACACAGTTAGGTGTTTCCACAGCCCTGTTGGGTACTAAGCCTGGCAGCTCCACAGCACAGCGTGAAATCACTCGTGACAGGTACCATTGATACTAATAAATTCAACAAGGCTCTGTGAGATCTGGTTGGTGTAGAGACCAAACTGGAGTCTCACCTGGCTAATTGGATCAGAGGGTTACAGATAAATTATGTCTTTCCTCACTAAATGGTTGACAGTACACCTTTTTTTTGTGTGTGTGTCTTATATGAACTAACATTAGCAACACAAATGGGTGTTGGAGGTGTTAAAGTTGTAACTGTGTTGCTATGCAGTGAAAGCCCATAGCAACAAGGCAGCTAGTATGGTGCATGCACTGGGTAGAGAGCTATGTATGACAGTATTGACCTCTATAAGATGTTCTTATGCTGAAACTCTTGCCTGATAGTGAGGATCGTTTAGGACAACAAAACCACATTGCGTATTACAAATTAACTCTAATATATTTAATTCCATTGTTCAAAAATCCCCAAAACGCTCCCCAAGTAGGCTCGTTATTTGTCCTAAAAATATAACACCCGTAAATATTATGAACAATTTCAACTCTCGGCCACCAGGGGGAAGCAGAGTTCTAGAGGAAACGATGGAAAATAACCCGAGCCTTGCAATGGGTGGAAAAGTACCCTTATGGATAAGGAGTTCCCCAAATCTTCCTTTTGCACATGCCGCACTATGTCTTCTACTATTACACCTGCAAAAACAAAACTTAAAACAACAAACAGTATGTCAACATTCTGTTATAAACCAATAATACACGCGTTAGTAGTGCATTCAATATATCCAGATTCTAGTTTGCCTCTATTGGCTATGTTTCATAATATCGCCATACTGTTTGTTGCACATGGTCACTGACAAATTAACGATTGAATGGAAAAATAGCATTTAATAGGTATAAGAGGCCTATAATACTTAAACATAATTCCGTTATAGCATTCCTTTAAACGTATTTTCAGCTGATGTAAAACAACAACGAAATAAACAAGCCAAATGATTCCTAGTCTGTATGTATATATGACATGTTATACAACCAAAACCATTTACTCTAAAAAAATACGCATAAAGAAACATTTTAAGAAACATTTATTTTGCCTATTTGCTTCAAGGTGTAAATGAATTCGGTCTGCGGGACAACTGAGTTCTTACTGTGTTTGTAGGAGTTCAAAAACGGGTCAGAAAAGGGGGGCAGATGGGAACTCACTCCACGGCGGATTTGCATAATGTATTCTGGCGTCAGGTGACGTCAGGATTCAGTTCAACTATAAAGGCCCCCCGGTGGCAGAAATAGATTCACTCGCAGAAACTTAACGTGCCTCATATCACCGACATCAACCTTAACGCACAGCTCAACTCACAACAAAAGCAACCGAATCGAGTCGTGCAGTCAGTCGAGTTTATTAAACTGAATACAGTAACCCCGGATTGGTATCTATCTAGGTAGATTTATCTACTCAACCAGTCGCAAACGTGGCGAGAAGCATTATACAAACGGGTCTACTGCTGAACATGAGTACGGAGATCTTCAAAACACCAATGGAGGTTGCTGTCTATCAGTTGCATAACTTCAGCATCTCCTTCTTCTCCTCGTTAGTAGGAGGAGATGTGGTGTCTGTTAAACTCGACAACAGGTAAATAAGATAACCGCACTGGATTTAGTGTGCTATTGATGCGTCATTTGTGCGTAATAGATTTTCATTAAAATATTTAATCAAAATTGTTGTAATTCGAGATTGAGATATATGTATTTATTTGCAAATAGACTAAACAAATCCCGTTTATGCCGGTATTCGTTATGATATCATTAGAAATACCGTAATGCTGTGCAAGTCGGAGTAATGACTCCAGCCTGCCGCATGTATCCTCCGGGTGCGTCTTCAAACAAGTAGATGGAGTGGATTGAGTATCTTGAAACAATCTCGATATTATGTCATCCTTTGCAGCGCGCAACAATGTATCTAGCTAGTTAGCTAGGTTGCAAAATAAAAAATACGGAATTGTAGGTCAAGAAGGGTGGTGCAGAGACAGGCTGTTTATTTCATACACATGTCCAATCTAAAATAGGTTCAGAGTCGTAGCAAGGTTAATTCGTGGACAGAAATAGCCTAAAAACACAAGTTAAACAAACATTTGTGATGATGGCATTACATGGCAATTGCTTAAAAAAAGAAAGAAAAAAAAGACTAAGTTGTATCTTGGTGCCATTAAAGGCAGTCCGGCGTCAGCATGAGAGCGTACAGTCAGTCTGCTGGGACTAACTAGGCCGCATGTTTGTTCGTTATGATCTAATAATGCATTGATTTTGATATGTTGACTTATGGCATCTCTTCTTCTCTCCTCCACAGTGCCTCGGGTGCTAGCGTTGTTGCCATTGACAACAAGATAGAACAGGCAATGGTATGTATCACAAGCACCATTATATACACTTTATCATTCATATCATCATCATCATAATAAACCAATGAAAGTAGACTGGGCTATATTCTATATCCCACCGTTCATGCACTAACTATGCCCGTAGTAATCATTTACAGTACGTTGGTAAGCATAGTAGACTAATCTTTAGTCAACTACGTAAGTATATTATCATGGCCAGGTCGCAGTTGTAAAAGAGAACTTGTTCTCAACTAGCCAACCTGGTTAAATAAAGGTGAAATTAATCAAATAGTACAGTAGAAGCTTCAGGTTTTAATGTCCCAGCCACAAATAGAGTGAAATGCCTTTCTTGCAAACTCAAAACCCAACAATTCAATAATCAATAACAATGTATTACTAGAACAAACAAAAAACAAACACAAGAAATACACTAAATAAGTATACTAAAAAGTCAGTTGAAATACCATATTTACAATATGCAAGGATACTAGAGAGATGGAACTATATGTGCCTGCAGCATTGGGTGGCTACAGTGCCATGTGATGTGGCATGTGACTATGTTCTTTCTGCTGCGTTCTGAGTCAGACAGGTACAGCAGTCGGACTATTCAATATTTAGTTTACTGTTAAACTTTAGACCTTAAAACAGGCCATATGGGTACAACTCTCTGTATTCATATGGCCTGTTACCACAAGTGTTATTAGTAAGCTAGAGTAGGTTAAAGCTTATGCTTGAAATCAGCCTAAATGTATAGATTTAGTTTGTATGAGTTGCACAGAACTCTCTCTCTCTCTCTAAACAGACGTCTCTAACAGTAGATCTCATTCCTTCTCTCCTATCTTAGGATCTGGTGAAGAACCACCTGATGTATGCAGTCAGGGAGGAAGTGGAGATCCTCAAGGAGCAGATCAGAGAGCTGGCTGAGAAGAACAACCAGCTGGAACGCGAGAACAGCCTTCTGAAGAACCTGGCCAGTCCAGAACAGATGGAGAGCTTCCGCGAACGGGTTCCGTCCGACTCAGACGCTCTGGTCCCCCTGCGGCTGGACAACCAGTACCAGCAGCAGGCTCAGCAGTACCAGCAACAGGCCCAGATTGGACTCCATAACCCTGACCAGTCCTGCCACATCAGCGCTGGCTCTGCTGTGTAGGTGGTTCTGCCTTGGACAGTTGTAAACTAATCGTCGCTGCCAACTTCAGTGAAGCTGCCTGTAACAGACGATGAAACACAACGGAGTACGTGGAAAGGTGCTCTAACTAGCGGCTATAGGCTGAAGCTATGAGCTAAGATGAGCCTTTCCTATGACATCTAGACTATTTCTCTTTAGACAAAAGCTCTAAACGAGAGGGCTCACATGTAGCCAGCCGGAGAACGCTTGCATTGGGACAGAGGAGAGGGTAGGCTCCGGCCTTCTGGGGCCAGGAGGGCCAACCCTTTCAGCCATTCTCTACCACCCCTGCTACAGAGGGGGGAGAGGGCTAAAAGACAGGGCTGACCCGGGGATCTGATCCTGGGGATGCCTCTCCACGCCAGGGTGGCCCGTCCTCCAGGTTACCTCTCCAGATCCAGCCAAGGAAAAAGGAAATATTCTCCAAGACAGACAGAGAGACGGCCTTCCAGTCTCTGCTAGACCCCCCCCCCCCTGTGTATTTCCTCTTCTGACAGTACAAGTTCTGAGGAGTCAGTCAGACAATATCTCTACTATCTTGTGACTGTTTCCACCTGCCACCATCTACTGATATTCTCCGTCAATGTTCCTTAAGAAGAAGCAACGTGTCTTCGGGGGGAAACCAAACCTGAGCTCCAGTACAGGGAGTAGAGGAGAAGGAGGATCTAGGAGATCCTGGACTGTTGCTGGAGAAAGAGAGGCTTGTTGCTTCTCTATCTCAACCTCACTGCCGATAACTGATTGCCATAATCATGATTCAGATCATCATTACTTGTATTCTCTGCAGTTGGGTTGTGTTGCTTATGGGGGAAAATCCTGCTATTTTACTTTTCTTCTGATTCTGAACAAAATGGAATACTTGTTAATAGGAGCGTTGTAACCGTTCAGTTAATGATTTATTATGGGGATGGAAGTATCTACTACCCAGTATGCCTAGAGCTCTGTACATTTGACTAACATGTTCAGAGTAGTGGGCTGGAGATGAATTTGAGCAGCTGATTTTTTCTCTAAAGGCTGTGAATGCGATCCTGACCTAGCAGACATGTTCTGCGTGTTCAGATGCCAACCTCAACTTGAATCAATGGCATGGCTCTAGTGCCTATCTCCAGAAGAGGAATACCACAGTTCCACAATGGACTTTTGTGTTTTCTAATTACCAAAGACTTTGTCTCATTACTACTCCAAACGAAACCAAGCAACCTGGACCATGTGTACATCATTCACAGGGAGAACTCTTGTTAGCAGTAATGTTTAGTTTTTTTGATAAACGTTGGGTATTGTTGCTGTATTGTGTCCATGAAACAGGTATATATTTTTAAAAGGATGTAATGGACATTTGCAATAAACCCTTTGTTTCCCTTTCAGTTGTTCTTCTTGTTATATTGCTTTTAAGCAATAACGCACGAGGGGATGTGGTATATGGCCAATATACCACATCCCCCTCGTGCCTTATTGCTGTTATAAACTGGTTACCAATGTAATTAGAGCAGTAAAAATACATGTTTTGTCATAGCTGTGGTATGCGGTCTGATAGACCACTAGGGACCTGGTGTAACCTCAGCCTCAACATAAGACTAGGGACCTGATGTAACCTCAGCCTCAACATAAGACTAGGGACCTGATGTGACCTCAGCCTCAACATAAGACTAGGGACCTGATGTAACCTCAGCCTCAACATAAGACTAGGGACCTGATGTAACCTCAGCCTCAACATAAGACTAGGGACCTGATGTAACCTCAGCCTCAACATAAGACTAGGGACCTGATATAACCTCAACATAAGACTAGAGACCTGATGTGACCTCAGCCTCAACATAAGACTAGGGACCTGATATAACCTCAGCCTCAACATAAGACTAGGGACCTGATGTAACCTCAGCCTCAACATAAGACTAGGGACCTGATGTAACCTCAGCCTCAACATAAGACTAGGGACCTGATGTAACCTCAACATAAGACTAGGGACCTGATGTAACCTCAGCCTCAACATAAGACTAGGGACCTGATGTAACCTCAGCCTCAACATAAGACTAGGGACCTGATGTAACCTCAGCCTCAACATAAGACTAGGGACCTGATGTGACCTCAGCCTCAACATAAGACTAGGGACCTGATGTAACCTCAGCCTCAACATAAGACTAGGGACCTGATGTGACCTCAGCCTCAACATAAGACTAGGGACCTGATGTAACCTGTCTTCTCCAGATTTATGGTCATAAAACGGGTCTAGACTGGTTTAACCAATTAAATTGTCCCATTGATCATTTTGTTTGCACAAAAACTTGGTGAGTGTTAACCTGTCATTGAGTCCATCGGTAAGGAACACTCTGCAGAACTACTGAGGTGAATCAATGTCCAGTACTGTAGTGAATCGGAGGATTTGTTGGGCCTGGTCTCCGGAGGACTGAAACACCAAAAGTGTCACAAGAACTGACAAGACCTGTGTCAGGGTTTCTGAGATCAACTTTACATGGCCTGTATCAGGGTTTCTGAGATCAACTTTACAAGACCTGTATCAGGGTTTCTGAGATCAACTTTACAAGACCTGTATCAGGGTTTCTGAGATCAACTTTACAAGACCTTACATGGACCTGTTGGGTTTCTGATACAAGACCTGTATCAGGGTTTGATCAACTTTACATGACCTGTATCAGGGTTTTTTTATAGAGATCAACTTTACAAGACCTGTAAGGGTTTCCAACTACAAGACCTGTTCAGGGTTTCTGAGATCAATTTCATGACCAAGACCTGTATCAGGGTTTCTGGATACTTTACAAGACCTGTATCAGGGTTTCTGAGATCAACTTTCAGGGTTTCTGAGATCATGGTGTTTTGATTCCAACTGACTGGTACTTGGGTCCTGTCTTTGACTGACCATCAGATCAAGTATGACTGGTATGGTACAGGATTAGTTTCTCTTAGCTCAATTACAGGCCCGGAAAAAGTCCTGGAATGATTTATGATCTGAATGAGAGTTCATTCTGTTTGGCAAATATTGAAAATGAAACTTTTTACTGTCGCATGCTTCGTTAAAACAACAGTGAAACAAACATTTGTGAAACGTTTAGTTGCGGGACTTTCCCAACCATGCAGAATGCTCCCCAGCTATGGGGCGGCAGTGTAGCCTAGTGGTTAGAGCGTTGGACTAGTAACCGGAAGGTTGCAAGTTCAAACCCCCCAGCTGACAAGGTACAAATCTTTCGTTCTGCCCCTGAACAGGCAGTTAACCCACAGGCCGTCATTGAAAATAAGAATTTGTTCTTAACTGACTTGCCGGATTAAATAAAGGTAAAATAAATAAATAATAATAATAAATAAATAAAACTATATGTACTGTACATGGGGAGTTATTGATCTTATGAAACACACCTCTTACGAAAGCAAAGAAACGTTTTACAGGGAATATGTGCCAGAGGGAGTCTGCTATGTTAACGAGTACAGACTATAAATCACAGTCCAGTTTCTCCGAACATTTCCAACAATACTGTTAAATATTACGGACCAGAAAATGGCCTATGGGTATGGAATGTCACTTTAATGTTCCTTTTGATTGGAGCTGCAGGATGATTTCCTGCCTGCATGGGAGCCTGTGATTGGTTGTTAGGAGTTCTGGGGTTATGCAACGAGAACACATCTGTTTAAGTTGGAAATATGGTTGGATGTGTGTGGAGCGTGAGTCGGGCCCAGCCTAAATGTGGTTAGGGGGTTTTGCATGCAAAGAGATCATTTGTTCGCATGCCTTGGCTTTCTGCAGACATATACAACATGTTTTGTCCGTCTCTGATAGCTGTTTATTCTTAACGTCAACCCTTCGCCTGGTCTACCAGAGGACAGACAGTAGGACGGAATACTGATTGAAGTTGGCTATTAAGTAAACTCAATGCAACTTCCCTCTCATAGGCCTAGTCTTTCCACAGAGAAACATAAACTATCCTTCAGACGGCTGTTGTTTTGTCCATTGAAAATATGAATTTTAAAAGACGTTTCATATCCTATTAGAAAGAGTCGTTACTTGTCAGCACAGATTCAGTTAAGACAGAGACGAGGTATTCCACGATAAACCTTCATTCACATGGACTTGACTTATGTTGACGCGGAACTATATGGCGAGGTCTATAAACTGAGTGCAAATCCTAAGATTTACTGAAGGGTTCCGTCCCAAATGGCGCCCTGTCCTCTATACAGGGCACAACTGTTGACCAGGACGCCACTGTAAATAGGGAATACGGGGGTCATTTGGGACACTGCCAAGAAAAAGGGGGTTGGAACACAGAACAATGCATGGTACCATGTTGAGACTGGTCACATTCTGTCAAGTTAATCAGTATTTACTGCCATAGTAACACAGCTAACACTACCGCTGTGTGTGTTGGTGCCATAGTAACACAGCTAACACTACCGCTGTGTGTGTTGGGGCCATAGTAACACAGCTAACACAGCTACCGCTGTGTGTGTTGGTGCCATAGTAACACAGCTAACACTACCGCTGTGTGTGTTGGTGCCATAGTAACACAGCTAACACTACCGCTGTGTGTGTTGGTGCCATAGTAACACAGCTAACACTACCGCTGTGTGTGTTGGTGCCATAGTAACACAGCTAACACTACCGCTGTGTGTGTTGGTGCCATAGTAACACAGCTAACACTACCGCTGTGTGTGTTGGTGCCATAGTAACACAGCTAACACTACCGCTGTGTGTGTTGGTGCCATAGTAACACAGCTAACACTACCGCTGTGTGTGTTGGTGCCATAGTAACACAGCTAACACTACCGCTGTGTGTGTTGGTGCCATAGTAACACAGCTAACACTACCGCTGTGTGTGTTGGTGCCATAGCAACACAGCTAACACAGCTACCACTGTGTGTGTTGGTGCCATAGTAACACAGCTAACACAGCTACCACTGTGTGTGTTGGTGCCATAGTAACACAGCTAACACAGCTACCACTGTGTGTGTTGGTGCCATAGTAACACAGCTAACACAGCTACCGCTGTGTGTGTTGGTGCCATAGTAACACAGCTAACACAGCTACCGCTGTGTGTGTTGGTGCCATAGTAACACAGCTAACACAGCTACCACTGTGTGTGTTGGTGCCATAGTAACACAGCTAACACAGCTACCACTGTGTGTGTTGGTGCCATAGTAACACAGCTAACACAGCTACCACTGTGTGTGTTGGTGCCATAGTAACACAGCTAACACAGCTACCACTGTGTGTGTTGGTGCCATAGTAACACAGCTAACACAGCTACCGCTGTGTGTGTTGGTGCCATAGTAACACAGCTAACACAGCTACCGCTGTGTGTGTTGGTGCCATAGTAACACAGCTAACACAGCTACCGCTGTGTGTGTTGGTGCCATAGTAACACAGCTAACACAGCTACCGCTGTGTGTGTTGGTGCCATAGTAACACAGCTAACACAGCTACCACTGTGTGTGTTGGTGCCATAGTAACACAGCTAACACAGCTACCACTGTGTGTGTTGGTGCCATAGTAACACAGCTAACACAGCTACCGCTGTGTGTGTTGGTGCCATAGTAACACAGCTAACACATCTACCGCTGTGTGTGTTGGTGCCATAGTAACACAGCTAACACAGCTACCGCTGTGTGTGTTGGTGCCATAGTAACACAGCTAACACAGCTACCACTGTGTGTGTTGGTGCCATAGTAACACAGCTAACACAGCTACCACTGTGTGTGTTGGTGCCATAGTAACACAGCTAACACAGCTACCGCTGTGTGTGTTGGTGCCATAGTAACACAGCTAACACAGCTACCACTGTGTGTGTTGGTGCCATAGTAACACAGCTAACACAGCTACCGCTGTGTGTGTTGGTGCCATAGTAACACAGCTAACACAGCTATCGCTGTGTGTGTTGGTGCCATAGTAACACAGCTAACACAGCTACCGCTGTGTGTGTTGGTGCCATAGTAACACAGCTAACACAGCTACCGCTGTGTGTGTTGGTGCCATAGTAACACAGCTAACACAGCTACCACTGTGTGTGTTGGTGCCATAGTAACACAGCTAACACAGCTACCGCTGTGTGTGTTGGTGCCATAGTAACACAGCTAACACAGCTACCGCTGTGTGTGTTGGTGCCATAGTAACACAGCTAACACATCTACCGCTGTGTGTGTTGGTGCCATAGTAACACAGCTAACACAGCTACCGCTGTGTGTGTTGGTGCCATAGTAACACAGCTAACACAGCTACCGCTGTGTGTGTTGGTGCCATAGTAACACAGCTAACACATCTACCGCTGTGTGTGTTGGTGCCATAGTAACACAGCTAACACAGCTACCGCTGTGTGTGTTGGTGCCATAGTAACACAGCTAACACAGCTACCACTGTGTGTGTTGGTGCCATAGTAACACAGCTAACACAGCTACCGCTGTGTGTGTTGGTGCCATAGTAACACAGCTAACACAGCTACCGCTGTGTGTGTTTCTCCAGAAATAACAAAAACAAAAAGGCACAGCTGTACTTGAAACCCTGTTGATGTGAATTTCAATAATCTTTCCAGTTGTGTTGATCCCTCAAACCAAAATGTATAATTTAATGCAAATATAATTTAAAAAAAAACTGAATTGGGCCATGTAAATTGTCGTTGCCTAAGTGTGAGTTCAGTTTTGGAAATTATTTCAATAATTTGTTTTAAAAGGTGCCTGCTGCAATCTCTTCCGCCTTCATGTCTGGCACGTAGGCTATGCCCTAGATAAGTAAACGTAGACACTAGGTCTATGCCCCAAATGGCACGTACACCGTTATGAACAGCAGGTAGAACAAGGTGCAGTAAAATGGTTATTAACGAGCTCCCTCAACAGTGCAGTACAAATATCAATATCAATATAATCAAAGGGCAAATAACAAAGTACAAGTAGAGGTAGGAAAGTAGTACACACAGTGATTAAAACTGATACGTACACAATAAGATATACAGTATATATTATAAATGTGCGATGTCACGTATGACTGTATTTACAAATAGGCCTATATAGTGGATAGTGTTATGGTCAGGCAGTTGAAAAAAATATTCTATAAACATTTACGCAATAGGCAGTCACTTCAGACCCATCCTAGTCGTGACCAAATTGCCACACATATTCTGTTGTTTCTATTGCGCCTG
The DNA here is from genome assembly GCF_023373465.1 of Oncorhynchus keta. Classification (NCBI taxonomy): domain Eukaryota; kingdom Metazoa; phylum Chordata; class Actinopteri; order Salmoniformes; family Salmonidae; genus Oncorhynchus; species Oncorhynchus keta. The sequence goes on along the minus strand of NC_068450.1, from coordinate 8,437,688 downwards.
TATTGGTGTCGGAGGGAAGAAAAACAAACAAACAAAATACTGTAACGTGTTCCTCTGTTGAAAGAAGAGAGTCGGACCGAAATGCAGCGTGTAGGTTACTCATGACTTTAATGAAAGAATCGCGGTACATGAAATAACTGAAACTAAATACAAAAACAACAGAACGGAACGTGAAACTAATTACAGCCTATCTGGTGACTACAACACAGAGACAGGTACAAACACCCACGAAATACAAAGCGAAACTGAGGCTGCCTAAATACGGTTCCCAATCAGAGACAACGATAAGCACCTGACTCTAATTGAGAATCGCCTCAGGCAGCCAAGCCTAACTAGACACACCCCTAATCAGCCGTGATCCCAAATAATACAAACCCCAATACGAAACACAACATATAAACCCATGTCACACCCTGGCCTACCCAAACATATACCAAAAACACAAAATACAATGACCAAGGCGTGACAAATACCATGTTAGTTGTTTGAAGTCATTTATTTGTTGTTGTTGTGTAACGGATGTGAAACTGCTAGCTTAGTTAGCGGTGTTCGCGCTAAATAGCGTTTCAATCGGTGACGTCACTTGCTCTGAGACCTTGAAGTAGTGGTTTTATGCTGCAGTAGTTTGTGTCGGGGGGGCTAAGGTAAAATCAAATCAAATCAAATCAAATGTTATTTGTCACATACACATGGTTAGCAGATGTTAATGCGACTGTAGCGAAATGCTTGTGCTTCTAGTTCTGACAATGCAGTAATAACCAACAAGTTATCTAGCTAACAATTCCAAAACTAATACCTTATAGACACAAGTGTAAGGGGATAAAGAATATGTACATAAAGATATATGAATGAGTGATGGTACAGAGCGGCATAGGCAAGATACAGTAGATGGTATCGAGTACAGTATATACATATGAGATGAGTATGTAAACAAAGTGGCATAGTTAAAGTGGCAAGTGATACATGTATTACATAAAGATGCAGTAGATGATATAGAGTACAGTATATACTTATACATATGAGATTAATAATGTAGGGTATGTAAACATTATATTAGGTAGCATTGTTTAAAGTGGCTAGTGATATATTTTACATCATTTCCCATCAATTCCCATAATTAAAGTGGCTGGAGTTGAGTCAGTGTGTTGGCAGCAGCCACTCAATGTTAGTGGTGGCTGTTTAACAGTCTGATGGCCTTGAGATAGAAGCTGTTTTTCAGTCTCTCTGTCCCAGCTTTGATGCACCTGTACTGACCTCGCCTTCTGGATGATAGCGGGGTGAACAGGCAGTAGCTCGGGTGGTTGTTGTCCTTGATGATCTTTATGGCCTTCCTGTGACATCGGGTGGTGTAGGTGTCCTGGAGGGCAGGTAGTTTGCCCCGGTGATGCGTTGCAGACCTTTTTTATTTTATTTTACCTTTATTTAACCAGGCAAGTCAGAACATACCTCACTAACTGCCTGTTCTGGTCAGCTCGGGGTTTGAGCCGGTTACTAGTCCAACGCTCTAACCACTGTACGGGCCCCACCTCACTACCCTCGGAGCAGTTGCCGTACCAGGCGGTGATACAGCCCGACAGGATGCTCTCGATTGTGAATCTGTAGAAGTTTGTGAGTGCTTTTGGTGAAAAGCCGAATTTCTACAGCCTCCTGAGGTTGAAGAGGCGCTGCTGCGCCTTCTTCACGATGCTGTCTGTGTGGGTGGACCAATTCAGTTTGTCTGTGATGTGTACACCGAGGAACTTAAAACTTGCTACCCTCTCCACTACTGTTCCATCAATATGGATAGGGGGGTGTTCCCTCTGCTGTTTCCTGAAGTCCACAATCATCTCCTTAGTTTTGTTGACGTTGAGTGTGAGGTTATTTTCCTGACACCACACTCCGAGGGCCCTCACCTCCTCCCTGTAGGCCGTCTCGTCGTTGTTGGTAATCAAGCCTACCACTGTCGTGTCGTCCGCAAACTTGATGATTGAGTTGGAGGCGTGCGTGGCCACGCAGTCGTGGGTGAACAGGGAGTACAGGAGAGGGCTCAGAACGCACCCTTGTGGGGCCCCAGTGTTGAGGATCAGCGGGGTGGAAATGTTGTTGCCTACCCTCACCACCTGGGGGCGGCCCGTCAGGAAGTCCAGTACCCAGTTGCACAGGGCGGGGTAGAGACCCAGGCTCTCGAGCTTGATGACGAGCTTGGAGGGCACTATGGTGTTAAATGCCGAGTTGTAGTCGATGAACAGCATTCTCACATAGGTATTCCTCTTGTCCAGATGGGTTAGGGCAGTGTGCAGTGTGGTTGAGATTGCATTGTCTGTGGACCTATTTGGGTGGTAAGCAAATTGGAGTGGGTCTAGGGTGTCAGGTAGGGTGGAGGTGATATGGTCCTTGACTAGTCTCTCAAAGCACTTCATGATGACGGAAGTGAGTGCTACGGGGCGGTAGTCGTTTAGCTCAGTTACCTTAGCTTTCTTGGGAACAGGAACGATGGTGGCCCTCTTGAAGCATGTGGGAACAACAGACTGGGATAGGGATTGATTGAATATGTCCGTAAACACACCAGCCAGCTGGTCTGCGCATGCTCTGAGGGCGCGGCTGGGGATGCTGGTCAGTTTGTTATATCTGGAGTACTTCTCCTGTCCTATTCGGTGTCCTGTGTGAATCTAAGTGTGCGTTCTCTAATTCTCTCCTTCTCTCTTTCTTTCTCTCTCTCGGAGGACCTGAGCCCTAGGAACATGCCCCAGGACTACCTGACATGATGACTCCTTGCTGTACCCAGTCCACCTGGCCGTGCTGCTGCTCCAGTTTCAACTGTTCTGCCTTATTATTATTCGACCATGCTGGTCATTTATGAACATTTGAAGATCTTGGCCATGTTCTGTTATAATCTCCACCCGGCACAGCCAGAAGAGGACTGGCCACCCCACATAGCCTGGTTCCTCTCTAGGTTTCTTCCTAGGTTTTGGCCTTTCTAGGGAGTTTTTCCAAGCCACCGTGCTTCTACACCTGCATTGCTTACTGTTTGGGGTTTTAGGCTGGGTTTCTGTACAGCACTTTGAGATATCAGCTGATGTACGAAGGGCTATATAAACACATTTGATTTTATTTGGTTTGATTTGATTTGATGTGTGCAGAGGGTCCCTGGTTCGCGCCCGGGTATGGGCGAGGGGACGGTCTAAAGTTATACTGTTACAGTTGTAATATCCTAAACGGACATGACAGTTTCACCAGTTCAGGATTCCAGCTGGCTGGACGAGTGTGTGTCTACGTGAGCTAAACCAGTAATTATGAAATAGACTTAGGCTAAGGAGTCAGTGACGTGTGATGCTATTTTGGTTGGCTCAATGGCCAGAATAAGCCAAGGCAGCCATGTTAGGAATGTGACCTGCCAAGCACAAGAGCATCTTATTCCAAAAACAAGTGTGGAACAAAGGTAGCTAGCCTTTGGTTTGGGGTTTAAACGTGATACCTCAGTTCAGGGTACCACTACGGGACGTAGCATCGTCAGGGCAACCACATAAATGAAAGCCTATAGGATTGTCATGTGACATGGTTCAAAAGTTAGGAGATTTTGGAGGGAGAGGTCTTTCTCTCTCTAAGAGCTTTAGCTCTTATTACCTGCACACACAATACTGCTGTGTTGATATATACCTTTCTGTGATGCTCCCAGACACCGAGAATAGTCAGGCTCTCCTAGTAAAACAAATCCGATGCATGTGTATGTGTTGTAGGATGTTAGGTAACTATTTTATGTTATTTGTCAGCGGGCTTTACAATGCATACATTGTCATACATGTAACTCTGTAGCATCATATTCCAGGCAGTCTCTTGTCTTATGGCACACAGAGGAGATGGGAGAGAACAGGCCTACAATCCACAGGACGGGAGAGAACAGGGCTACAATCAACACGACAGGGGAGAGAACAGGCCTACAATCAACAGGACAGGGGAGAGAACAGGCCTACAATCAACAGGACAGGGGAGAGAACAGGCCTACAATCAACACGACAGGGGAGAGAACAGGCCTACAATCAACAGGACAGGGGAGAGAACAGGCCTACAATCAACAGGACAGGGAGAGAACAGGCCTACAATCAACAGGACAGGGGAGAGAACAGGCCTACAATCAACAGGACAGGGGAGAGAACAGGCCTACAATCAACAGGACAGGGAGAGAACAGGCCTACAATCAACAGGACAGAGGAGAGAACAGGCCTACAATCAACAGGACAGGGGAGAGAACAGGCCTACAATCAACAGGACATGGGAGAGAACAGGCCTACAATCAACAGGACAGGGGAGAGAACAGGCCTACAATCAACAGGACAGAGGAGAGAACAGGCCTACAATCAACAGGACAGGGGAGAGAACAGGCCTACAATCAACAGGACAGGGGAGAGAACAGGCCTACAATCAACAGGACAGAGGAGAGAACAGGCCTACAATCAACAGGACAGGGGAGAGAACAGGCCTACAATCAACAGGACAGGGGAGAGAACAGGCCTACAATCAACAGGACAGAGGAGAGAACAGGCCTACAATCAACAGGACAGGGGAGAGAACAGGGCTACAATCAACAGGATGGGAGAGAACAGGCCTACAATCAACAGGATGGGAGAGAACAGGCCTACAATCAACAGGACAGGGAGAGAACAGGCCTACAATCAACAGGACATGGGAGAGAACAGGCCTACAATCAACAGGATGGGAGAGAACAGGCCTACAATCAACAGGACAGAGGAGAGAACAGGGCTACAATCAACAGGACAGGGAGATAACAGGCCTACAATCAACAGGACAGAGGAGAGAACAGGGCTACAATCAACAGGACAGGGGAGAGAACAGGCCTACAATCAACAGGACAGGGGAGAGAACAGGGCTACAATCAACAGGATGGGAGAGAACAGGCCTACAATCAACAGGACAGGGGAGAGAACAGGGCTACAATCAACAGGATGGGAGAGAACAGGGCTACAATCAACAGGACAGAGGAGAGAACAGGGCTACAATCAACAGGACAGGGGAGAGAACAGGCCTACAATCAACAGGATGGGAGAGAACAGGCCTACAATCAACAGGATGGGAGAGAACAGGCCTACAATCAACAGGACAGGGGAGAGAACAGGGCTACAATCAACACGACAGGGGAGAGAACAGGGCTACAATCAACACGACAGGGGAGAGAACAGGGCTACAATCAACAGGATGGGAGAGAACAGGCCTACAATCAACAGGACAGAGGAGAGAACAGGGCTACAATCAACAGGACAGGGGAGATAACAGGCCTACAATCAACAGGACAGGGGAGAGAACAGGGCTACAATCAACAGGATGGGAGAGAACAGGCCTACAATCAACAGGATGGGAGAGAACAGGCCTACAATCAACAGGATGGGAGAGAACAGGCCTACAATCCACAGGACGGGAGAGAACAGGGCTACAATCAACAGGACAGGGGAGAGAACAGGCCTACAATCAACAGGATGGGAGAGAACAGGCCTACAATCCACAGGACGGGAGAGAACAGGGCTACAATCAACAGGACAGGGGAGAGAACAGGCCTACAATCAACAGGACAGAGGAGAGAACAGGCCTACAATCAACAGGACAGGGAGAGAACAGGCCTACAATCAACAGGATGGGAGAGAACAGGCCTACAATCAACAGGACAGAGGAGAGAACAGGGCTACAATCAACAGGACAGGGGAGAGAACAGGGCTACAATCAACAGGACAGGGGAGAGAACAGGCCTACAATCAACAGGATGGGAGAGAACAGGCCTACAATCAACACGACAGGGGAGAGAACAGGCCTACAATCAACAGGACAGAGGAGAGAACAGGGCTACAATCAACAGGACAGGGGAGAGAACAGGGCTACAATCAACAGGACAGGGGAGAGAACAGGCCTACAATCAACAGGACAGGGGAGAGAACAGGCCTACAATCAACAGGACAGGGGAGAGAACAGGCCTACAATCAACAGGACAGGGGAGAGAACAGGCCTACAATCAACAGGACAGGGGAGAGAACAGGCCTACAATCAACACGACAGGGGAGAGAACAGGGCTACAATCAACAGGACAGGGGAGAGAACAGGCCTACAATCAACAGGACAGGGGAGAGAACAGGGCTACAATCAACAGGACAGAGGAGAGAACAGGCCTACAATCAACAGGATGGGAGAGAACAGGCCTACAATCAACAGGATGGGAGAGAACAGGCCTACAATCAACAGGATGGGAGAGAACAGGGCTACAATCAACATGATGGGAGAGAACAGGCCTACAATCAACAGGATGGGAGAAAACAGGCCTACAATCAACAGGACAGAGGAGAGAACAGGCCTACAATCAACAGGACAGGGGAGAAAACAGGCCTACAATCAACAGGACAGGGGAGAGAACAGGCCTACAATCAACAGGACAGGGGAGAGAACAGGCCTACAATCAACAGGATGGGAGAGAACAGGCCTACAATCAACACGACAGGGGAGAGAACAGGCCTACAATCAACAGGACAGAGGAGAGAACAGGCCTACAATCAACACGACAGGGGAGAGAACAGGCCTACAATCAACAGGACAGGGGAGAAAACAGGCCTACAATCAACAGGACAGAGGAGAGAACAGGCCTACAATCAACAGGATGGGAGAGAACAGGGCTACAATCAACAGGACAGGGGAGAGAACAGGCCTACAATCAACAGGACAGAGGAGAGAACAGGCCTACAATCAACAGGACAGGGAGAGAACAGGCCTACAATCAACAGGATGGGAGAGAACAGGGCTACAATCAACAGGATGGGAGAGAACAGGCCTACAATCAACACGACAGGGGAGAGAACAGGGCTACAATCAACAGGACAGGGGAGAGAACAGGCCTACAATCAACAGGACGGGAGAGAACAGGCCTACAATCAACAGGACAGAGGAGAGAACAGGCCTACAATCAACAGGACGGGAGAGAACAGGCCTACAATCAACAGGACAGAGGAGAGAACAGGCCTACAATCAACAGGATGGGAGAGAACAGGCCTACAATCAACAGGACAGGGGAGAGAACAGGCCTACAATCAACAGGACAGGGGAGAGAACAGGCCTACAATCAACAGGACAGGGGAGAGAACAGGCCTACAATCAACAGGACAGGGGAGAGAACAGGCCTACAATCAACAGGACAGGGAGAGAACAGGCCTACAATCAACAGGACAGGGGAGAGAACAGGCCTACAATCAACAGGACAGGGGAGAGAACAGGCCTACAATCAACAGGACAGGGAGAGAACAGGCCTACAATCAACAGGACAGGGGAGAGAACAGGCCTACAATCAACAGGATGGGAGAGAACAGGCCTACAATCAACAGGACAGGGGAGAGAACAGGCCTACAATCAACAGGACAGGGGAGAGAACAGGCCTACAATCAACAGGACAGGGAGAGAACAGGCCTACAATCAACAGGACAGAGGAGAGAACAGGCCTACAATCAACAGGACAGGGGGAGAGAACAGGCCTACAATCAACAGGACAGGGGAGAGAACAGGCCTACAATCAACAGGACAGAGGAGAGAACAGGCCTACAATCAACAGGACATGGGAGAGAACAGGCCTACAATCAACAGGACAGGGGAGAGAACAGGCCTACAATCAACAGGACAGAGGAGAGAACAGGCCTACAATCAACAGGACAGGGGAGAGAACAGGGCTACAATCAACAGGATGGGAGAGAACAGGCCTACAATCAACAGGATGGGAGAGAACAGGCCTACAATCAACAGGACAGGGAGAGAACAGGCCTACAATCAACAGGACATGGGAGAGAACAGGCCTACAATCAACAGGATGGGAGAGAACAGGCCTACAATCAACAGGACAGAGGAGAGAACAGGGCTACAATCAACAGGACAGGGGAGATAACAGGCCTACAATCAACAGGACAGAGGAGAGAACAGGGCTACAATCAACAGGACAGGGGAGATAACAGGCCTACAATCAACAGGACAGGGGAGAGAACAGGGCTACAATCAACAGGATGGGAGAGAACAGGCCTACAATCAACAGGACAGGGAGAGAACAGGGCTACAATCAACAGGATGGGAGAGAACAGGCCTACAATCAACAGGACAGGGGAGAGAACAGGGCTACAATCAACACGACAGGGGAGAGAACAGGGCTACAATCAACAGGATGGGAGAGAACAGGCCTACAATCAACAGGACATGGGAGAGAACAGGCCTACAATCAACAGGACAGGGGAGAGAACAGGGCTACAATCAACAGGACAGGGGAGAGAACAGGCCTACAATCAACAGGATGGGAGAGAACAGGGCTACAATCAACAGGATGGGAGAGAACAGGCCTACAATCAACAGGACAGGGGAGAGAACAGGGCTACAATCAACAGGACAGGGGAGATAACAGGCCTACAATCAACAGGACAGGGGAGAGAACAGGGCTACAATCAACAGGATGGGAGAGAACAGGCCTACAATCAACAGGATGGGAGAGAACAGGCCTACAATCAACAGGATGGGAGAGAACAGGCCTACAATCCACAGGACGGGAGAGAACAGGGCTACAATCAACAGGACAGGGGAGAGAACAGGCCTACAATCAACAGGATGGGAGAGAACAGGCCTACAATCAACAGGACAGGGGAGAGAACAGGGCTACAATCAACAGGACAGAGGAGAGAACAGGGCTACAATCAACAGGACAGAGGAGAGAACAGGCCTACAATCAACAGGACAGGGGAGAGAACAGGCCTACAATCAACATGATGGGAGAGAACAGGCCTACAATCAACAGGACAGAGGAGAGAACAGGGCTACAATCAACACGACAGGGGAGAGAACAGGGCTACAATCAACAGGACAGAGGAGAGAACAGGCCTACAATCAACAGGATGGGAGAGAACAGGCCTACAATCAACACGACAGGGGAGAGAACAGGCCTACAATCAACAGGACAGAGGAGAGAACAGGGCTACAATCAACACGACAGGGGAGAGAACAGGGCTACAATCAACAGGACAGGGGAGAGAACAGGCCTACAATCAACAGGACAGGGGAGAGAACAGGCCTACAATCAACAGGACAGGGGAGAGAACAGGCCTACAATCAACAGGACAGGGGAGAGAACAGGCCTACAATCAACAGGAAGGGAGAGAACAGGCCTACAATCAACACGACAGGGGAGAGAACAGGGCTACAATCAACAGGACAGGGGAGAGAACAGGCCTACAATCAACAGGACAGGGGAGAGAACAGGGCTACAATCAACAGGACAGAGGAGAGAACAGGCCTACAATCAACAGGATGGGAGAGAACAGGCCTACAATCAACAGGATGGGAGAGAACAGGCCTACAATCAACAGGATGGGAGAGAACAGGCCTACAATCAACAGGATGGGAGAGAACAGGCCTACAATCAACAGGATGGGAGAGAACAGGCCTACAATCAACAGGACAGGGGAGAGAACAGGCCTACAATCAACAGGACAGGGGAGAGAACAGGCCTACAATCAACAGGACAGGGGAGAGAACAGGCCTACAATCAACACGACAGGGGAGAGAACAGGCCTACAATCAACAGGATGGGAGAGAACAGGCCTACAATCAACACGACAGAGGAGAGAACAGGCCTACAATCAACAGGACAGAGGAGAGAACAGGCCTACAATCAACAGGACAGGGGAGAGAACAGGCCTACAATCAACAGGACAGGGGAGAGAACAGGCCTACAATCAACAGGACAGAGGAGAGAACAGGCCTACAATCAACAGGATGGGAGAGAACAGGGCTACAATCAACAGGACAGGGGAGAGAACAGGCCTACAATCAACAGGACAGAGGAGAGAACAGGCCTACAATCAACAGGACAGGGGAGAGAACAGGCCTACAATCAACAGGATGGGAGAGAACAGGCCTACAATCAACAGGATGGGAGAGAACAGGCCTACAATCAACACGACAGGGGAGAGAACAGGGCTACAATCAACAGGACAGGGGAGAGAACAGGCCTACAATCAACAGGACGGGAGAGAACAGGCCTACAATCAACAGGACAGAGGAGAGAACAGGCCTACAATCAACAGGATGGGAGAGAACAGGCCTACAATCAACAGGACAGAGGAGAGAACAGGCCTACAATCAACAGGATGGGAGAGAACAGGCCTACAATCAACAGGAAGGGAGAGAACAGGCCTACAATCAACAGGACAGGGGAGAGAACAGGCCTACAATCAACAGGACAGGGGAGAGAACAGGCCTACAATCAACAGGACAGGGGAGAGAACAGGCCTACAATCAACAGGACAGGGGAGAGAACAGGCCTACAATCAACAGGACAGGGGAGAGAACAGGCCTACAATCAACAGGACAGAGGAGAGAACAGGCCTACAATCAACAGGACAGGGGAGAGAACAGGCCTACAATCAACAGGACAGGGGAGAGAACAGGCCTACAATCAACAGGATGGGAGAGAACAGGCCTACAATCAACAGGACAGGGAGAGAACAGGCCTACAATCAACAGGACAGGGGAGAGAACAGGCCTACAATCAACACGACAGGGGAGAGAACAGGCCTACAATCAACAGGACAGGGGAGAGAACAGGCCTACAATCAACAGGACAGGGGAGAGAACAGGCCTACAATCAACAGGACAGGGGAGAGAACAGGCCTACAATCAACACGACAGGGGAGAGAACAGGCCTACAATCAACAGGACAGGGAGAGAACAGGCCTACAATCAACAGGACAGGGGAGAGAACAGGCCTACAATCAACAGGACAGGGGAGAGAACAGGGCTACAATCAACAGGACAGGGGAGAGAACAGGCCTACAATCAACAGGACAGGGGAGAGAACAGGGCTACAATCAACAGGACAGGGAGAGAACAGGCCTACAATCAACAGGACAGGGGAGAGAACAGGGCTACAATCAACAGGACAGGGGAGAGAACAGGCCTACAATCAACAGGACAGGGGAGAGAACAGGCCTACAATCAACAGGACAGGGGAGAGAACAGGGCTACAATCAACAGGACAGGGGAGAGAACAGGCCTACAATCAACAGGACAGAGGAGAGAACAGGCCTACAATCAACAGGACAGGGGAGAGAACAGGCCTACAATCAACAGGACAGAGGAGAGAACAGGCCTACAATCAACAGGACAGAGGAGAGAACAGGGCTACAATCAACAAGACAGGGAGAGAACAGGCCTACAATCAACACGACAGGGGAGAGAACAGGGCTACAATCAACAGGATGGGAGAGAACAGGCCTACAATCAACAGGACAGGGAGAGAACAGGCCTACAATCAACAGGATGGGAGAGAACAGGCCTACAATCAACAGGACAGGGGAGAGAACAGGCCTACAATCAACAGGACAGGGGAGAGAACAGGCCTACAATCAACAGGACAGGGGAGAGAACAGGCCTACAATCAACAGGACAGGGGAGAGAACAGGCCTACAATCAACACGACAGGGGAGAGAACAGGCCTACAATCAACAGGACAGGGGAGAGAACAGGCCTACAATCAACAGGACAGGGGAGAGAACAGGGCTACAATCAACATGATGGGAGAGAACAGGCCTACAATCAACAGGACAGAGGAGAGAACAGGGCTACAATCAACAGGACAGGGGAGAGAACAGGCCTACAATCAACAGGACAGGGGAGAGAACAGGCCTACAATCAACAGGACAGGGGAGAGAACAGGCCTACAATCAACAGGACAGGGGAGAGAACAGGCCTACAATCAACAGGACAGGGGAGAGAACAGGCCTACAATCAACAGGACAGGGAGAGAACAGGCCTACAATCAACACGACAGGGAGAGAACAGGCCTACAATCAACAGGACAGGGGAGAGAACAGGGCTACAATCAACAGGACAGAGGAGAGAACAGGCCTACAATCAACAGGACAGGGGAGAGAACAGGCCTACAATCAACAGGACAGAGGAGAGAACAGGCCTACAATCAACACGACAGGGGAGAGAACAGGCCTACAATCAACAGGACAGGGGAGAGAACAGGCCTACAATCAACAGGACAGGGGAGAGAACAGGCCTACAATCAACAGGACAGGGGAGAGAACAGGCCTACAATCAACAGGATGGGAGAGAACAGGGCTACAATCAACAGGACAGGGGAGAGAACAGGGCTACAATCAACAGGACAGGGGAGAGAACAGGCCTACAATCAACAGGACAGGGGAGAGAACAGGCCTACAATCAACAGGACAGGGGAGAGAACAGGGCTACAATCAACAGGATGGGAGAGAACAGGGCTACAATCAACAGGATGGGAGAGAACAGGGCTACAATCAACAGGATGGGAGAGAACAGGGCTACAATCAACAGGACAGGGGAGAGAACAGGGCTACAATCAACATGAGGTGAGAAAACAGGGCTACAATCAACAGGACAGAGGAGAGAACAGGGCTACAATCAACAGGATGGGAGAGAACAGGGCTACAATCAACAGGATGGGAGAGAACAGGGCTACAATCAACAGGATGGGAGAGAACAGGGCTACAATCAACAGGACAGGGGAGAGAACAGGCCTACAATCAACAGGACAGGGGAGAGAACAGGGCTACAATCAACAGGACAGGGGAGAGAACAGGGCTACAATCAACAGGACAGGGGAGAGAACAGGCCTACAATCAACAGGATGGGAGAGAACAGGCCTACAATCAACAGGATGGGAGAGAACAGGGCTACAATCAACAGGATGGGAGAGAACAGGGCTACAATCAACATGATGTGAGAAAACAGGGCTACAATCAACAGGACAGAGGAGAGAACAGGGCTACAATCAACAGGATGGGAGAGAACAGGGCTACAATCAACATGATGTGAGAAAACAGGGCTACAATCAACAGGATAGGAGAGAACAGGGCTACAATCAACAGGACAGGGGAGAGAACAGGCCTACAATCAACAGGACAGGGGAGAGAACAGGCCTACAATCAACAGGACAGGGGAGAGAACAGGGCTACAATCAACAGGATGGGAGAGAACAGGGCTACAATCAACAGGATGGGAGAGAACAGGGCTACAATCAACAGGACAGGGGAGAGAACAGGCCTACAATCAACACGACAGGGGAGAGAACAGGGCTACAATCAACAGGATGGGAGAGAACAGGCCTACAATCAACAGGACAGGGGAGAGAACAGGCCTACAATCAACAGGACAGGGGAGAGAACAGGGCTACAATCAACAGGACAGGGGAGAGAACAGGGCTACAATCAACAGGATGGGAGAGAACAGGGCTACAATCAACAGGACAGAGGAGAGAACAGGGCTACAATCAACAGGATGGGAGAGAACAGGCCTACAATCAACAGGATGGGAGAGAACAGGGCTACAATCAACAGGACAGGGGAGAGAACAGGCCTACAATCAACAGGACAGAGGAGAGAACAGGCCTACAATCAACAGGACAGGGGAGAGAACAGGCCTACAATCAACAGGACAGGGGAGAGAACAGGCCTACAATCAACAGGACAGAGGAGAGAACAGGCCTACAATCAACAGGACAGAGGAGAGAACAGGCCTACAATCAACAGGACAGGGAGAGAACAGGCCTACAATCAACAGGACAGGGGAGAGAACAGGCCTACAATCAACAGGAGGGGAGAGAACAGGCCTACAATCAACAGGATGGGAGAGAACAGGCCTACAATCAACAGGATGGGAGAGAACAGGCCTACAATCAACAGGACAGGGGAGAGAACAGGCCTACAATCAACAGGACAGGGGAGAGAACAGGCCTACAATCAACAGGACAGGGGAGAGAACAGGGCTACAATCAACAGGACAGGGGAGAGAACAGGGCTACAATCAACAGGACAGGGGAGAGAACAGGCCTACAATCAACAGGATGGGAGAGAACAGGCCTACAATCAACACGACAGGGGAGAGAACAGGGCTACAATCAACAGGACAGGGGAGAGAACAGGCCTACAATCAACAGGACAGGGGAGAGAACAGGCCTACAATCAACAGGATGGGAGAGAACAGGCCTACAATCAACAGGACAGGGGAGAGAACAGGCCTACAATCAACAGGAAGGGAGAGAACAGGGCTACAATCAACAGGACAGGGAGAGAACAGGCCTACAATCAACAGGACAGGGGAGAGAACAGGGCTACAATCAACAGGATGAGAGAGAACAGGCCTACAATCAACACGACAGGGGAGAGAACAGGCCTACAATCAACAGGACAGGGGAGAGAACAGGGCTACAATCAACAGGATGGGAGAGAACAGGGCTACAATCAACAGGATGAGAGAGAACAGGCCTACAATCAACACGACAGGGGAGAGAACAGGGCTACAATCAACAGGACATGGGAGAGAACAGGCCTACAATCAACAGGATGGGAGAGAACAGGCCTACAATCAACACGACAGGGGAGAGAACAGGCCTACAATCAACAGGATGGGAGAGAACAGGGCTACAATCAACAGGATGAGAGAGAACAGGCCTACAATCAACACGACAGGGGAGAGAACAGGGCTACAATCAACAGGACATGGGAGAGAACAGGCCTACAATCAACAGGATGGGAGAGAACAGGCCTACAATCAACAGGATGGGAGAAAACAGGCCTACAATCAACAGGACAGAGGAGAGAACAGGCCTACAATCAACAGGATGGGAGAAAACAGGCCTACAATCAACAGGACAGGGGAGAGAACAGGCCTACAATCAACAGGATGGGAGAAAACAGGCCTACAATCAACAGGACAGGGGAGAGAACAGGCCTACAATCAACAGGACAGAGGAGAAAACAGGCCTACAATCAACAGGATGGGAGAGAACAGGCCTACAATCAACAGGACAGGGGAGAGAACAGGGCTACAATCAACAGGATGGGAGAGAACAGGCCTACAATCAACAGGATGGGAGAAAACAGGGCTACAATCAACAGGACAGGGGAGAGAACAGGGCTACAATCAACAGGACAGAGGAGAAAACAGGCCTACAATCAACAGGATGGGAGAGAACAGGCCTACAATCAACAGGACAGAGGAGAAAACAGGCCTACAATCAACAGGATGGGAGAGAACAGGCCTACAATCAACAGGACAGGGAGAGAACAGGGCTACAATCAACAGGATGGGAGAGAACAGGCCTACAATCAACAGGATGGGAGAAAACAGGGCTACAATCAACAGGACAGGGGAGAGAACAGGGCTACAATCAACAGGATGGGAGAAAACAGGCCTACAATCAACAGGACAGGGGAGAGAACAGGCCTACAATCAACAGGACAGAGGAGAGAACAGGTCTACAATCAACAGGATGGGAGAGAACAGGCCTACAATCAACAGGATGGGAGAAAACAGGGCTACAATCAACAGGACAGGGGAGAGAACAGGGCTACAATCAACAGGATGGGAGAAAACAGGCCTACAATCAACAGGACAGGGGAGAGAACAGGCCTACAATCAACAGGACAGAGGAGAGAACAGGGCTACAATCAACAGGATGGGAGAAAACAGGCCTACAATCAACAGGACAGGGGAGAGAACAGGCCTACAATCAACAGGACAGGGGAGAGAACAGGCCTACAATCAACAGGACATGGGAGAGAACAGGCCTACAATCAACAGGATGGGAGAGAACAGGCCTACAATCAACAGGACAGGGGAGAGAACAGGCCTACAATCAACAGGACAGAGGAGAGAACAGGCCTACAATCAACAGGACAGGGAGAGAACAGGCCTACAATCAACAGGACAGGGAGAAAACAGGCCTACAATCAACAGGACAGGGGAGAGAACAGGCCTACAATCAACAGGACAGAGGAGAGAACAGGGCTACAATCAACAGGACAGGGGAGAGAACAGGGCTACAATCAACAGGATGGGAGAGAACAGGCCTACAATCAACACGACAGGGGAGAGAACAGGGCTACAATCAACAGGATGGGAGAGAACAGGGCTACAATCAACAGGACAGGGGAGAGAACAGGCCTACAATCAACAGGATGGGAGAGAACAGGGCTACAATCAACAGGACAGGGGAGAGAACAGGGCTACAATCAACAGGACAGGGGAGAGAACAGGCCTACAATCAACAGGACAGGGGAGAGAACAGGCCTACAATCAACACGACAGAGGAGAGAACAGGCCTACAATCAACAGGACAGGGGAGAGAACAGGCCTACAATCAACAGGACAGGGGAGAGAACAGGCCTACAATCAACACGACAGGGGAGAGAACAGGCCTACAATCAACAGGACAGGGGAGAGAACAGGCCTACAATCAACACGACAGAGGAGAGAACAGGCCTACAATCAACAGGACAGGGGAGAGAACAGGCCTACAATCAACAGGACAGGGGAGAGAACAGGCCTACAATCAACAGGATGGGAGAGAACAGGGCTACAATCAACAGGACAGGGGAGAGAACAGGGCTACAATCAACAGGACAGAGGAGAGAACAGGCCTACAATCAACAGGATGGGAGAGAACAGGCCTACAATCAACAGGACAGGGGAGAGAACAGGCCTACAATCAACAGGACAGGGGAGAGAACAGGCCTACAATCAACAGGACAGGGGAGAGAACAGGCCTACAATCAACAGGACAGGGGAGAGAACAGGCCTACAATCAACAGGACAGGGGAGAGAACAGGCCTACAATCAACATGATGGGAGAGAACAGGCCTACAATCAACAGGACAGGGGAGAGAACAGGCCTACAATCAACAGGATGGGAGAGAACAGGGCTACAATCAACAGGATGGGAGAAAACAGGCCTACAATCAACAGCTGGACCATAGCAGGAACAACATCTGGACCAGAGCAGGAACAACAGCTGGACCAGAGCAGGAACAACACCTGGACCAGAGCAGGAACAACATCTGGACCAGAGCAGGAACAACAGCTGGACCAGAGCAGGAACAACAGCTGGACCAGAGCAGGAACAACATCTGGACCAGAGCAGGAACAACATCTGGACCAGAGCAGGAACAACAGCTGGACCAGAGCAGGAACAACATCTGGACCAGAGCAGGAACAACAGCTGGACCAGAGCAGGAACAACATCTGGACCAGAGCAGGAACAACATCTGGACCAGAGCAGGAACAACAGCTGGACCAGAGCATGAACAACAGCTGGACCAGAGCAGGAACAACATCTGGACCAGAGCAGGAACAACAGCTGGACCAGAGCAGGAACAACATCTGGACCAGAGCAGGAACAACATCTGGACCAGAGCAGGAACAACAGCTGGACCAGAGCAGGAACAACAGCTGGACCAGAGCATGAACAACAGCTGGACCAGAGCAGGAACAACATCTGGACCAGAGCAGGAACAACAGCTGGACCAGAGCAGGAACAACATCTGGACCAGAGCAGGAACAACATCTGGACCAGAGCAGGAACAACAGCTGGACCAGAGCAGGAACAACAGCTGGACCAGAGCAGGAACAACAGCTGGACCAGAGCAGGAACAACATCTGGACCAGAGCAGGAACAACATCTGGACCAGAGCAGGAACAACAGCTGGACCAGAGCAGGAACAACATCTGGACCAGAGCAGGAACAACATCTGGACCAGAGCAGGAACAACAGCTGGACCAGAGCAGGAACAACAGCATACCTACCTACATTTCTGCTGACTCGTGGTTTTCAAAGCAAAACATTTGCCCTATTTTGCCCTTTTGTGTTCACAGCTAATCTGTTTGAGTTTCCTTGTGAAAAGAATTGTCAAGCACATCCATTCAATCCATGCAAACACACACTGAGAGGCCTTGCGAGCGCAATAAGCTGAGACACATGGGACGGGAGGACATGTATAGACATTGGACACCGATATTGCAGACACACACACACACACACACACACACACACACACACACACACACACACACACACACACACACACACACACACACACACACACACACACACACACACACACACACACACACACACACACACACACACACACACACACACACACACACACACACACACTCATCCCAGATTTTGGGATTAAAAGGGACTCTATTAAATGAACAAGGTGTCAGAGTTGAAACTCAAACCGTTTTAAAGTGGACATGAGCTGAGTGTTCAGTTGGGTATGGGCATGCTCATATCTGGGATTAAACTCCCGGCACTGAGGTCTACAACAGAGAACCTCTCTCTACTGTGACATCAAGTATCTAGCCTGACACCATGAGCGTTCCCACCTACTTTAGCACAGGGTTAACAGGTGCAATGAGGCCAAATGAACCACGGGCCAGGGTTTAAACCACAGTTATCAAATTAAATCACATTTTATTTGGTCGTATACACATATTTTGCAGATGTTATTTCAGGTGTAGTGAAATGCTTATGTTCCTAACTCGAAGAGTGCAGTACAATCTATGCAATGCACAACAATATGAAGAGTAAAATAAATATAGAAATATTTAGGAAACTATTGTCGGACTATAAATATATATGTGTGTGATGGGATGTAAAGACATTATGGACCGTATATGGATAGAATATATAGTATATCTGTAGGATATGTGGATAGAATATATAGTATATCTGTAGGATATGTGGATAGAATATATAGTATATCTGTAGGATACGTGGATAGAATATATAGTATATCTGTAGGATACGTGGATAGAATATATAGTATATCTGTAGGATACATGGATAGAATATGTAGTATATCTGTAGGATATGTGGATAGAATATATAGTATATCTGTAGGATATGTGGATAGAATATATAGTATATCTGTAGGATATGTGGATAGAATATATAGTATATCTGTAGAATACATGGATAGAATATATAGTATATCTGTAGGATATGTGGATAGAATATATAGTATATCTGTAGGATATGTGGATAGAATATATAGTATATCTGTAGGATATGTGGATAGAATATATAGTATATCTGTAGGATATGTGGATAGAATATATAGTATATCTGTAGGATACATGGATAGAATATATAGTATATCTGTAGGATATGTGGATAGAATATATAGTATATCTGTAGGATATATGGATAGAATATATAGTATATCTGTAGGATATGTGGATAGAATATATAGTATATCTGTAGAATACATGGATAGAATATATAGTATATCTGTAGGATATGTGGATAGAATATATAGTATATCTGTAGGATATGTGGATAGAATATATAGTATATCTGTAGGATATGTGGATAGAATATATAGTATATCTGTAGGATATGTGGATAGAATATATAGTATATCTGTAGAATACATGGATAGAATATATAGTATATCTGTAGGATATGTGGATAGAATATATAGTATATCTGTAGGATATGTGGATAGAATATATAGTATATCTGTAGGATATGTGGATAGAATATATAGTATATCTGTAGGATATGTGGATAGAATATATAGTATATCTGTAGAATACATGGATAGAATATGTAGTATATCTGTAGAATACATGGATAGAATATGTAGTATATCTGTAGAATACATGGATAGAATATATAGTATATCTGTAGGATATGTGGATAGAATATATAGTATATCTGTAGGATATGTGGATAGAATATATAGTATATCTGTAGAATACATGGATAGAATATATAGTATATCTGTAGAATACATGGATAGAATATATAGTATATCTGTAGGATATGTGGATAGAATATATAGTATATCTGTAGAATACATGGATAGAATATGTAGTATATCTGTAGAATACATGGATAGAATATGTAGTATATCTGTAGAATACATGGACAGAATATGTAGTATATGTGTAGGATAGAATAGTATATGTACAGCAATAGTTGAATAGAATGGCCTTGACTAGAATATAGTATATCCATATAGCATATATATATCCATATGAAATGGAAACATTATTAAAGTGACCAGTGTTCCATTATTAAAGTGACCAGTGTTCCATTATTAAAGTGACCAGTGTTCCATTATTAAAGTGACCAGTGTTCCATTATTAAAGTGACCAGTGTTCCATTATTAAAGTGACCAGTGTTCCATTATTAAAGTGACCAGTGTTCCATTATTAAAGTGACCAGCGTTCCATTATTAAAGTGACCAGTGTTCCATTATTAAAGTGACCAGTGTTCCATTATTAAAGTGACCAACGTTCCATTATTAAAGTGACCAGTGTTCCATTATTAAAGTGACCAGTGTTCCATTATTAAAGTGACCAGTGTTCCATTATTAAAGTGACCAGTGTTCCATTATTAAAGTGACCAGTGTTCCATTATTAAAGTGACCAGTGTTCCATTATTAAAGTGACCAGTGTTCCATTATTAAAGTGACCAGTGTTCCATTATTAAAGTGACCAGTGTTCCATTATTAAAGTGACCAGTGTTCCATTATTAAAGTGACCAATGTTCCATTATTAAACTGATCAGTGTTCCATTATTAAAGTGACCAGTGTTCCATTATTAAAGTGACCAGTGTTCCATTATTAAAGTAACCAGTGTTCCATTATTAAAGTGACCAGTGTTCCATTATTAAAGTGACCAGTGTTCCATTATTAAAGCGACCAGTGTTCCATTATTAAAGTGACCAGTGTTCCATTATTAAAGTGACCAGTGTTCCATTATTAAAGTGACCAGTGTTCCATTATTAAAGTGACCAGTGTTCCATTATTAAAGTGACCAGTGTTCCCTTATTAAAGCGACCAGTGTTCCATTATTAAAGCGACCAGTGTTACATTATTAAAGTGACCAGTGTTCCCTTATTAAAGTGACCAGTGTTCCGTTATTAAAGTGACCAATGTTCCATTATTAAACTGATCAGTGTTCCATTATTAAACTGATCAGTGTTCCATTATTAAAGTGACCAGTGTTCCATTATTAAAGTGACCAGTGTTCCATTATTAAAGGACCAGTGTTCCATTATTAAAGTGACCAGTGTTCCATTATTAAAGTGACCAGTGTTCCATTATTAAAGTGACCAGTGTTCCATTATTAAAGTGACCAGTGTTCCATTATTAAAGTGACCAGCGTTCCATTATTAAAGTGACCAGTGTTCCCTTCTTAAAGTGACCAGTGTTACATTATTAAAGTGACCAGTGTTCCATTATTAAAGTGACCAGTGTTCCATTATTAAAGTGACCAGTGTTCCATTATTAAAGTGACCAGTGCTCCATTATTAAAGTGACCAGTGTTCCATTATTAAAGAGACCAGGTTTCCATTATTAAAGTGACCAGTGTTCCATTATTAAAGTGACCAGGTTTCCATTATTAAAGTGACCAGGTTTCCATTATTAAAGTGACCAGGTTTCCCTTATTAAAGTGACCAGTGTTCCATTATTAAAGTAACCAGTGTTCCATTATTAAAGTGACCAGGTTTCCATTATTAAAGTGACCAGGTTTCCCTTATTAAAGAGACCAGTGTTCCATTATTAAAGTGACCAGTGTTACATTATTAAAGTGACCAGTGTTCCATTATTAAAGTGACCAGTGTTACATTATTAAAGTGACCAGTGTTCCATTATTAAAGTGACCAGGTTTCCCTTATTAAAGTGACCAGTTTTCCCTTATTAAAGTGACCAACCAGTGTTCCACTATTAAAGTGACCAGTGTTCCATTATTAAAGTGACCAATGTTCCATTATTAAACTGATCAGTGTTCCATTATTAAAGTGACCAATGTTCCATTATTAAACTGATCAGTGTTCCATTATTAAAGTGACCAGTGTTCCATTATTAAAGTGACCAGGTTTCCATTATTAAAGTGACCAGGTTTCCCTTATTAAAGTGACCAGTGTTCCATTATTAAAGTGACCAGTGTTCCATTATTAAACTGATCAGTGTTCCATTATTAAAGTGACCAGGTTTCCATTATTAAAGTGACCAGGTTTCCATTATTAAAGTGACCAGTGTTACATTATTAAAGTGACCAGGTTTCCATTATTAAAGTGACCAGGTTTCCATTATTAAAGTGACCAGTGTTCCATTATTAAAGTGACCAGGTTTCCCTTATTAAAGTGACCAGGTTTCCATTATTAAAGTGACCAGGTTTCCCTTATTAAAGTGACCAGTGTTCCCTTCTTAAAGTGACCAGTGTTCCATTATTAAAGTGACCAGTGTTCCCTTATTAAAGTGACCAGGTTTCCCTTATTAAAGTGACCAGTGTTCCATTATTAAAGTGACCAGTGTTCCATTATTAAAGTGACCAGTGTTCCATTATTAAAGTGACCAGTGTTCCATTATTAAAGTGACCAGTGTTCCATTATTAAAGTGACCAATGTTCCATTATTAAAGTGACCAATGTTCCATTATTAAAGTGACCAGGTTTCCATTATTAAAGGACCAGTGTTCCATTATTAAAGTGACCAATGTTCCATTATTAAAGGGACCAGTGTTCCATTATTAAAGTGACCAGTGTTCCATTATTAAAGGGACCAGTGTTCCATTATTAAAGTGACCAGTGTTCCATTATTAAAGTGACCAGTGTTCCATTATTAAAGGGACCAGTGTTCCATTATTAAAGTGACCAATGTTCCATTATTAAAGTGACCAGTGTTCCATTATTAAAGGGACCAGTGTTCCATTATTAAAGTGACCAATGTTCCATTATTAAAGTGACCAGTGTTCCATTATTAAAGTGACCAGTGTTCCCTTATTAAAGTGACCAGTGTTACATTATTAAAGTGACCAGGTTTCCATTATTAAAGTGACCAGTGTTCCATTATTAAAGGACCAGGTTTCCATTATTAAAGTGACCAGTGTTCCATTATTAAAGTGACCAGTGTTACATTATTAAAGTGACCAATGTTCCATTATTAAACTGATCAGTGTTCCATTATTAAAGTGACCAATGTTCCATTATTAAAGTGACCAGTGTTCCATTATTAAAGTGACCAGTGTTCCATTATTAAAGTGACCAGTGTTCCATTATTAAAGCGACCAGTGTTCCATTATTAAAGCGACCAGTGTTCCATTATTAAAGTGACCAGTGTTCCCTTATTAAAGTGACCAGGTTTCCCCTATTAAAGTGACCAGTGTTCCATTATTAAAGTGACCAGGTTTCCCTATTAAAGTGACCAGTGTTACATTATTATAGCGACCAGTGTTCCATTATTAAAGTGACCAATGTTCCATTATTAAACTGATCAGTGTTCCATTATTAAACTGATCAGTGTTCCATTATTAAAGTGACCAATGTTCCATTATTAAAGTGACAAGTGTTCCATTATTAAAGTGACCAATGTTCCATTATTAAAGTGACAAGTGTTCCATTATTAAAGTGACCAGTGTTCCATTATTAAAGTGACCAGTGTTCCATTATTAAAGTGACCAGTGTTACATTATTAAAGTGACCAGGTTTCCATTATTAAAGTGACCAGTGTTCCATTATTAAAGTGACCAATGTTCCATTATTAAAGTGACCAGTGTTCCATTATTAAAGTGACCAGGTTTCCCTTATTATAGTGACCAGTGTTCCATTATTAAAGTGAACAGTGTTACATTATTAAAGTGACCAGTGTTCCATTATTAAAGTGACCAGGTTTCCCTTATTATAGTGACCAGTGTTCCATTATTAAAGTGACCAATGTTACATTATTAAAGTGACCAGTGTTCCATTATTAAAGTGACCAGGTTTCCTTATTATAGTGACCAGTGTTCCATTATTAAAGTGAACAGTGTTACATTATTAAAGTGACCAGTGTTCCATTATTAAAGTGACCAGTGTTCCATTATTAAAGGGACCAGTGTTCCATTATTAAAGTGACCAGTGTTCCATTATTAAAGTGACCAGTGTTACATTATTAAAGTGACCAGTGTTCCCTTATTAAAGTGACCAGGTTTCCATTATTAAAGTGACCAGTGTTCCATTATTAAAGTGACCAGTGTTACATTATTAAAGAGACCAGGTTTCCCTTATTAAAGTGACCAGTGTTCCATTATTAAAGTGACCAGTGTTACATTATTAAAGTGACCAATGTTCCATTATTAAAGTGACCAGGTTTCCCTTATTAAAGTGACCAGTGTTCCATTATTAAAGTAACCAGTGTTCCATTATTAAAGTGACCAGTGTTCCATTATTAAAGTGACCAGTGTTCCATTATTAAAGTAACCAGTGTTCCATTATTATAGCGACCAGTGTTCCAATATTAAAGTGACCAGTGTTCCATTATTATAGCGACCAGTGTTCCATTATTAAAGTGACCATTGTTCCATTATTAAAGTGGATCCATGTCTATGTACACAGGGCAGCAGCCTCTAAGTTCCAGGGTGGAGTAACTGGGTGGTAGCCGACTAGTGACAGTGACTAAGTTCAGGCAAGGGTACTGGGTGGAGGTCAGCTAGTGATGGCTATTTAACAGTCTGATTGCCTTGAGATGGAAGCTGTTTTTACGTCACTCGGTCCAAGCTTTAATACACCTGTACTGACCTCGCCTTCTGGATGATAGCGGGGTAAAATGCCCATGGCTCGGGTGACTGAGGTCCTTGATGACCTTCTTGTGACACCGGCTGATGTAGATGTCCTGAAGGGCAGAGAGTGTGCCACCGGGTGTTGCATTGGGCTGACCGCACCACCCTCTTGAGACGGTTGCACTACCAGGCGGTGATACAGCCAGACAGGAAGCTCTCAGTGATACATCTGTAAAAGTTTTTGAGGTTCTTAGGAACTTGAAGCTTTTCACCTTCTCAAATGTGGCCCCGTCGACGTGGATGGGACTTGCTCCCTCTGCTGTCTACTGAAGTCCACGATCAGTTAAGGCCCTTTTTAGAATATGCAGTTTTTTAAAGCCACACAGGAATGTTGTTTGACGTTTGATATTGAGACCTTTGGGTCTGAAATAAGTGGAATTGTTACTTCACAGGTGCCAGGTAAGTTTCACTTCACACAACAAGACTGAGGAGTGAATTCTTCTTCTAGGGCTACATCCCAAATGGCACCCTGTTCCATATTTAGTGCACTACTAAATAGGCTCTACATGTCCTGGTAAAAAGTTTATGCAATACATAGGGAATAATGTTTATTTTGGGACATGAACTAGGTGTCTGACGCTAGCAAATGTTCTCATGCAGGGAACAATAATAGAGTAGAAAGTAGGACTTTGCCCTTGGTGTTGTGGAGAGGGACGAGCCGTGTTCCGTACGAGGGCAGCTTCATTCATCCCTGTTCTTACTCTGACTACAGCCGTTTTAAAATCTGAAGCTCTAATACTACAACACGGATCCCACACGCTTGTCCTTTCTGTTCTTCTCAGCACCAAACAAATACTGTTTTTGGACCTCAAATAGAATTCTCTGGTGTGTTAAAAATAATCTATTTGGAATGTTATGTAACTGTCTTTTGATTCCATAGAAATGTTCTTTAGTTCCAATGTCCGTTGTTTTGTAACCTCTTCCAACCTCTTGCTTCAGTTCCCTCCCTGACCCTGACTCTGGGGTCTCAGGAAGTGCAGATCCCTCCCTGACCCTGACACTGGGGTCTCAGGAAGTTCAGTTCCCTCCGTGACCCTGACTCTGGGGTCTCAGGAAGTGCAGTTCCCTCCCTGACCCTGACTCTGGGGTCTCAGGAAGTTCAGTTCCCTCCCTGACCCTGACTCTGGGGTCTCAGGAAGTGCAGTTCCCTCCCTGACCCTGACTCTGGGGTCTCAGGAAGTTCAGTTCCCTCCCTGACCCTGACTCTGGGGTCTCAGGAAGTTCAGTTCCCTCCCTGACCCTGACTCTGGGGTCTCAGGAAGTGCAGTTCCCTCCCTGACCCTGACTCTGGGGTCTCAGGAAGTGCAGTTCCCTCCCTGACCCTGACTCTGGGGTCTCAGGAAGTTCAGTTCCCTCCCTGACCCTGACTCTGGGGTCTCAGGAAGTTCAGTTCCCTCCCTGACCCTGACTCTGGGGTCTCAGGAAGTGCAGTTCCCTCCCTGACCCTGATTCTGGGGTCTCAGGAAGTTCAGTTCCCTCCCTGACCCTGACTCTGGGGTCTCAGGAAGTTCAGTTCCCTCCTGAC
The DNA here is from genome assembly GCF_023373465.1 of Oncorhynchus keta. Classification (NCBI taxonomy): domain Eukaryota; kingdom Metazoa; phylum Chordata; class Actinopteri; order Salmoniformes; family Salmonidae; genus Oncorhynchus; species Oncorhynchus keta. Next base: position 8,411,725 of record NC_068450.1, on the reverse strand, counting down.
CCTGACTCTGGGGTCTCAGGAAGTTCAGTTCCCTCCCTGACCCTGACTCTGGGGTCTCAGGAAGTGCAGTTCCCTCCCTGACCCTGACTCTGGGGTCTCAGGAAGTTCAGTTCCCTCCCTGACCCTGACTCTGGGGTCTCAGGAAGTGCAGTTCCCTCCCTGACCCTGACTCTGGGGTCTCAGGAAGTGCAGTTCCCTCCCTGACCCTGACTCTGGGGTCTCAGGAAGTGCAGTTCCCTCCCTGACCCTGACTCTGGGGTCTCAGGAAGTGCAGTTCCCTCCCTGACCCTGACTCTGGGGTCTCAGGAAGTGCAGTTCCCTCCCTGACCCTGACTCTGGGGTCTCAGGAAGTGCAGTTCCCTCCCTGACCCTGATTCTGGGGTCTCAGGAAGTGCAGTTCCCTCCCTGACCCTGACTCTGGGGTCTCAGGAAGTGCAGTTCTCTCCCTGACCCTGACCCTGACTCTGGGGTCTCAGGAAGTTCAGTTCCCTCCCTGACCCTGACTCTGGGGTCTCAGGAAGTGCAGTTCCCTCCTGACCCTGACTCTGGGGTCTCAGGAAGTGCAGTTCCCTCCCTGACCCTGACTCTGGGGTCTCAGGAAGTTCAGTTCCCTCCCTGACCCTGACTCTGGGGTCTCAGGAAGTGCAGTTCCCTCCTGACCCTGACTCTGGGGTCTCAGGAAGTGCAGTTCCCTCCCTGACCCTGATTCTGGGGTCTCAGGAAGTTCAGTTCCTTCCCTGACCCTGACTCTGGGGTCTCAGGAAGTGCAGTTCCCTCCCTGACCCTGATTCTGGGGTCTCAGGAAGTTCAGTTCCCTCCCTGACCCTGACTCTGGGGTCTCAGGAAGTTCAGTTCCCTCCCTGACCCTGACTCTGGGGTCTCAGGAATTCAGTTCCCTCCCTGACCCTGACTCTGGGGTCTCAGGAAGTGCAGTTCCCTCCCCTGACCCTGACTCTGGGGTCTCAGGAAGTTCAGTTCCCTCCCTGACCCTGACTCTGGGGTCTCAGGAAGTGCAGTTCCCTCCCTGACCCTGACTCTGGGGTCTCAGGAAGTGCAGTTCCCTCCCTGACCCTGACTCTGGGGTCTCAGGAAGTGCAGTTCCCTCCCTGACCCTGACTCTGGGGTCTCAGGAAGTGCAGTTCCCTCCCTGACCCTGACTCTGGGGTCTCAGGAAGTGCAGTTCCCTCCCTGACCCTGACTCTGGGGTCTCAGGAAGTGCAGTTCCCTCCCTGACCCTGATTCTGGGGTCTCAGGAAGTGCAGTTCCCTCCCTGACCCTGACTCTGGGGTCTCAGGAAGTTCAGTTCCCTCCCTGACCCTGACTCTGGGGTCTCAGGAAGTTCAGTTCCCTCCCTGACCCTGACTCTGGGGTCTCAGGAAGTTCAGTTCCCTCCCTGACCCTGACTCTGGGGTCTCAGGAAGTGCAGTTCCCTCCCTGACCCTGACTCTGGGGTCTCAGGAAGTGCAGTTCCCTCCCTGACCCTGACTCTGGGGTCTCAGGAAGTGCAGTTCCTCCCTGACCCTGACTCTGGGGTCTCAGGAAGTTCAGTTCCCTCCCTGACCCTGACTCTGGGGTCTCAGGAAGTTCAGTTCCCTCCCTAACCCTGACTCTGGGGTCTCAGGAAGTGCAGTTCCCTCCCTGACCCTGACTCTGGGGTCTCAGGAAGTGCAGTTCCCTCCCTGACCCTGATTCTGGCGTCTCAGGAAGTGCAGTTCCCTCCCTGACCCTGACTCTGGGGTCTCAGGAAGTTCAGTTCCCTCCCTGACCCTGATTCTGGGGTCTCAGGAAGTGCAGTTCCCTCCCTGACCCCGACTCTGGGGTCTCAGGAAGCGCTGGATGTAAACATGGAAGTTAATGAACTTCAGACAGTACTGTACTGTAAATAGCCTCACTGTGTGTTGGCGGAGGGAAGAGGAGAGCAGGAAGTTACCGTCAGGGTTGTTGTTGTGATTCAATGTTCTCTACAGAGTTAATTACACGTTGTATATTGGTGTAGTGTATTTTTAGAACAATTAAAAACACGTGGTGGAAAAGTGACGTAAATCTAAGAATATTTTGAATGTTTTGTGACAACAGCATTGACTGCACATGGCATTGACAATCTCAGATACATCTGAGGGAGAGACTATTAAGGTTGGTAGCTAACATAGTAAAGAAAAGAGGGAGAGTATTAAGGTTGGTAGCTAAAATAGTGAAGAAAAGAGGGAGAGTATTAAGGTTGGTAGCTAAAATAGTGAAGAAAAGAGGGAGAGTATTAAGGTTGGTAGCTAAAATAGTGAAGAAAAGAGGGAGAGTATTAAGGTTGGTAGCTAAAATAGTGAAGAAAAGAGGGAGAGTATTAAGGTTGGTAGCTAAAATAGTGAAGAAAAGAGGGAGAGTATTAAGGTTGGTAGCTAAAATAGTGAAGAAAAGAGGGAGAGTATTAAGGTTGGTAGCTAAAATAGTGAAGAAAAGAGGGAGAGTATTAAGGTTGGTAGCTAAAATAGTGAAGAAAAGAGGGAGAGTATTAAGGTTGGTAGCTAAAATAGTGAAGAAAAGAGGGAGAGTATTAAGGTTGGTAGCTAAAATAGTGAAGAAAAGAGGGAGAGTATTAAGGTTGGTAGCTAAAATAGTGAAGAAAAGAGGGAGAGTATTAAGGTTGGTAGCTAAAATAGTGAAGCTAAAATAGTGAAGAAAAGAGGGAGAGTATTAAGGTTGGTAGCTAAAATAGTGAAGAAAAGAGGGAGAGTATTAAGGTTGGTAGCTAAAATAGTGAAGAAAAGAAGGAGAGTATTAAGGTTGGTAGCTAAAATAGTGAAGAAAAGAGGGAGAGTATTAAGGTTGGTAGCTAAAATAGTGAAGAAAAGAGGGAGAGTATTAAGGTTGGTAGCTAAAATAGTGAAGAAAAGAGGGAGAGTATTAAGGTTGGTAGCTAAAATAGTGAAGAAAAGAGGGAGAGTATTAAGGTTGGTAGCTAAAATAGTGAAGAAAAGAGGGAGAGTATTAAGGTTGGTAGCTAGGGAGAATAGGTTGGCAGCTAAAATAGTGAAGAAAAGAGGGAGAGTATTAAGGTTGGTAGCTAAAATAGTGAAGAAAAGTGACTTCTCCATACATTAATAGGGTTGGTAGTTTCAATAAGTTTAAAACTAAAACCAGATGGGGGGTGCGCCAAACACAGGGGGGCTGGCTGCATGACGACTTCTCCATAAATGATCTTTCATAGGGATTACCGGTGTTTCAATAAGTTTAAAACTAAAACCAGATCCAAATCAAATCAAATTGTATTAATCGCATGCGCCAAACACAACAGGCGTGATAGACATTACAGTGAAATTACCTACAAACCTCTAACCAACAATGCAGTTAATTAAAATACGGATAAGAACAATAAAAATAGCAATAGCGTGAATATATACAGGGGAGGTTACTGGTACAGAGTCAATGTGCGGATACACCGGGTAGTTGAGGTGATTTGTATTTGGTATTTGGTATTTTACTAGGATTCCTCTTAGCTGTTGCATAAGCAGCAGCTCCTCTTCCTGGAATCCAACACAACACATGAACCATAATACAGAACATCATTAGACAAGAACAGCTCAAGGACAGAACTACACACATATCAATGCATAGACACAAACTATCTGGGTCCAATAGGGGAGAGGCAATACAGACACACAGACTATCTGGGTCCAATAGGGGAGAGGCAATACATACACACAGACTATCTGGGTCCAATAGGGGAGAGGCAATACATACACACAGACTATCTGGGTCCAATAGGGGAGAGGCAATACATACACACAGACTATCTGGGTCCAATAGGGGAGAGGTATTGTGCCGTGAGGTGTTGCTTTATCTGGTTTTTGAAACCAGGTTGGCTATTTATTTGAGCAATTTGAGAAGGAAGTTCCATGCAATAATGGCTCTATATAATACAGTATGTTTTCTTGAATTTGGGGACTGCGAAAAGACCCCTGGTTGCATGTCTAGTGGGAGAAGTGTGTGTGTCGGAGCTGTGTGTAAGTTGCAAACAATTTGGAATTTTCAACACAATGTTTCTTATAAAAAGAAGAAGTGATGTTGTCAGTCTCTCTTCAACTCTTAGCCAATAGAGACTGGCAGCATAGTATTTATATCAGCCTTCTGATTACATTTAAGAGCAAAATATGCCACTCTGTTCTGGGCCAGCTGCAGCTTAACTAGGTCTCCCCTTGCAGCACTGGACCATATGACTGGACAATAATCAAGATTAGACAAAACTAGAGACAGACCTTTCCCCATCTTTACAACCATTGAATCTACATGTTTTGACCATGACAGTTTACAATCTAAGGCAACACCAAGTAATTTAGTCTCCACAACCTCTTCAACAGCCACACCATTCATTACCAGATTCAGCTGAGTTCCTGCACTTAAGGAGTTATTAAAGTGACTCTGCATAGATGAAAACAACAGAGTAGCAACAGTGTAAAAGAGGGGGAGGGGCGCAATGCAAATAGTCTGGGTAGCCATTTAATTAGGTGTTCAGGAATCTTACGGCTTGTGGGTCTGTTTAGAAGTTCTCTATGACAATGCAGCCCCTGATATAAATGAGAATGGGGGCTAATTTCTGGTATAGTGCTCGGTCCTCTTTTTCCTGTAGTCCACAATCATCTCCTTTGTCATGACCAGCCTTTCAAAGCAGTTCATGGCTACAGACGTGAGTGCTACAGGTCGGTAGTCATTTAGGCAGGTTACTTTAGTGTTCTTGGGCACAGGCACTATGGAGGTATTCTTGAAACATTGAGGTATTACAGACTCGGTCAGGGAGAGGTTGAACATGTCAGTGAAGACTCTTGCCAGTTGGTCAGCGCACGCTCGCAGTATCAGTGTTATTTGCCTCGAAGAAGGCAAATAAGAAGTAGTTTAACTCGTCTGTTAGGCTCGTGTCATTGGGCAGCTCTCGGCTGTGCTTCCCTTTGTAGTCTGTAATGATTTGCAAACCCTGCCACATCCGACGAGTGTCAGAGCCGGTGTTGTATGATTCGATCTTAGTCCTGTATTTTTGCTTTGCCTGTTTGATGGTTTGTCTGAGGGCATAGCGGGATTTCTTATAAGTTTCCGGGTCAGATTCCCACTCCTTGAATGCGGCAGCTCTACCCTTTAGCTCAGTGCGGTTGTTTCCTGTAATACATGGCTTCTGGTTGGGTTTATGTACGCACTGTCACTGAGGGGATGACGTCATTGATCCACTTTTTGATGAAGCCAATGACTGATCCGTCGGAGGAATCAGAGGAATCCCAGAACATATTCCAGTCTGTGCTAGCAAAACAGTCCTGTAGCTTAGCATCTGTTTCATCTGACCACTTTTGTAGTGATCTAGTCACTGGTGCTTCCTGCTTAATTTTTTAAAATGTAAGCAGGAATCAGGAGGATAGAATTACCTAGAGCCGTAAAAAACATAGAAAGAAGATCTATGCTGCTGAGTCGGGAAGGCTGGCTGGAAGGGCCATGCTGCTGAGTGGGGAAGGCTGGCTGGAAGGTCTATGTTGCTGGGTGGGGAAAGCTGGCTGGAAGGTCTATGTTGCTGGGTGGGGAAAGCTGGCTGGAAGGTCTATGTTGCTGGGTGGGGAAGGCTGGCTGGAAGGTCTATGTTGCTGGGTGGGGAAAGCTGGCTGGAAGGTCTATGTTGCTGGGTGGGGAAGGCTGGCTGGAAGGTCTATGTTGCTGGGTGGGGAAGGCTGGCTGGAAGGTCTATGTTGCTGTATTGGGAAGGCTGGCTGGAAGGTCTATGTTGCTGGGTGGGGAAGGCTGGCTGGAAGGTCTATGTTGCTGGGTGGGGAAGGCTGGCTGGAAGGTCTATGTTGCTGGGTGGGGAAGGCTGGCTGGAAGGTCTATGTTGCTGGGTGGGGAAGGCTGGCTGGAAGGTCTATGTTGCTGGGTGGGGAAGGCTGGCTGGAAGGTCTATGTTGCTGAGTGGGGAAGGCTGGCTGGAAGGTCTATGTTGCTGGGTGGGGATCACGGCTGGCTGGAAGGTCGTAAAACATGCTTTTGCTTGGGTGGGGAAGGCTGGAATTAGAAGAATCCATGTTGCTGGGTGGGGCAAACAAAAGGCTGGCTGGAAGGCCTATGTTGCTGGGTGGGGAAAGCATGGCTCGAAGGTCTATGTTGCTGGGTGGGGAAATCTGGCTGGAAGGTCTATGTTGCTGGGTGGGGAAAGCTGGCTGGAAGGTCTATGTTTCTGGGTGGGGAAAGCTGGCTGGAAGGTCTATGTTGCTGGGTGGGGAAGGCTGGCTGGAAGGTCTATGTTGCTGGGTGGGGAATGGCTGCCATGGAAGGTCTATGTTGCTGTATTGGGAAGGCTGGCTGGAAGGTCTATGTTTCTGGGTGGGGAAGGCTGGCTGGAAGGTCTATGTTGCTGGGTGGGGAAGGCTGGCTGGAAGGTCTATGTTGCTGGTGTCAGGGGAAGGCTGGCTGGAAGGTCTATGTTGCTGGGTGGGGAAGGCTGGCTGGAAGGTCTATGTTGCTGGGTGGGGAAGGCTGGCTGGAAGGTCTATGTTGCTGGGTGGGGAAGGCTGGCTGGAAGGTCTATGTTGCTGGGTGGGGAAGGCTGGCTGGAAGGTCTATGTTGCTGGGTGGGGAAGGCTGGCTGGAAGGTCTATGTTGCTGGGTGGGGAAGGCTGGCTGGAAGGTCTATGTTGCTGGGCGGGGAAGACTGGCTGGAAGGTCTATGTTGCTGAGTGGGGAAGGCTGGCTGGAAGGTCTATGTTGCTGGGTGGGGAAGCTGGGTGGGGAACCCTTTATCACGGTTGGGGTCTTGACGGATTTGTCCAAAATCGTGGGACGTAAAACATTGCTTTTCAGTCCTTGCATTTATGGGAGTGTAAGTTATCTTTATATGATATATTAAGCTTTAATCAGTTGAATTAGACATTGAACTTTAACCCCGTGTGTCTCCTCTTACGTGGTGAAAACAGTTTTCATGGGCAAACAAAAGCAAAAATGAAAAAATGGATCTAACCGAAAGAGTTACTTTACCTAAATCGATACTTCCATTAACGCGGTTCCGGAATAATTATGCATAATACTTGTTGGATTTGCATCTGTTGTCAAGCTTTTTAATTACGCCGGGATATTTTCACACATCAACATTTGATCCAGGAAGGAATTTTCCCGAATGACAGCCATGCAACAAACAGCTGTTATGATGTTATGATAGCACATGCCATGCAACAAACAGCTGTTATGATGTTATGATAGCACATGTCATGCAACAAACAGCTGTTATGATGTTATGATAGCACATGCAACAACAGCCCAAGTGACAAACAAACAGCTGTTATGATGTTATGATAGCACATGCGATGCAACAAACAGCCCAAGTGCTGGAAAGAATGTGTTTGAGAGGAAATGTTCAGAATACTTTGGTGTATCAGTTGCGCCTGGATCCACGTTGGATCTAACATCCCTTGTGACTTTATGTTTGATCATCCGTTGTAAGTCTGCTTGATTTACAGCAGGGTCTCGCTAGAGTTAACAGAGAAAGCATCAGGGTAATGACTTCATGTTTTCATGTGGGTTTTGTGCCTCGAATTGGACACATTGTCTACTTTACGCAATTGTGTAGGATAGTCTATTGTGTAGGATAGTCTATTGTGTAGGATAGTCTATTGTGTAGGATAGTCTATTGTGTAGGATAGTCTATTGTGTAGGATAGTCTATTGTGTAGGATAGTCTATTGTGTAGGATAGTCTATTGTGTAGGATAGTCTATTGTGTAGGACAGACTATTGTGTAGGATAGTCTATTGTGTAGGATAGTCTATTGTGTAGAACAGACTATTGTGTAGAACAGACTATTGTGTAGAACAGACTATTGTGTAGAACAGACTATTGTGTACAACAGACTATTGCTCAACACCCAATGCTCTTCCTATGAATTATTATGGATATAATGACAAAATAGTACATAGTCTAGTGGGCTTCTTTACACTTTGATCTGGTAATGAGTAACATGACACATTTTCTGTCTACTTCACATTACACATGCAGTTTTAAACACTACAAGGGGCTTGAAGAGCCTGCTTAAACTTGAATTTGGATCTCAGATATTCTGCTATAGGCCTTTCCTCAATTTGGTGCTTGAAAAGTCTTTGAAATGATTGTAGGCCAATTCTCCTGCTCTCTTATAATTATCTGATATTTCATTTTAGTTTTTGTGAGAGATGAGGCCCCTTTTGTTTGTACATGTGGAACTGGGTAAAAATCATTTATATTTTTGTTTCAAACCATTTTTAAAATGTTTATCCTAATGTCACACATTGGCCCCCTTATTTATAGAAAGATCCCTAAATATAATGACTAGCTAATAAGACAGAAATATAGAGACTAGTTTATAAGTTATAAATATAGTGACTTGTTAATATGTTGTAAATATAGTGACTAGCTAATAAGTTATAAATATAGCGACTAGCTAATAAGTTATAAATATAGTGACTAGCTAATTAGTTATATAGCGACTATCTAATAAGTTATAAATATAGTGACTAGCTAATAAGACAAAAATGTAGTGACTGGCTAATAAGTTATAAACATAGCAACTAGCTATTAAGCTATAAAGTAACTAGCTAATAAGTTATAAATATACTGACTAGCTAGTAAGGAATAAATATAATGACTAGCTGGCGAGGTCAAGTATAGTGCCCATGGGGCTCATGTCCAAAGTAGTGTACTAGGGAATAGGGTGTCAGTATGTCTTCTCCCACTCTGTCTATTTAAAGTGTGTCCGCACTGGAGGCATGTTTTTATGGCGATTATAAACTGGATGGTTCGAGCCCTGAATGCTGATTGGCTGACAGCTGTGGTATATCATACCAGTATACCACTGGTATGACAAAACACTTATTTCACTGCTCTATTTCCATTGGTAAACAGTTCATAATAGCAACAAGGCACCTCTGGGGTTTGTGATATATTGCCAATATACCACGGCTAAGCTCTGTGTCCAAGCACTCCGCTTTGCGTCGTGCGTAAGAGCAGCCTTTAGCCGTGGTATATTGGCCATATACCACACCTCCTAGGGCCATATTGCTGAAAAATAGAACAGTGATGATGTGATGAGTAGTTGAACCCATAGCTGCTGAAGACACAAGCACGCACAAACATTTTAGTGTACCATATGCATGCTTTGGCACATTTTAGTGTACCATATGCATGCTTTGGCACATTTTAGTGTACCATATGCATGCTTTGGCACATTTTAGTGTACCATATGCATGCTTTGGCACATTTTAGTGTACCATATGCATGCTTTGGCACATTTTAGTGTACCATATGCATGCTTTGCACATTTTAGTGTACCATATGCATGCTTTGGCACATTTTAGTGTACCATATGCATGCTTTGGCACATTTTAGTGTACCATATGCATGCTTTGGCACATTTTAGTGTACCATATGCATGCTTTGGCACATTTTAGTGTACCATATGCATGCTTTGGCACATTTTAGTGTACCATATGCATGCTTTGGCACATTTTAGTGTACCATATGCATGCTTTGGCACATTTTAGTGTACCATATGCATGCTTTGGCACATTTTAGTGTACCATATGCATGCTTTGGCACATTTTAGTGTACCATATGCATGCTTTGGCACATTTTAGTGTACCATATGCATGCTTTGCACATTTTAGTGTACCATATGCATGCTTTGGCACATTTTAGTGTACCATATGCATGCTTTGGCACATTTTAGTCACAGAGGCTACTTTTTCTCAAAGGTCCTTGTTTTGTACCTTTTTCCCACGGGTGTAATGTCACATGAAAGATCCTGTTTTGTACCATTAGAAGACTTGCAACATATTCTACATTTCCCCAAATATATTTCTCATAAAAGCACATTGAGTCATTTATGTGACATAATGTATTTGTTTCACAACAGGCGTTCCCAGGATACTAGGCCTTATAAAATGCCTTCAGAAAGTATTCAGACTGCTTGCCTTTTTACACATTTTGTTACATCACAACCTTATTCTGAAATGGATTAAAAAAAACGTTTTTTCTTTAGCAATCTACACACAGTACCCCATAATGACAAAGCGAAATACCTTATTTTACATAAGTATTCAGCGCCTTTGCAATGAGACACAAAATTGAGCTCACGTGCATCCTGTTTCAATTGATCATCCTTGAGATGTCTCTACAACTTGATTTTGGGTCCACCTGTGGTAAATTCAAATTGATCGGACATGATTTGGAAAGGCACACACCTGTCTATATAAGGTCACACAGTTGACAGGGCATGTCAGAGCAAAAACCAAGCCATGAGGTCGAAGGAATTGTCTGAAGAGCTCTGAGACAGGATTGTGTCGAGGCACAGATCTGGGGAAGGGTACCAAAAAATGTCTGCAGTGTTGAAGCTCCCAAAGAGCACAGTGGCCTCCATCATTCTTAATTGGAACCACCAAGACTCTTCCTAGATCTAGCCGTACGGCTAAACTGAGTAATCACGGGAGAAGGGCCTTGGTCAGGGAGGTGACCAAGAACCTGATGGTCATTCTGACAGAGCTCTAGAGGTCCTCTGTGGAGATGGGAGAACCTTCCAGAAGGACGACCGTCTCTGCAGCACTCCACCAATTAGGCCTTTATGGTAAAGCCACTCCTCAGTAAAAGGCACATGACAGCCCGCTTGGAATTTGCCAAAAGGGGCCTAAAGACTCTTAGACCATGAGAAACAAGATTCTCTGGTATGATGAAAACAAGAATTAACTCTTTGGCCTGAATGCCGATCGTCACATCTGGAGGAAACCTGGCACCATCCCTACAGTGAAGCATGGTGGTGGCAGCATCATGCTGTGAGGAGCTTTTTCAAAGGTAGGGACTAGGAGACAAGTCAGGGTCGAGGGAAATATGAATGGAGCAGTGTACAGAGAGATCCTTGATGAAAACCTTCTCCAGAGCGATCATGATCTCAGACTGGGACAATGCTTCACCTTCCAACAGGACAACAACCTTAAGCACACACAGCCTAGACAATGCAGGAGTGGCTTTGTGACAAGTCTCTGAATGTCCTTGAGTGGCCCATCCAACCTGACGAAGCTTGAGAGGATCGGTAGAGAAGTATGGGAGGAACTCCCCAAATACAGGTGTGCCAAGCTTGTCGTATCCAAGAAGACTTGAGGCTGTAATCACTGCCAAAGGTGCTTTAACAAAGTACTGAGTAAAGGGTTTGAATACTTACGTAAATGTGATTTTTCCCTTTTTTGCCCCATCTTTTTAATTAGCAAAAATGTCAGAGAACCTGTTTTTACTTTTTCTTTGTCATTATGGGGTATTGTGTGTAGATTGTTGAGGAAAAATACATATTTAATCGATTTTAGAATAAGGCTGTAACGTAACAAAATGTGTAAAAAGTCAAGGGGTTTGAATAAAGGGACTATACATAGCACAGAGCATTCTGAATGTCACAAACCCGCAAACCAGCAAACCAGCTCAATAGAGAATGCCTATAGCTCAATAGAGAACGCCTATAGCTCAATAGAGAACGCCTAAAGCTCAATAGAGAACGCCTAAAGCTCAATAGAGAACGCCTAAAGAGAAGATCTTGTGTGAATGCTCACTTA
>NC_068450.1:8392645-8395145 GCF_023373465.1 Oncorhynchus keta | reverse complement strand
GTTATGCTCCACCTGCACCATTTTACTTAATTCAAGAGGGGTTGGGTTGAATGTTGGAAGACACATTTCGGGTCGAATGCGTTCAGTTGAGCAAACTGACTGGGTATCCTCCTTTCCCAAGTAAACACATGAAAACTAAGATATGAAAAAGCTGCAATTGGGTGATTTCAAATGTTTTGCATGGAAATGATTCACCTGCGTTGTATTGCGTAACAGCTGTTCAATGTCAGTTATGACACGTCAACACCTTGTGGTTAATACTCACACACCATGGCCTGTCGCCCCAGGTCTCAGATCCGTGGACTGGAATTCTGTGGACACATCACTCAACGAGGTTGTACCCATAAATCAAACGGGTGACTGATGTGCGTGAAGACTTCTGTTCCCATATGACAGTGTTGTTCTAGCACAGAGAGTATCACATGAATTTGCATTGTGGAAAAAAATTACCATTTACAATGTCATTACTCCAGAATATATTTCTGTGCAGAATATATTTCCGTGCATAGTTTATTTAAAAATCTAATTTGACAAAAAAAATATTACCTAGTAGCAGGGCCTCCTTTGATGAGTACCGAGCAGCAGGGCCTGCTGTGATGAATACCGAGCAGCAGGGCCTGCTACGATGAGTACCTAGCAGCAGGGCTTGCTACGATGAGTACCTAGCAGCAGGGCCTGCTGTGATGAGTACCTAGCAGCAGGGCCTGCTGTTATGAGTACCTAGCAGCAGGGCCTGCTACGATGAGTACCTAGCAGCAGGGCCTGCTACGATGAGTACCTAGCAACAGGGCCTGGTACGATGAGTATCTAGCAGCAGGGCCTGCTACGATGAGTACCTAGCAGCAGGGCCTGCTGTGATGAGTACCTAGCAGCAGGGCCTGCTACGATGAGTACCTAGCAGCAGGGCCTGCTACGATGAATACCGAGCAGCAGGGCCTGCTTTGATGAGTACCGAGCAGCAGGGCCTGCTTTGATGAGTACCGAGCAGCAGGGCCTGCTTTGATGAGTACCGAGCAGCAGGGCCTGCTTTGATGAGTACCGAGCAGCAGGGTCTGCTTTGATGAGTACTGAGCAGCAGATAGATTGTCAGTATTACAGAGAGATTAATAAACAACATTCTCAGCTGTTCCAGAGAGAGCGAGAGAGAGAGCGCCGCATCACACACACACACTTTGGGAGAAAGCTTGGCAGGCAGTCACACCGGCAGTCAGACACACAGAGGGAAAAGGTGCAGGGCCAAACCATTAGTGTCATCTAAAAGAGGAAAAACACATATGGACGGATGGGTATGACAGGAAGCAAGCACTATTGATTTTCACAGTACACGCTGTACATACACATTTAGACATTGTTTTCACGAAGCCATCATTTCTGAATCAGATGGTTCCTTCACAGTTTTATAATAACAGTGCAAGTCAAGACGACAAAAAATAATTCATAGGTCTTTAATAAAGGGGCAACAGTTTCAGTAAAAAGCTGAGGAATATGTCTGGAGAAATGTAACCACTCTCAAATGAATAAACAGAGCTAGGGATTCAGGGACTGACCATCCATGATTTAAAAGTTATAGTTAGAACCATGTTTTATGCCTATAGAGTGTTTGTTTACCTGTAATTTGTTTACAAACATTAGAGTAAAACACGATTATATATTCTGGTCTCTGAGGTGGTTTGACAGTTGAACTAAGCTCATGAGTTTATTTGTGAGTTATTTAATTCCAGAATCGATCGGTATAAATCATTAACTTAAAAGTAAAAACATGTATGTGCCAATCGCAGATTGCCCCTTTTAAGTGGAAGATCAAATTACAGATCCCAGACTTTTTATTGGGCCTATGTTCTTATCTGGAGGAATGTACAGACTGAATCAGAGACGCAGTGAGACTGTTTTAACACGGACTGGGGTGTCCAGTTCTGCTTTGGTGCTGCGTTAGTGCTGCGTTGCTGTGGCCATCTGACCCTGGCAGTTGTCCATTATAGCTACTATGGATGCCACATTAATTGGCGCATTAGAGCGTCTGAACATTTAGTCCTAACTCCGTTGGAACAGACCTGGGTTGAAACAGTATTTGACATCTCTCTAATAGTTTTACTCGTGTTTGATTGAGCTCGCCATGGCACAATAGAACCAATGGAATTAACCCCAAAAAGAGCAAACCCTATGTAAATGGCACACCAGGAAGGCTAGCGCTAAACAATCAACGTTTTTGAAAGATTTCCAAATACTATTTGAACCCAGGTGTTGTTGAGGAGTCTAGGCAGCCGCTGTGCCTCAGCACCAACTGATAAGATTAGCATATGAACACACCCTGGCCGTGTCCCAAATGACATCCTATTCACTATGCGGAGCATTACTTCTGACCAGGGCCCGTAGGTCGGCCTGGAGACAATGGCTACACAGTGGTGCTTGTATAGGGAACCTTATGTAACTGTGCATAATGCATGCAGAGAGGCGGCTGGAGCTGTGTGTGTCTGTGTGTGTACACCTCCCCCTCCATTCC
>NC_068450.1:8330145-8385145 GCF_023373465.1 Oncorhynchus keta | reverse complement strand
CAATATTACAACATTACAATGTATGTGTGTTTAGAGTGCATGTGTGTTTGTTTAACTGTGAGTGTGTCTCTTCACAGTCCGCGTTGTTCCACAAAGTGTGGTTTTATCTGTTTAAAAAATCTGATTTCACTGGTCAATGAGGAATAGACTTCTATGTAGTCAACACTCTATTTAGTACTGTGCGTTTCCCAAAGTCTGTTCTGGTCTGGTGCCCTGGTGACATGTCTTGTGGGCTGAGCTGTGTGCTAGTCGCTTAACCAGAAAGCTCGGTGCTTTCAACATGCCAATAATACCTCTCATAAAGAGAAGCATTGAGGCGGTCAATCTCTCTACTTTGAGTGAGGAGAGATTGAAATGCATTTTTATTGATATTAGCTCTCTGTGTACATTTAAGGGCAAGCTGTGCTGCTCTGTTCTGAGCCAACTGCAATTTGCCTACGTCCCTATTTGTGGCACCTGACCATATGACTTGGCAGTTGTCCAGGTGCGATAAAACTAGGGCCTGTAGGACCTGCCTTGTTGATGGTGTTGTTAAGAAGGTAGAAACTAGGGCCTGTAGGACCTGCCTTGTTGATGGTGTTGTTAAGAAGGTAGAAACTAGGGCCTGTAGGACCTGCCTTGTTGATGGTGTTGTTAAGAAGGTAGAAACTAGGGCCTGTAGGACCTGCCTTGTTGATGGTGTTGTTAAGAAGGTAGAAACTAGGGCCTGTAGGACCTGCCTTGTTGATAGTGTTGTTAAGAAGGTAGAAACTAGGGCCTGTAGGACCTGCCTCGTTGATAGATTTGTTAAGAAGGTAGAAACTAGGGCCTGTAGGACTTGCCTTGTTGATAGATTTGTTAAGGAGATAGAAACTAGGGCCTGTAGGACCTGCCTTATTGATAATGTTGTTAAGAAGGTAGAAACTAGGGCCTGTAGTACCTGCCTTATTGATAATGCTGTTAAAAAGGTAGAAACTCTCAATCCACAATGTAGCAGAGGATGTCAAGCCATAACACATACAATTTCTTTTCAGTAGCAGAATATTATCGATAATGTCAAAAGTTGCACCGAAGTCCAACGAAAACAGCTACCACAATCTTCTTATTATCAATTTATTTTCAGCCAATCATCAGTCGTTTGTCTAAGTTCCATACATGTTAAGTGCTCTTTATTATAAGGGTGCTGAAAGTCAAGTGTTCATTTGTTTCCTGTGAATAATCTGGTCAAACACAGTTTTGGTAGCAGGCTGATTGGTAGCAGGCTGATTGGTAGCAGGCTGATTGGTAGCAGGCTGATTGGTAGCAGGCTGATTGGTAGCATGCTGATTGGTAGCAGGCTGATTGGTAGCAGGCTGATTGGTAGCAGGCTGATTGGTAGCAGGCTGATTGGTAGCAGGCTGATTGGTAGCAAGCTGATTGGTAGCAGGCTGATTGGTAGCAGGCTGATTGGTAGCAAGCTGATTGGTAGCAAGCTGATTGGTAGCAAGCTGATTGGTAGCAGGCTGATTGGTAGCAGGCTGATTGGTAGCAGGCTGATTGGTAGCAGGCTGATTGGTAGCAGGCTGATTGGTAGCAGGCTGATTGGTAGCAGGCTGATTGGTAGCAGGCTGATTGGTAGCAGGCTGATTGGTAGCAGGCTGATTGGTAGCAGGCTGATTGGTAGCAGGCTGATTGGTAGCAAGCTGATTGGTAGCAGGCTGATTGGTAGCAAGCTGATTGGTAGCAGGCTGATTGGTAGCAGGCTGATTGGTAGCAGGCTGATTGGTAGCAGGCTGATTGGTAGCAGGCTGATTGGTAGCAGGCTGATTGGTAGCAGGCTGATTGGTAGCAGGCTGATTGGTAGCAGGCTGATTGGTAGCAAGCTGATTGGTAGCAAGCTGATTGGTAGCAGGCTGATTGGTAGCAGGCTGATTGGTAGCAGGCTGATTGGTAGCAGGCTGATTGGTAGCAGGCTGATTGGTAGCAGGCTGATTGGTAGCAGGCTGATTGGTAGCAGGCTGATTGGTAGCAGGCTGATTGGTAGCAGGCTGATTGGTAGCAGGCTGATTGGTAGCAGGCTGATTGGTAGCAGGCTGATTGGTAGCAGGCTGATTGGTAGCAGGCTGATTGGTAGCACGCTGATTGGTAGCAGGCTGATTGGTAGCAGGCTGATTGGTAGCAGGCTGATTGGTAACACGCTGATTGGTAGCAGGCTGATTGGTAGCAGGCTGATTGGTAGCAGGCTGATTGGTCTGCTGTTTAGGTGCTTTGCTATTCTTGTGTAGCGGAATGACTTTTGCTTCCCTAGAGGCCTGAGGACACACACTTTGTTGTTGGCTTAAGTTGAAGAGAATACAAATAGGAGTGGCAAGACAGTCCGCTATTATCCTCAGTAATTTTCCATCCAAGTTGTCAGACCCAGGTGGCTTGTCGTTGTTGATAGACAACAATAATTATTCCACCTCTTCCACAATCACGTTACGGAATAATAAAAATGACAATGCTTGTCTTTCATAATTTGGTCAGTTCTGCATGTTGTTCAGTTTGTTGTTGTTATGTCATGCTAATCTTGCCAATACAAAAAAAAACACACATTAAAGTAGTTGGTAATATCAGTTGGTTGGTTTTGTTATGAATGAGACATCTAATTTAATGAAGGATGGAGCTGAGGTTGCCTTTCTGCCCAACATTTCATTTGAGGTGTGCCAAATATTTTTTTACATTTGTCTTTCATTTTTATATAACCTTTATTTAACCAGGCAAGTCAGTTAAGAACAAATTCTTATTTACAATGACGGCCCCTTGTTCAGGGGCATAATGACAAATTTGTACCTTGTCAGCTTGGGGATTTGAACTTGCAACCTTCCGGTTACTAGTCCAACTCTCTAACCACAAGGCTACCCTGCCGCCCCGTTCATTTATCTTTGTTTCATAGGACAGTTTCTTCTTCATTTTGTTTACTTTAGTCACATGATTTCTCAATTTTACAGTACGATTGGCTGTGCAGACAGAATTATTTATCGTTCCAATTTGCCTCATCCCTCTCAACCATAGAATGTTTTAATATCGTTCCAATTTGCCTCATCCCTCTCAACCATAGAATGTTTTAATATCGTTCCAATTTGCCTCATCCCTCTCAACCATAGAATGTTTTAATATCGTTCCAATTTGCCTCATCCCTCTCAACCATAGAATGTTTTAATATCGTTCCAATTTGCCTCATCCCTCTCAACCATAGAATGTTTTAATATCGTTCCAATTTGCCTCATCCCTCTCAACCATAGAATGTTTTAATATCGTTCCAATTTGCCTCATCCCTCTCAACCATAGAATGTTTTAATATCGTTCCAATTTGCCTCATCCCTCTCAACCATAGAATGTTTTAATATCGTTCCAATTTGCCTCATCCCTCTCAACCATAGAATGTTTTAATATCGTTCCAATTTGCCTCATCACTCTCAACCATAGAATGTTTTAATATCGTTCCAATTTGCCTCATCCCTCTCAACCATAGAATGTTTTAATATCGTTCCAATTTGCCTCATCCCTCTCAACCATAGAATGTTTTCATTCCCCAAAGGGATTTAGCCGTTTTTACAGTAATTACCTTAATGGGGTCATGCTCATTAGCAACTAGAATTAGTCGTTTCATAAATGCGTCATTTGCGGTGTCTGGTTGCTCCTCATTACACACCACAGACCAGCAAATATTCTGTGTCTTGCATCGAGAACAACACTTTCCAATACTTTGATTCTAAAGTATAACTGTGCCAGAGAGTGTATAAACGAAATAGGAAGACATGACCCCACTAACGTATTTAAAGACAATACGTTTTCCTGTTATCTTTAGAGAAACAATGGAGCAGAGTATTCTTCAGTCATGTTTTCGAAGATCCAACCTGTTGTTTATAAACACTCACTGTGGTTCTCTGTAGATAACTGGGCCTTCTAGCAGAATGTCCATTGCTGAGGGTTTGGATTGGACACTCTATATTTGGACTTGGACATGAGGAGGCGTCTTTTCCCAGGATTCTTGTAGACATATTTGGAATTCAGATTCTTACAGTGGTCAGTGGTTTTCTGTAGCTCAGTTGGTAGATGATGGCCCTTGCAAAGCCAGGAGAGTGGGTTTGATTGCTAGGACAACGCATACGTAAGCTGTATTAGGCACGTTGGATAAAAGTGTCTGCTAAATGGTATATGTTATATGTATACAGTACCAGTCAAAAGTTTGGACACACCTAATCATTCAGGGGTTTTCTTTATATTTTTAAAACTATTTTCTACATTGTAGAATAATAGTGAAGAAATCAAAACTATGAAATAACACATATATAATCATGTAGTAACCAAAGAGGTGTTAAACAAATCAAAATATATTTTATATTCTTCAAAGTAGCCACCCTTTGCCTTGATGACAGCTTTTTTGCACACTCTTGGCATTCTCTCACCCCAATAGATATGGAAGCGTTTATTGTGATTTATTGTGCCATCTGAAAAGGTCCCAGCCCTTCATTTCTTCTTCCAACAAACAGAGTAGCAGAGGAAATTAGGGTTTCTCTTCCATGTGCCCTGCCTCACAGCAGAGTTAGTTATGGTTTCTCTTCCATGTGCCAGTGACTGTTGTACTCCTGTGAGCCAATCAGTGTTGAACAGTGAAGGCGGTTTAGGCTGTGAGTTGCATAACAGTTGAGGAAGACAGAAGAGAACAGCGTAACGGAGAATAAACACTGTCTGGCGCTGCAGACTGCAGACAACCAATACAGGGCTTGACCTGGGTCCAAATATTATTTAAAATCCTTTATAGTATTTCCCGGAGCCTGTCTAGAGTGGAAACGATAAGGCAGGGTTTGCATTTTTGTAACTATTGCATGGCTTCCATTGTGCTCAGTCAAGCACAGCTAAAGTATATGAAATATTTGTAATACGACTTGAACTCGGGTGTAACAGGGCTGGGGTTTTTTTTTTACACCTCTGACTAAAAAGTAACACTCCTTTAAGGAAAGGAGAAGTCAGTTATCCATCTGTATTCAACTGAAATGTGTCTTCTGCCTTTAACCCAATCCCTCTGAGAGAGGTGCGGGGGGTTGCCTTAATCGACATCCACGTTTTCTGCGCCCGGGGAACAGTGGGCTAACTGCGTTGCTCAGGGGTAGAACAGCAGATTTGTACCTTGTCAGCTCGGGGATTCAATCCAGCAACCTTCCGGTTACTGGCCCAACACTCTAACCACTAGGTTATCTGCCATCACGTATTGTCACGCCTTGGTCTTAGTATTTTGTGTTTTCTTTAATTATTTGTTTAGGCCAGGGTGTGACATGGGTTTATTGTGTTGTCGTATTGGGGTTTTTGTAGGCATTGGGATTGTGGCTGATTAGGGGTGTGTCTAGCATAGGCTTGGCTGCCTGAGTCAGGTGATTCTCGTTGTCTCTGATTGGGAACCATATTTAGGTAGCCTGGGTTTCACTGTGTATTTTGTGGGTGATTGTTCCTGTCTCTGTGTAGTTGTTCACCAGACAGGCTGTATAGGTTTTCATGTTCCGTTTGTTGTTTTGTATTAGTATAGTTATTTCATGTATTCGCTATTCGTCATTAAAGAACATGAGTAACCACCACGCTGCATTTTGGTCCGACTCTCCTTCAACAAACGAACGCCGTTACAGAATCCCCACCACACACGTATGTATCCTAGGTGCCATGACAGTTTTATAACCTAGAGAAAGGACAGTATCTGAAAAGTCTGTGTCTGATCCAGAATGAAAGCTTCTAAGACTTTAATATCTACACATCATGAGGACACAACATCATTCTGTAAAATATCACATAAATGGTGCTCTTTCAAAGTATGTAAAAAATCAAGCCGGTCATCTTTGTAATCAATTGAACTGTAAAAATCCTGTTGATTTTGCGGTAACTTACTGGCAGCCAGGTACAATATGTTCCCGTAATTTCCAAAGAATATGTTGTTTAACAGTACATTACTATAAAACATAGTAATTAATGTAGTAACTAATAGTAGTAATTAATATAGTAATTAATAGTAGTAGTTAATGTAGTAATAATATAGTAATTCATATAGTAATTAATAAAGTAATTAATAGAAGTAAATCATAAAGTAATTAATCAAGTAATTAATAGTAGTAAATCATAAAGTAATTAATAGTACTAATTCATATAGTAATTCATATAGTAATTCATATAGTAATTCATGTTAGTAATTCATATAGTAATTCATATAGTAATTCATATAGTAATTCATATAGTAATTCATATAGTAATTAATAGTAGTAATTCATATAGTAATTCATATAGTAATTCATATAGTAATTAATATAGTAATTCATATAGTAATTCATAGTAGTAATTCATATAGTAATTAATAGTAGTAATTCATATAGTAATTCATAAAGTAATTTATATAGTAATTCATATAGTAATTAATAGTAGTAATTCATATAGTAATTCATAAAGTAATTTATATAGTAATTCATATAGTAATTAATATAGTAATTAATAGTAGTAATTCATATAGTAATTCATAGTAGTAATTCATATAGTAATTAATAGTAGTAATTCATATAGTAATTCATAAAGTAATTTATATAGTAATTCATATAGTAATTAATAGTAGTAATTCATATAGTAATTCATATAGTAATTCATATAGTAATTCATGTAGTAATTCATATAGTAATTCATATAGTAATTCATAGTAGTAATTCATATAGTAATTCATATAGTAATTCATATAGTAATTCATATAGTAATTCATATAGTAATTCATATAGTAATTAATAGTAGTAATTCATATAGTAATTCATAGTAGTAATTCATATAGTAATTAATAGTAGTAATTCATATAGTAATTCATAAAGTAATTTATATAGTAATTCATAGTAGTAATTCATATAGTAATTCATATAGTAATTAATAGTAGTAATTCATATAGTAATTCATATAGTAATTCATAAAGTAATTCATATAGTAATTCATATAATAATTAATAGTAGTAATTCATATAGTAATTCATATAGTAATTAATAGTAGTAATTCATATAGTAATTCATATAGTAATTAATAGTAGTAATTCATAAAGTAATTCATATAGTAATTAATATAGTAATTCATAAAGTAATTCATATAGTAATTCATATAGTAATTCATAGTAGTAATTCATATAGTAATTCATATAGTAATTCATATAGTAATTCATATAGTAATTCATATAGTAATTCATAAAGTAATTCATATAGTAATTAATATAATAATAGTAACCCCTATCCACATCGATGGAACAGTAGTGGAGAGGGTAGCTAGTTTTAATTACACATCACAGACAAACTGAATTGGTCCACTCACACTGACAGTAAGAAGGCGCAGCAGCGCCTATTCAACCTCAGGAGGCTATTCGGCTTGTCACCAAAAGCACTCACAAACTTCTACAGATGCACAATCGAGAGCATCCTGGCGGGCTGTATCACCGCCTGGTACGGCAACTGCTCCGCCCTCAACCGTAAGGCTCTCCAGAGGGTAGTGAGGACTGCACAACGCATCACCGGGGCAAACTACCTGCCCTCCAGGTACACCACCCGTTGTTACAGGAAGGCCATAAAGATCATCAAGGACATCAACCACCCGAACCACTGCCTGTTCACCCCGCTATCATCCAGAAGGCGAGGTCAGTACAGGTGCATCAAAGCTGGGACCGAGAGACTGAAAACAGCTTCTATCTCAAGGCCATCAGACTGTTAAACAGCCACCACTAACAGTGTGAGTGGCTGCTGCCAACACACTGTCATTGACACTGACCCAACTCCAGCCATTTTAATAATGGGAATTGATGGGAATTATGTAAATATATCACTAGCCACTTTAAACAATGCTACCTTATATAATGTTACTTACCCTACATTATTCATCTCATATGCATATGTATATACTGTATACATCATCGACTGCATCCTTATGTAACACATGTATCACTAGCCACTTTAACTATGCCACTTTGTTTACTTTGTCTACACACTCATCTCATATGTATATATACTGTACTCGATACCATCATATGCTGCTCTGTACCATCACTCATTCATATATCCTTATGTACATATTCCTTATATACACTGTGTATAGACAGTAGTTTTAATTGTTAGTTAGATTACTTGTTGGTTATCACTGCATTGTAATTTCTACACTCGCATTTAACATCTGCTAACCATGTGTATGTGACAAATAAAATTTGATTTGATTTGATTTGATTTGATTTGATTTAGTAGTAATTCATATAGTAATTCATATAAGAATGAATAGTAGTGATTAATAGTCATTAATATAGTAATTCATAGTAGTAATTCATATTGTCAATAATATAGTAATTCATATAGTAATTAATAGTAGTAATTCATATAATAATTAATATAGTAATTCAAATAGTAATTAATATAGTAATTCATAGCAGTAATTCATATTGTCAATAATATAGTAATTCATATAGTAATTAATAGTAGTAATTTATATAGTCATTAAAATAGTAATTCATAGTAGTAATCAATATCGTCATTAATATAGTTAATTCATAGTAGTCATTCATATCGTCAATAATAAACTAATTCATAGATGTATTTCATATAGTCATTGATATAGTAATTAATAGTAGTAATTAATGGAATAATGAATATATGACTTACATGCATGTGTACTGTAGGCATTCTGTGAAACACAAAGCTCCCAAAACCTTTTACACATCCCATCGGGGGGAATCAATAATGTATTCTGGAATATAATTCATCATGCGTTCCTGTTCCATAATGTACATGTCAACACGACAGTAATAGAAGCAGGGGTGAATGGAGAGAATGTCAGGGTCAGTCTGTTTATGGAATATTTGAAAAAGCAGGAAGTCCTCATCACTCTGCGTTAAAAAACAACACACAATGGCTGCTCAGGTTCTCCATAGAATGTTTTACTGTTCACGCCAGGAATAAACAAGGACAAGTATCATTAATGACATTACCATTTGTTAAACCCAAATATAGTGTGTATGCAAAAGGTTTCTTATACCTAATGAGATGATCATACTATTGTTCTGTCTCTCTGAAAAACATTATGAAGTACTGTATGCAGGTGGAAGGCACAACATACTTTACATTATTACTAATATGGCAGTGCAGTATCTAGCCTACATTGTTGATGTAGATACTGCTCATCAGAGGTGGGACCAAGTCATTGTTTTACAAGTCACAAGTACATCTCAAGTCTTAGCACTCAAGTCCCAAGTCAAGTCTCAAGTCAAGACAGGCAGGTTCGAGTCAAGTCCCAAGTCAAGACCAACTAGTCTCAAGTCTCAAGTCCTAAACTTTGAGTTTCGAGTCCTAAACAAGTCATAATGTGCTCTTCACCAAATGTAATACCATTTCATATTTTTAACAAGAGTAATAGTTAGTATATTACATTTACGCAAATCATGAATGCTTTTAAAAATATATTTATTACGTTCCAAATAAACTTTATATTTCCTTTGAAATACATGGGTAGGCATAAGAAAGACCCCCCCTCCCCAATAGCTATCGACTATTGAGGATCACTATGGGGTGCAATCGGGCGATGTAGGCTACTACACAATCACCCAACCTTAACACACACACTGTGTTACAGTAGGCTAACATAGGCTAACATAGGTCAATGGCTTCAGGAACAGCAGTAACCTCAGGCAGGATTTAGGCTACCAACTGCCTAGCCAGTTGTAGCTCAATCTTGGGTGCAATGATCACGTTCCCACACTGACTGACTGTGTGGAGGCTCATTGTTTTAACGTTACGTTAGACAACCTGCTACACTAGCAAAGTTATGAATGATATAGCGGGTTGGGGAGGGTTGGGGAGGCATGGGGAGGGTTGGGGAGGCATGGGGAGGGTTGTGGGGGGTTGGTAGGCATGGGGAGGGTTGGGGAGGCTTGGGGAGGGTTGGGGAGGCTTGGGGAAGCTTGTGGAAGCTTGGGGAGGCTTGCGGAGGGTTGGGGAGGGTATCAAGTCAGTTCGAGTCATAAGGCTCAAGATCAAGTCACGAGTCATTGGTGATAAAGTCAATGTCGAGTTGCAAGTCATTATATTTGTGACTCGAGTCCAAGTCATGTGACTCGAGTCCACACCTCTGCTGCTCACTGTTATTCTGTTTCGAAGGCCCTATGAGGCCTGCCCTATGAGGAGTGCCCTATGAGGCCTGCCCTATAAGGAGTGCCCTATGAGGCCTGCCCTATGAGGCCTGCCCTATGAGGCCTGCCCTATGAGGAGTGCCCTATGAGGAGTGCCCTATGAGGAGTGCCCTATGAGGAGTGCCCTATGAGGAGTGCCCTATGAGGCCTGCCCTATGAGGAGTGCCCTATGAGGAGTGCCCTATGAGGAGTGCCCTATGAGGCCTGCCCTATGAGGCCTGCCCTATGAGGAGTGCCCTATGAGGCCTGCCCTATGAGGCCTGCCCTATGAGGAGTGCCCTATGAGGCCTGCCCTATGAGGAGTGCCCTATGAGGCCTGCCCTATGAGGAGTGCCCTATGAGGCCTGCCCTATGAGGCCTGCCCTATGAGGCCTGCCCTATTCCCCGTAACTCATCAGTAAACTACAATCAAGATAATGCTGAGAGGTGCAGTGGGAACATCATCACAACAAGGCAGCTACTCACTAAATGCCATCAGATACGAGGCTGACAACTCAGCTCTCAGAACTTTTTGTTCCCTTACAGCCGTCTACTAAGTTTCACTTAAAATGAAGGAAATATGTTTGTTTTTTCCCTCGTGAAACTCTGCTCTCAATTCTACCATTAGAAATATTTCACCCTGCGTAGTTGAAAGAATTGTCATGAGAGAACGTACATTACCCCTGTAGTATAAACATCTTAGAATGGGCTTATAGGAATGGAAGTAGAGTGGCCCTTCACACTCCATTTAACATGTTTCATGACACATTAACCAGAAGAAAACCCCTGACCTCTGACCTCTATGTTCATGTGTAAAATAACCTGGACATAAACTGACATGTTTTGAGTCATACGGGTCATGGACAGGAACATTCCTCTCAGGATATTTTAAAGCTGCACGTAAGCCTCCGACACTAAATAGCATGTAATTTATACATACCACCACAATAGCATGTAATTTATACATACCACCACAATATCATGTAATTTATACATACCACCACAATAGCATGTAATTTATACATACCACCACAATATCATGTAATTTATACATACCACCACAATAGCATGTAATTTATACATACCACCACAATAGCATGTAATTTATACATACCACCACAATAGCATGTAATTTATACATACCACCACAATAGCATGTAATTTATACATACCACCACAATAGCATGTAATTTATACATACCACCACAATAGCATGTAATTTATACATACCACCACAATAGCAAGTAATTGATATATACACCTCTGCTGTCTTCAACCAAGATCTCAGCGATCACTGCCTCATTGCCTGCTTCCATAATGAGTCAGCGGTCAAACGACCTCCACTCATCACTGTCAAACGCTCCCTGAAACACTTCAGCGAGCAGGCCTTTCTAATCGACCTGGCCGGGGTATCCTGGAAGGATATTGATCGCGATGGCCCGTTCCTGTAGGTTCATGCTCTACAACATCCGCAGAGTTCGACCCTGCCTCACACAGGAAGCGGCGCAGGTCCTAATCCAGGCACTTGTCATCTCCCGTCTGGATTACTGCAACTCGCTGTTGGCTGGGCTCCCTGCCTGTGCCATTAAACCCCTACAACTCATCCAGAACGCCGCAGCCCGTCTGGTGTTCAACCTTCCCAAGTTCTCTCACGTCACCCCGCTCCTCCGCTCTCTCCACTGGCTTCCAGTTGAAGCTCGCATCCGCTACAAGACCATGGTGCTTGCCTACGGAGCTGTGAGGGGAACGGCACCTCAGTACCTCCAGGCTCTGATCAGGCCCTACACCCAAACAAGGGCACTGCGTTCATCCACCTCTGGCCTGCTCGCCTCCCTACCACTGAGGAAGTACAGTTCCCGCTCAGCCCAGTCAAAACTGTTCGCTGCTCTGGCCCCCAATGGTGGAACAAACCCCCTCACGACGCCAGGACAGCGGAGTCAATCACCACCTTCCGGAGACACCTGAAACCCCACCTCTTTAAGGAATACCTAGGATAGGATAAGTAATCCTTCTCACCCCCCTTTAAGATTTAGATGCACTATTGTGAAGTGACTGTTCTACTGGATGTCATAAGGTGAATGCACCAATTTGTAAGTCGCTCTGGATAAGAGCGTCTGCTAAATGACTTAAATGTAAAATGTAAATGTAAATCTCATCCCGTCAGTAGAGGATGCCTGGTTATTTTTTTAAAAAATGCCTTCCTAACCATCTTAAATAAGCATGCCCCATTCAAGAAATTTAGAACCAGTAACAGATATAGCCCTTGGTTCTCCCCAGACCTGACTGCCCTTAACCAACACAAAAACATCCTATGGCGTTCTGCATTAGCATTGAACAGCCCCCGTGATATGTAGCTTTTCATGGAAGCTAGAAACCATTATACACAGGCAGTTAGAAAAGCCAAGGCTAGCTTTTTCAAGCAGAAATTTGCATCCTGCAACACTAACTCAAAAAAGTTCTGGGACACTGTAAAGTCCATGGAGAATAAGAACACCTCCTCCCAGCTGCCCACTGCACTGAAGATAGGAAACACTGTTACCACTGATAAATCCACTATAATTGAGAATTTCAATAAGCATTTTTCTACGGCTGGCCATGCTTTCCACCTGGTTACCCCTACCCCGGTCAACAGCACTGCACCCCACACAGCAACTCACCCAAGCCTCCCCCATTTCTCCTTCTCCCAAATCCAGTCAGCTGATGATCTGAAAGAGCTGCAAAATCTGGACCCCTACAAATCAGCCCGGCTAGACAATCTGGACCCTTTCTTTCTAAAATTAAAATACATTTTTGCCACCCCTATTACGAGCCTGTTCAACCTCTCTTTCGTGTCGTCTGAGATTCTCGAAGATTGGAAAGCAGCTGAGGTCATCCCCCTCTTCAAAGGGGGGGACACTCTTGACCCAAACTGCTACAGACCTATCCTACCCTGCCTTTCTAAGGTCTTCGAATGCCAAGTCAACAAACAGATTACCGACCATTTCGAATCCCACCATATCCTGTCTGCTATGCAATCTGATTTCAGAGCTGGTCATGGGTGCACCTCAGCCATGCTCAAGGTCCTAAACGATATCTTAACCGCCATCGATAAGAAACATTACTGTGCAGCCATATTCATTGATCTGGCCAAGGCTTTCGACTCTGTCAATCACCACATCCTGATCGGCAGACTCGACAGCCTTGGTTCTCAAATGATTGCCTCGCCTGGTTCACCAACTACTTCTCTGATAGAGTTCAGTGTGTCAAATCGGAAGCAACCTTCACTCATGCTGCCAAACATACCCTTGTAAAACTGACCATCCTACCAATCCTCGACTTCGACAATGTCATTTACAAAATAGCCTCCAATACCCTACTCAACAAATTGGATGCAGTCTATCACAGTGCCATCCGTTTTGTCACCAAAGCCCCATATACTACCCACCATTGCGACCTGTACACTCTCGTTGGCTGGCCCTCGCTTCAAACTCGTCGCCAAACCCACTGGCTCCATGTCATCTACAAGACCCTGCTCGGTAAAGTCCCCCCTTATTTCAGCTCGCTGGTCACCATAGCATCACCCACCTGTAGCACACGCTCCAGCAGGTATATCTCTCTGGGCACCCCCAAAACCAATTCCTCCTTTGGCCGCCTCTCCTTCCAGTTCTCTGCTGCCAATGACTGGAACGAACTACAAAAATCTCTGAAACTGGAAACACTTATCTCCCTCACTAGCTTTAAGCACCAGCTGTCAGAGCAGCTCACAGATTACTGCACCTGTAATTTATAATAATTAATAATTTAGCCCAAACAACTACCTCCTTCCCTACTGTATTTATTTTTAATGTATTTATTTATTTTGCTAATTTGCACCCCATTATTTTTTATTTCTACTTTGCACATTCTTCAACTGCAAATACACCATTCCAGTGTTTTACTTGCTATATTGTATTTACTTTTCCACCATGACCTCTTTGTTGCCTTTACCTCCCTTATCTCACCTCATTTGCTCACATCGTATATAGACTTGTTTCTACTGTATTATTGACTGTATGTTTGTTTTACTCCATGTGTAACTCTGTGTCGTTGTATGTGTCGAACTGCTTTGCTTTATCTTGACCAGGTCGCAATTGTAAATGAGAACTTGTTCTCAACTTGTCTACCTGGTTAAATAAAGGTGAAATAAAATAAATAAATAAAAATACATACCACCACAATAGCATGTAATTTATACATACCACCACAACAGCATGTAATTTATACATACCACCACAATATCATGTAATTTATACATACCACCACAATAGCATGTAATTTATACATACCACCACAATATCATGTAATTTATACATACCACCACAATATCATGTAATTTATACATACCACCACAATATCATGTAATTTATACATACCACCACAATAGCATGTAATTTATACATACCACCACAATAGCATGTAATTTATACATACCACCACAACAGCATGTAATTTATACATACCACCACAATATCATGTAATTTATACATACCACCACAATAGCATGTAATTTATACATACCACCACAATATCATGTAATTTATACATACCACCACAATAGCATGTAATTTATACATACCACCACAATATCATGTAATTTATACATACCACCACAATATCATGTAATTTATACATACCACCACAACAGCATGTAATTTATACATACCACCACAATAGCATGTAATTTATACATACCACCACAATAGCATGTAATTTATACATACCACCACAACAGCATGTAATTTATACATACCACCACAACAGCATGTAATTTATACATACCACCACAATAGCATGTAATTTATACATACCACCACAATAGCATGTAATTTATACATACCACCACAATAGCATGTAATTTATACATACCACCACAATATCATGTAATTTATACATACCACCACAATATCATGTAATTTATACATACCACCACAACAGCATGTAATTTATACATACCACCACAATAGCATGTAATTTATACATACCACCACAATAGCATGTAATTTATACATACCACCACAACAGCATGTAATTTATACATACCACCACAACAGCATGTAATTTATACATACCACCACAATATCATGTAATTTATACATACCACCACAATAGCATGTAATTTATACATGCCACCACAATATCATGTAATTTATACATACCATCACAATAGCATGGATCTGGGTCATGGTTGTGTAACATTTTTTCATTTTGTATTCACTCTGCCCTGCCCAATCCAGTCTACTCTCAGTGCAATCTGTCGCTACAGTATTACATTACATCTTCTTGATACCCAGTCCTCTCTCTTGTTTGTAATCTGATCAAAAGCTTGGAGGGATTGAAAATGGATTGAAAATATACAAGTAAGTCAGGAAACATTTTCTTTATTCAAATGTTAAGTTGAATAAACAATGACAATGCAGTATTATGTTGTGCCGGGGGGCAGCAACGTAAAATGCTGAAAACTAAAAACACCGCTAGTTGGCTAGCAGATAGCTACAGTATCTCCTACTAATGTTGAGTCATAGAATAGAACTAACAGTGTGTACCTCAAAGCTTATTCAACTTAACATTTCAAAAAAGCAAATGGTAGCTGACATACCTGTATATTTGGCACCTAGCTAACCTCTATTTATTAATTCAACATGAGTAGCTAAGAGGTTGCTAAATACTTATCTAGTTAGCTTGCTCTCATTAGCTTTAGTATGTTGCTTGCTAACTAGCTAGCTTGCTCTCATTAGCTTTAGTATGTTGCTGCTAACTAACTAGCTTGCTCTCATTAGCTTTAGTATGTTGTTGCTAACTAGCTAGCTTGCTACATTTGACTCTTTGCTTTAAGTCAGGAGACCAGTTGTATCTTAGAGATATTGTCACATTGTCTGACTGCTGTAACACGATCATGATTTAAAAACGTTACAATTCGTAAACTCAAGGTTTTACTTACAATAGCGTCAGTTCAAACCTCTGCCATTTTTCAACAGTTGTGCATCTGTTAAACTCCGTCCATTGACCTTTTTAGAAACCAATCGGATTTATTCTGCCCTTAACAATCAGATTATTTCTGCCTTTAGAACAAAGTTGAATGTCACGACCTGCTCCTGCTCCCCCTCCCTGGCACTCGAAGGCACCAGGCTACCCAGCATTACGCACTCCTTTCACCATCATTACGCACACCTGCTTTACCCCATCACACGCATCAGTGATTATTGGACTAAATCACCTCTGTCATTACCTCCCCTGTATCTGTCTGGTTCCCCGCTCTGTTCCCTGCTTCAGCATTAATTGTTGTTTGCCAGTGTGCTGATGCTGTTCCTGTTTTGTTACCTGTCTGTTCCTGAATAAAATGTTGACTCCCCGTACCTGCTTCTCATTTCCAGCGTCAGTCATTACATTTACTACACTTTATGCCACCCACTTCGAATGTTCACACGCAGAACCTTATTCAGAGGTTCCAGTTCTTCAAAGGGTGACGGAACCTCACTACTGGAGGTTCCAGTTCTTCAAAGGGTGACGGAACCTCACTACTGGAGGTTCTATTTCTTCAAAGAGTGACGGAACCTCACTACTGGAGGTTCCAGTTCTTCAAAGGGTGACAGAACTTCACTACTGGAGGTTCCATTTCTTCAAAGGGTGACGGAACCTCACTACTGGAGGTTTCAGTTATTCAAAGGGTGAAGGAACCTCACTACTGGAGGTTTCAGTTCTTCAAAGGGTGACAGAACCTCACTACTGGAGGTTCCAGTTCTTCAAAGGGTGACAGAACCTCACTACTGGAGGTTTCAGTTCTTCAAAGGGTGACAGAACCTCACTACTGGAGGTTCCAGTTCTTCAAAGAATGACGGAACCTCACTACTGGAGGTTCCAGTTCTTCAAAGGGTGACGGAACCTCACTACTGGAGGTTTCAGTTCTTCAAAGGGTGACGGAACCTCACTACTGGAGGTTCCAGTTCTTCAAAGAGTGACGGAACCTCACTACTGGAGGTTCCAGTTCTTCAAAGGGTGACAGAACCTCACTACTGGAGGTTCCAGTTCTTCAAAGGGTGACAGAACCTCACTACTGGAGGTTCCAGTTCTTCAAAGAGTGACGGAACCTCACTACTGGAGGTTCCAGTTCTTCAAAGGGTGACAGAATCTCACTACTGGAGGTTCCAGTTCTTCAAAGAGTGACGGAACCTCACTACTGGAGGTTCCAGTTCTTCAAAGGGTGACGGAACTTCACTACTGGAGGTTCCAGTTCTTCAAAGGGTGAAGGAACCTCACTACTGGAGGTTCCAGTTCTTCAAAGGGTGACGGAACCTCACAACTGGAGGTTTCGAGGACTTATTTTAGGAGCATTTCGGAACATTTTACACAGGCAGTGTTAAAAACTAAGTGCAGTGCCCAAGAAACCCACAATTAACCAACAATGCAGTTTCAAGAAAAATGTGTTAAGTAAGAAATAGATAAGTAAAAAAATCAATTTAAAAAAGCAAATCATTTAACAGCAGCAGTAAAATAACAATAGCGAGGCTATATACAGGGGGTACTGGTACAGAGTCAATGTGTGGGGGCACCGTTTAGTCAAGGTAATTGAGGTAATATGTACATGTAGGGAGAGTTAAAGTGACTATGCACCGATATTAACAGAGAGTAGCAGCAACGTGAAAGAGAGGGGGGCAATGCAAATAGGCTGTGTAGCCATTTGATTAGCTGGTCAGGAGTCTTATGGCTTGGGGGGTAGAAGCTGTTAAGAAGTATTTTGGACCTAGACTTGACGCTCCGGCACCGCTTGCTGTGCGGTATCAGAGAGGACAGTCTATGACTAGGGTGGCTGGAGTCTGACAATTTTTAGGGCCTTCCTCTGACACGGTCTGGTATAGAGGTCTTGGATGGCAGGAAGCTTGGTCCCAGTGATGTACTGGGCCGTACACACTACCCTCTGTCGTGCCTTGCGGTCGTACACCCGAGCAGTTTCCATACCAGACAGTGATGCAACCCGTCAGGATGCTCTCGATGGTGCAGCTGTAGAATTTCTTGAGGATCTGAGGACCCATTCCAAATCTTTTCAGTCTCCTGACGGGAATAGGCTTTGTCGTGCCCTCTTCACAACTGTCTGGGTGTGTTTGTGTAACAGTATAACTTTAGACCGTCCCCTCGCCCATACCCGGGCGTGAACCAGGGACCTCTGCACACATCAACGACTGACACCCACGAAGCATCGTTACCCATCGCTCCACAAAAGCCGCGGACCTTGCAGAGCAAGGGGAACTACTACTTCAAGGTCTCAGAGCAAGTGACGTCACCGATTGAAACGCTATTTAGCGCGCACCGCTAACTAAGCTAGCCATTTCACATCCGTTACACTCACCCCCCTTTTGACCTTCCTCCTTTTCCGCAGCAACCAGTGATCTGGGTCAACAGCATCAATGTAACAGTATAACTTTAGACCGTCCCCTCGCCCATACCTGGGCGCGAACCAGGGACCCTCTGCACACATCAACAGCAGTCACCCACGAAGCATCGTTACCCATCGCTCCTACTACTTCAAGGTCTCAGAGCAAATGACGTCACCGATTGAAATGCTATTTAGCTAACTAAGCTAGCCGTTTCACATCCGTTACATTTGGACCATGATAGTTTGTTGGTGATGTGGACACAAAGGAACTTGAATCTCTCAACCTGCTCTGCTATTTAAAAGGTTAATGAAAACCACTGCTGAATCTGCAAAAATGACTGGATGTATGCACACACACTCACTCGTCAATATGTTCATTTTCAAGTACACATGCAATCTAATTTAGTTATATTGAAAGTGCATTTATATACAACACATTTACAATATATCACAGAGTAATCCTGTTTGCCTAAATTTAAATGTGTGTTCATAGAATATAGTTGGTCATACCTTGTTGTGTTATGAAATTAGTACACAAAAGGCAGAGCCATCAAAACCAGCATGGCTATTGGCGGCTATTGTCGGCTATTGTCACGACTCCTACCGAAGGTGGCTCCCCTTCCCGTTCGGGTAGCGCTCGGCGGTCGTTGTCACCGGCCTACCGAAGGTGGCTCCCCTTCCCGTTCGGGTGGCGCTCGGCGGTCGTTGTCACCGGCCTACTGAAGGTGGCTCCCCTTCCCGTTCGGGTGGCGCTCGGCGGTCGTTGTCACGACTCCTACCGAAGGTGGCTCCCCTTCCCGTTCGGGTGGCGCTCGGCGGTCGTTGTCACGACTCCTTCCGAAGGTGGCTCCCCTTCCCGTTCGGGTGGCGCTCGGCGGTCGTTGTCACGACTCCTCCCGAAGGTGGCTCCCCTTCCCGTTCGGGTGGCGCTCGGCGGTCGTTGTCACGACTCCTTCCGAAGGTGGCTCCCCTTCCCGTTCGGGTGGCGCTCGGCGGTCGTTGTCACGACTCCTCCCGAAGGTGGCTCCCCTTCCCGTTCGGGTGGCGCTCGGCGGTCGTTGTCACCGGCCTACCGAAGGTGGCTCCCCTTCCCGTTCGGGTGGCGCTCGGCGGTCGTTGTCACGACTCCTCCCGAAGGTGGCTCCCCTTCCCGTTCGGGTGGCGCTCGGCGGTCGTTGTCACCGGCCTCCCAAAGGTGGCTCCCCTTTCCGTTCGGGTGGCGCTCGGCGGTCGTTGTCACCGGCCTACCAGCTGCCACTGATCTTTTCCTCCCCTTCTAGTTACACCTGTTGTTAATTAGGTTTATTAGTTGGGCTTTATTAGCCAGCCGGACTGCCTGTTTTATCTGTACTCTTTGTACACGCATGCATGTCACGGTTGTTCGTGTACGTGAGCTGTTTTTTGGGGCTGTTTAGTTCCCCTGTGTTTTGGGACTGTTTAGTTCCCCTGTGTTTTGGGACTGTTTAGTTCCCCTGTGTTTTGGGACTGTTTAGTTCCCCTGTGTTTTGGGACTGTTTAGTTCCCCTGTGTTTTGGGACTGTTTAGTTCCCCTGTGTTTTGGGACTGTTTAGTTCCCCTGTGTTTTGGGACTGTTTAGTTCCCCTGTGTTTTGGGGCATTTGTTTTGAGTGGCGTCTGTTTTCACCTGGTCGGTGTATAAAGAAGTAGCGCTACTCTGAACTCTGTGTCTCCTGCGTCTGACTCCTTCCTCCACTACACCCCGGGCATTACAGCTATAGTTGTTGTTTCAGCAGTCAAATGTTGAATGATCAGCATACAGTATAATACCTGTTAAATTCTGTATTTGTACTCTTGCCATGATTCATGGCTTACAGAATAAGGGTTTAGGTATTGATTGCTTTGAGTGCTCGTCAGAGGCTGGTGGCGATAGTGTTTAGGGTTTATACTGTAACTGTACATGCTCTACTCCTTGGCTCAGCTGGGTACTGTCAAATCAAATGTTATTCGTCACATGCTTCGTAAACAACAGGTGTAAACTAACAGTGAAACGCTTGCCAACGGGCCCTTCCCAACAATGCAGAGATAAAGAACAGAGAGAAATATTAGAAAAGTAAAACACGTCATAATAAAATAAATAATAAAAACATAATGAGTAAGGATAACTTGGCTGTATACACGGGGCAACAGTACCGATGTGCAGGGTTACAAGGAAATTGAGGTAGATATGAACCTATAACTAGGACTAAAGTGACAGATACTAAACAGTAGCAGCAGTGTATGAGGTGAGTCAAAATTGTTTTTGAGAAGTTTCAATGCAGATTTAGCTAACTATTTAGCAGGGTCAATGCAGATTTAGCTAACTACTTAGCAGGGGCAATGAAGATTTAGCTAACTATTTAGCAGGGTCAATGCAGATTTAGCTAACTACTTAGCAGGGGCAATGAAGATTTAGCTAACTATTTAGCAGGGTCAATGCAGATTTAGCTAACTACTTAGCAGAGGCAATGAAGATTTAGCTAACTATTTAGCAGGGTCAATGCAGATTTAGCTAACTATTTAACAGGGTCAATGCAGATTTAGCTAACTATTTAGCAGGGTCAATGCAGATTTAGCTAACTATTTAGTCAATGCAGATTTAGCTAACTACTTAGCAGGGTCAATGCAGATTTAGCTAACTATTTAGCAGAGTCAATGCAGATTTAGCTAACTACTTAGCAGGGTCAATGCAGATTTAGCTAACTATTTAGCAAGGGCAATGCAGATTTAGCTAACTATTCAGCAGGGGCAATGCAGATTTAGCTAACTATTTAGCAGGGTCAATGCAGATTTAGCTAACTGTTTAGCGGGGCAATGCAGATTTAGCTAACTATTTAGCAGGGTCAATGCAGATTTAGCTAACTGTTTAGCAGTCTCAATTTTAGGGCCTTCCTCCTACATCATAGACGATACTGTACCAGCTGGATCATCATCCTGGCCTAGGGATTCACCTGGCTGGATATCACCATAAATAAACCTTGTCAACACTCTTAGTTTACATTTACACACTAATTATTAATTTTGTCAGAAAATCTTCTGAAAATGTGCCTTGAAGCAACGTTCTTGTTGTGGTCTGATTGACTTTTGGGGTTATGATATACTGTAAAACAGTGTTGATGCTGTGGTCTGATTGACTGTTGGGGTTCTGCATTACTGTAAAACAGTGTTGATATTGTGGTCTGATTGACTGTTGGGGTTCTGATATACTGTAAAACAGTGTTGATGCTGTGGTCTCACTGACTCTAACCCTAAACCTCTGATTGGCTCTTGAGACTTTGATATATGGCACAGCGTTGATTGTTTTCACAAGTGCAATGTCTTCCTGGAAATGTAGATATTGCTTGTTGTTATTCACAGAACACCTTGTGACACAATAACAGCGAGTGATGCAATTGGTAGACATCCAAAACCGTACAGAAAGATCCCAGAAGTCTTTCCAGTAGGTGATTATCTGCCAAGAAGTTTGCTCCCAGATGTTGATTACGCGCACACATACACACGCACGCACAAGCGCACACGCGCACACGCGCACACACGCACACACGCACCCCCCCATTACATCTGGAGTCTTCTCCAACTGGGTCTAATGGTGTAAGTTAGCCCTGACCCCAGGCAGCACACACACACACCCCATTACATCTGGAGTCTTCTCCTACTGGGTCTAATGGTGTAAGTTAGCCCTGACCCCAGGCAGCACACAGCGCACACAGAGGGAAGGTACAGTGATCCCCCAACTGCTTCAAGGCATCATTGTGTGTTTACTCAGCTGTGGACTGCCTTGGGTTTAATTAAAACCCTATAACACGGGGTTTACATTAGATGAAGTACAGTAACCACGTTTGCATCAGCATTGAGTAACGGACATCTGTTAACGTCATCTCTGTTTTCCCATTATTCAGGAGACTTGTGTTTGTTTATTGAAGAAGAGATGATCCTTCAACGTTACTGTAGTTTTATTAAGTATTTTTTTTAGTAACTATTGTGTGGTCTTTTGATCATAATGCACTTGTCTAGTGGAAGGGTTGACTGCTAGCCTACAATCTGTGAGAGTCTTATCAAGACAGAATGCACTGTAGCCTTGAGAAGTGGCTTTATTCTCCATAGGAGTCTCCATACAGTCCATTGGACAACCAGAGGATTCAACAGCCATGTCTCAGGGCACAATGTGTCTGTAGCAGTTTGATGCGTTGCTGGGGCTGGGATCCGGGGCCAGAGCCAGAGCCGAGGCCACCACCGCTAAGTCCCCCTCTGACACATCTGTGACTGGGCTGGCTCTCCATTGGTGACCAGGGCGTGACCTATCTACTGCCCCGTGGTGAACTAGGCCTGGGAACAGAAAAGATTGCCCTGCTTCTCTTGAACCATGGCCAAGGAACACAGTCCTGCTGAACACTGCAGCTCAACACGTTCTGCTCCAGTCTCTCCAACCTAATGTTGGTGTGTATGTGGGCTCCAGTCTCTCCAACCTAATGTTGGTGTGTCTGTGGGGTCCAGTCTCTCCAACCTAATGTTGGTGTGTATGTGGGCTCCAGTCTCTCCAACCTAATGTTGGTGTGTCTGTGGGCTCCAGTCTCTCCAACCTAATGTTGGTGTGTATGTGGGCTCCAGTCTCTCCAACCTAATGTTGGTGTGTCTGTGGGCTCCAGTCTCTCCAACCTAATGTTGGTGTGTATGTGGGCTCCAGTCTCTCCAACCTAATGTTGGTGTGTATGTGGGCTCCAGTCTCTCCAACCTAATGTTGGTGTGTATGTGGGCTCCAGTCTCTCCAACCTAATGTTGGTGTGTATGTGGGCTCCAGTCTCTCCAACCTAATGTTGGTGTGTCTGTGGGCTCCAGTCTCTCCAACCTAATGTTGGTGTGTATGTGGGCTCCAGTCTCTCCAACCTAATGTTGGTGTGTATGTGGGCTCCAGTCTCTCCAACCTAATGTTGGTGTGTATGTGGGCTCCAGTCTCTCCAACCTAATGTTGGTGTGTATGTGGGCTCCAGTCTCTCCAACCTAATGTTGGTGTGTATGTGGGCTCCAGTCTCTCCAACATAATGTTGGTGTGTATGTGGGCTCCAGTCTCTCCAACATAATGTTGGTGTGTATGTGGCTCCAGTCTCTCCAACATAATATTGGTGTGTATGTGGGCTCCAGTCCCTCCAACATAATGTTGGTGTGTATGTGGGCTCCAGTCTCTCCAACATAATGTTGGTGTGTATGTGGGCTCCAGTCCCTCCAACATAATGTTGGTGTGTATGTGGGCTCCAGTCTCTCCAACATAATGTTGGTGTGTATGTGGGCTCCAGTCTCTCCAACATAATGTTGGTGTGTATGTGGGCTCCAGTCTCTCCAACATAATGTTGGTGTGTATGTGGGCTCCAGTCTCTCCAACATAATGTTGGTGTGTATGTGGGCTCCAGTCCCTCCAACATAATGTTGGTGTGTATGTGGGCTCCAGTCTCTCCAACATAATGTTGGTGTGTATGTGGGCTCCAGTCCCTCCAACATAATGTTGGTGTGTATGTGGGCTCCAGTCTCTCCAACCTAATGTTGGTGTGTATGTGGGCTCCAGTCCCTCCAACCTAATGTTGGTGTGTATGTGGGCTCCAGTCTCTCCAACCTAATGTTGGTGTGTCTGTGGGGTCCAGTCTCTCCAACCTAATGTTGGTGTGTATGTGGGCTCCAGTCTCTCCAACCTAATGTTGGTGTGTATGTGGGCTCCAGTCTCTCCAACCTAATGTTGGTGTGTATGTGGGCTCCAGTCTCTCCAACCTAATGTTGGTGTGTATGTGGGCTCCAGTCTCTCCAACCTAATGTTGGTGTGTATGTGGGCTCCAGTCTCTCCAACCTAATGTTCGTATGTATGTGGGCTCCAGTCTCTCCAACATAATGTTGGTGTGTCTGTGGGCTCCAGTCTCTCCAACCTAATGTTGGTGTGTATGTGGGCTCCAGTCTCTCCAACCTAATGTTGGTGTGTATGTGGGCTCCAGTCTCTCCAACCTAACGTAATGTGGGCTCCAGTCTCTCCAACATAATGTTGGTGTGTATGTGGGCTCCAGTCTCTCCAACATAATGTTGGTGTGTATGTGGGCTCCAGTCTCTCCAACATAATGTTGGTGTGTATGTGGGCTCCAGTCCCTCCAACATAATGTTGGTGTGTATGTGGGCTCCAGTCCCTCCAACATAATGTTGGTGTGTATGTGGGCTCCAGTCTCTCCAACATAATGTTGGTGTGTATGTGGGCTCCAGTCCCTCCAACATAATGTTGGTGTGTATGTGTGTTCATATCTGTCAATCTGATGTGTACTGGTGGCGAAGTCAGGTGCAGGAGAGCAGAGTGAAGTGAACAGGCGCACACATTATTCCGGTAAAAATAGCAAAAGCTCAAACAACGTGCCCAAAACACGGAACATAGACAAATGTCTGGCATGTAACAAAACACCACATAACAAAATACACGTAACACAAACAATCTTCCACAGAGACATGATGGGGAACAGAGGAATAACTACAAGTAGATTGATTGGGGAATGAAAACCAGGTGTGCAAGGAACAAGACAAAACAAATGGATACATGAAAAATGGAGTGGCGATGGCTAGAAAGCCGGTGACGTCGACCGACGAACGAACAAGGGGAGGAGCCGACTTCGGGGGAAGCCGTGACAATATCAGAGGGATCGGGTACTGCAGAAGATTCAATAAAGTTATTTTTTTCTTCTTTTTAATAATTGAATCTTCAAATCTTCTTCAAGTCTACTTCAAAAGTTAATCTGAAACCAATCCAGTTTGGTCTGCATTGAATTATATTCAGGTCAAATTACTGCAATACATGTGATGTCCCCTCTACTCTGAGTTTAATCAGCTTCTCTCCTCTGTGTTTGGTATATCCTCGGCCACTGTAACCCAAAATAAATGTGAACAGAGAGTGTGACAGAGACTGGAAAAGAAACCAGAGGGATATTCAGAGTTATACCTCAATTAGTCATCATTAGCTGTCAGAAATCTGCCTTTTTAAAATGCAGACCATCCAAAAATCTGCCTTTATATTGAAAGTCAACAGTGTTTTTTTCTTCAATAGAGTGATCAGTGGCGTAAAAATACAATTTTATTTGACAGTAAACAAATTAACACATTCGACAGAAATGAAATGCTATTTGGCTAGCAGCCACACAGAAGTAAATTAAATTACAATGAAAAAGCAAGATATTTTTTTGGCAAAAAAACTATTTATTTGTTTGTTAATTAGGAACCCCATCAGAAGCAGCAGCTACTCTTCTTGGGGTCCACAACAAAAAACAACACAAAACATGACAGTTGTCACGTTCTGACCTTTATTTCCTTTGTTTTGTATTTATTTAGTATGGTCAGGGCGTGAGTTGGGTGGGTAGTCTATGTTTGTTTTTCTATGATTTGGGTATTTCTATGTTTCGGCCTAGTATGGTTCTCAATCAGAGGCAGGTGTCATTAGTTGTCTCTGATTGAGAATCATACTTAGGTAGCCTGGGTTGCACTGTTTGTTTGTGGGTGATTGTCTATGTTGATGGCTTGTTTCAGCGCAGCTCACATTAGCGTCACGGTTGTTATTTTGTTTACTGTTTTTGTATAGTGTTTCAGTGTTCAGTTCTTTCTTTAATTAAACATTCAACATGAACACATATCACGCTGCATATTGGTCCTCCAATCCTTCTCGCCTCTCCTCTTCAGATGAAGAGGAGGACGACCGTGACAACAGTAACACAACTTTGATACACAAGGACAGTCACATTTCAAATACAACAATATACAAACAAAACAACAATGAAAAATATGTGTGTGTGAATATTTGTAATGTTTGTCATAGAAAGAATGTAGCCAGCTACAATTCCTAATGTTTTACTTGAAGTTAATCTGGCATTTTTTAACTTGCTATCGGAAAAAACCTACACTGGAGAAATGTACCTGAGAAAAGTAGCCTCCATGTTAGTCAGAGCACTGTCTGGTGATACAATGACAAGGGCAAAGACATTTCATTCAAGTGGAGAAGTGCAACTGAAACACATAAATAAGTCCTTTTCCATTCATGATTTGGAGAGAACCCTGACGAAAGCCAAACAGAATTTACAAATAGAACAGTTCTAGATCTGCGTTTACAGGAAGACATTTGTTTTTTCAATGGTCCATGTTTAAAAAATGCACAAATCTGTGTTAAACAGAGGGTCATTCAGAGTCATCCATTTGGGGCGGCAGGGTAGCCTAGTGGTTAGAGCGTTGGACTAATAACCGGAAGGTTGCGAGT
This sequence comes from Oncorhynchus keta, assembly GCF_023373465.1. Taxonomy (NCBI): domain Eukaryota; kingdom Metazoa; phylum Chordata; class Actinopteri; order Salmoniformes; family Salmonidae; genus Oncorhynchus; species Oncorhynchus keta. Next base: position 8,358,356 of record NC_068450.1, on the reverse strand, counting down.
TCAAACCCCCGAGCTGACAAGGTACAAATCTGTCGTTCTGCCCCTGAACAGGCAGTTAACCCACTGATCCCAGTCATTGAAAATAAGAATATGTTCTTAACTGACTTGCCTGGTTAAATAAAGGTAAAATAAAAAAACAAAAATTCATTTAAGCAGTCTATGTCATAATAATATGTACTACAGTATCTCAGGCATTGGATAATATTTAAAAATGCTATATAAACATGACATACAGTATCCATGGCAACTCTAAGGGGGACGTATTGAAGGGAAAACAGTTGGTAATGATCTGTATTTGACATCACTGATGCATTGTCTGAGCTATCGATTGTCACGACTCAACTCTTTAGGGGCATTCCCATGGACTAACCGAGTAGGTCAACTTGGCTTGTCCCTAGAAGGGAGAGTCAAGACTCGACACTCTCTGTGCCGGGCTCTTTCAGATACAGTATATATCCTGAGTCCACAAGGAATGTCCGGATAATAATCCACTGAAAGACAGCGACATCACCCAACCTGGGTTCAAATAGTATCTCACATGCTTTAATAACTGCCCTTGATTGAGCTGGCTATGTGCAACCTAGGCATGGGATACACCAACAAAATATCTATTCCTAAACATTTGGCATTCATGGCAGGCTCAAGCAAATGCTTTAAATGAGTTGAATGATTTTAAATATTATTTGAACACAGGTGTGTACCTCACAGACTGTGGACTGCAGTATTCCATTTAATTGTATTTTATTTAACCTTTAACTAGGTGAGTTAAGAACATATTCTTACTTACACTGATGGCCAAGGAACAGTGGGTTCAGGGGAAGAACAAACTTTTCAGCTTGGTGATTCGATCTAGCAACCTTTCAGTTATTGCCCCAACACTCTAACCGCTAGGCTACCTGCCACCCCAGTAGTAACACATCACTCCCAGTACACATCACTCCCAATAGTGTCTGACTGGGAGCTGAAAGCACGTTAACCTGTTAAACTCTGACTGGTTGTTTTGGGCCCTGTACAGGACCAGGTGGTTTTGGGGGGTACAGCCTCAAATCTTACTCCTGTCATTGTCATAATAATCCATATATTTACAATAACCTGCCCAACCACTACTGCATGCCAAAGATGTAAACACACAAGCATCCATGACTATCACCGACCATGACGGCAGGGTAGCCTAGTGGTTAGAGCGTTGGACTAGTAACCGGAAGGTTGCAAGTTCAAACCCCTGAGCTGACAAGGTACAAATCTGTCGTTCTGCCCCTGAACACGCAGTTAACCCACTGTTCCTAGGCCGTCATTGACTTAACTGACTTGCCTAGTTAAATAAAGGTTAAAAATAAATAAAAAATGACGGTGTGTATTGATGAAAACAGATGGCGCTTTACTGCTGCTATGCTAACTGATTGCTATAGTGCTTTACTGCTGCTAGGCTAACTGTTATGGTGCTTTACTGATGCTAGGCTAACTGTTATGGTGCTGTACTGCGGCTAGGCTAACTGTTATGGCGCTGTACTGCTGCTAGGCTAACTGATTGCTATAGTGCTTTACTGCTGCTAGGCTAACTGATTGCTATGGTGTTTTACTGCTGCTAGGCTAACTGTTATGGTGCTGTACTGCTGCTAGGCTAACTGATTGCTATGGTGTTTTACTGCTGCTAGGCTAACTGTTATGGCGCTGTACTGCTGCTAGGCTAACTGTTATGGTGCTGTACTGCTGCTAGGCTAACTGTTATGGTGCTGTACTGCTGCTAGGCTAACTGTTATGGTGCTTTACTGATGCTAGGCTAACTGTTATGGTGCTGTACTGCTGCTAGGCTAACTGTTATGGCGCTGTACTGCTGCTAGGCTAACTGATTGCTATAGTGTTTTACTGCTGCTAGGCTAACTGATTGCTATGGTGTTTTACTGCTGCTAGGCTAACTGTTATGGTGCTGTACTGCTGCTAGGCTAACTGATTGCTATGGTGTTTTACTGCTGCTAGGCTAACTGTTATGGTGCTGTACTGCTGCTAGGCTAACTGTTATGGTGCTGTACTGCTGCTAGGCTAACTGTTATGCGCTGTACTGTAGGCTAACTGATTGCTGCTTTAGCTGCTAGGATAACTGATTGCTATGGTGTTTTACTGCTGCTGTTATGGTGCTGTATAACTGATTGCTATAGTGTTTTACTGCTGCTAGGCTAACTGTTATGGTGCTGTACTGCTGCTAGGCTAACTGATTGCTATGGTGTTTTACTGCTGCTAGGCTAACTGTTATGGTGCTTTACTGATGCTAGGCTAACTGTCATGGTGCTGTACTGCTGTTAGGCTAACTGTTATGGCGCTGTACTGCTGCTAGGCTAACTGATTGCTATGGTGTTTTACTGCTGCTAGGCTAACTGTTATGGTGCTTTACTGATGCTAGGCTAACTGTTATGGTGCTGTACTGCGGCTAGGCTAACTGTTATGGCGCTGTACTGCTGCTAGGCTAACTGATTGCTATAGTGCTTTACTGCTGCTAGGCTAACTGATTGCTATGGTGTTTTACTGCTGCTAGGCTAACTGTTATGGTGCTGTACTGCTTCTAGGCTAACTGATTGCTATGGTGTTTTACTGCTGCTAGGCTAACTGTTATGGCGCTGTACTGCTGCTAGGCTAACTGTTATGGTGCTGTACTGCTGCTAGGCTAACTGATTGCTATGGTGTTTTACTGCTGCTAGGCTAACTGTTATGGCGCTGTACTGCTGCTAGGCTAACTGTTATGGTGCTGTACTGCTGCTAGGCTAACTGTTATGGTGCTGTACTGCTGCTAGGCTAACTGATTGCTATGGTGTTTTACTGCTGCTAGGCTAACTGTTATGGCGCTGTACTGCTGCTAGGCTAACTGTTATGGTGCTGTACTGCTGCTAGGCTAACTGTTATGGTGCTGTACTGCTGCTAGGCTAACTGTTATGGTGCTTTACTGATGCTAGGCTAACTGTTATGGTGCTGTACTGCTGCTAGGCTAACTGTTATGGCGCTGTACTGCTGCTAGGCTAACTGATTGCTATAGTGTTTTACTGCTGCTAGGCTAACTGATTGCTATGGTGTTTTACTGCTGCTAGGCTAACTGTTATGGTGCTGTACTGCTGCTAGGCTAACTGATTGCTATGGTGTTTTACTGCTGCTAGGCTAACTGTTATGGTGCTGTACTGCTGCTAGGCTAACTGTTATGGTGCTGTACTGCTGCTAGGCTAACTGTTATGGCGCTGTACTGCTGCTAGGCTAACTGATTGCTATAGTGCTTTACTGCTGCTAGGATAACTGATTGCTATGGTGTTTTACTGCTGCTAGGCTAACTGTTATGGTGCTGTACTGCTGCTAGGCTAACTGATTGCTATAGTGCTTTACTGCTGCTAGGCTAACTGTTATGGTGCTGTACTGCTGCTAGGCTAACTGATTGCTATGGTGTTTTACTGCTGCTAGGCTAACTGTTATGGTGCTTTACTGATGCTAGGCTAACTGTTATGGTGCTGTACTGCTGTTAGGCTAACTGTTATGGCGCTGTACTGCTGCTAGGCTAACTGATTGCTATGGTGTTTTACTGCTGCTAGGCTAACTGTTATGGTGCTTTACTGATGCTAGGCTAACTGTTATGGTGCTTACTGGCTAGGCTAACTGTTATGGCGCTGTACTGCTGCTAGGCTAACTGATTGCTATAGTGCTTTACTGCTGCTAGGCTAACTGATTGCTATGGTGTTTTACTGCTGCTAGGCTAACTGTTATGGTGCTGTTTTACTGCTGCTAGGCTACTGTTATGGCGCTGTACTGCTTGCTATGGTGCTTTACTGCTGCTAGGCTAACTGTTATGGTGCTGTACTGATGCTAGGCTAACTGTTATGGTGCTTTACTGATGCTAGGCTAACTGTTATGGCGCTGTACTGCTGCTAGGCTAACTGATTGCTATAGTGCTTTACTGCTGCTAGGCTAACTGATTGCTATGGTGTTTTACTGCTGCTAGGCTAACTGTTATGGTGCTGTACTGCTGCTAGGCTAACTGATTGCTATGGTGTTTTACTGCTGCTAGGCTAACTGTTATGGTGCTTTACTGATGCTAGGCTGTTATGGTGCTGTACTGCTGCTAGGCTAACTGTTATGGCGCTGTACTGCTGCTAGGCTAACTGATTTATAGTGCTTTACTGCTGCTAGGATAACTGATTGCTAGTGTTTTACTGTTATGGTGCTGTACTGCTGCTAGGCTAACTGATTGCTGCTTTACTGCTGCTAGGCTAACTGATTGCTATGGTGTTTTACTGCTGCTAGGCTAACTGTTATTGCTATGATGTGCTGTTATTTACTGCTGCTAGGCTAACTGATTGCTATGGTGTTTTACTGCTGCTAGGCTAACTGTTATGGTACTGTACTGCTGCTAGGCTAACTGTTATGGCGCTGTACTGCTGCTAGGCTAACTGTTATGGTGCTGTACTGCTGCTAGGCTAACTGATTGCTATGGTTATCATCTGGAGGGTTGAAGTATAAAATGCCTTCATAAAAATGAATAGCCTGAATATCAGTTTTAATCAACATTGTAAAGAGCTCTCTTTATAGTTACCAAGTTATACTGTATGTTATGACCCTGCTGATTGCTGATAGTGATGGGAAGAAAAGGCTTTAGTTACAGCACACTGATGTCACAGAATCATCCCAATGAAATCAGCAGTAATTGCCAGCATTGCTAAATTACGTTTTACAAACCATTTGCACAAAATTACATAACCAACGTCAGCAGGGTTTTTAATCTTTGCTTCAGCAAACTAACTAACTGACTAACTTAATCTTGATGCAAATGCAATGTTTATCACCAACATCTAGGCTACATCTCAAACGGCATCCTATGTTCTACATAGTGCATTACTTTTGGTCAGGGCCCAAGGAACCCAGTATATAGGGCATATGGTGCAATTTGGGACGCATTACTTTTGGTCAGGGCCCATAAGAACCCAGTATATAGGGCATATGGTGCAAATTGGGACTCATAGGGCCCAATATATAGGGCAGATTGTGCAATTTGGGATGCAGCCCAATCACTCCAATCTCCAATGTCTGCGATGCAACAACCCTAGCAAAATGAGAATCAGAAAGAGAGAATGAATCCTAATTATGATCCTGTTTTATGGAGGCCTGACATTCCACATAGGAATAAAGAGGATTAAAACTAGAGTCCTTTAAATGGACAATCTGGAAGCTGGAATTGCATAGGACCCTTAGCATGGGATCTCAAAAAAAAAAATTCTGGTTGGTTTTTCTTTGGATTTTCTGCTATCATATCAATTGTGTTATAGTCAAAGTGTTTTCTATCCAATGGTACCAATTCTATGTATATCCTGGCTTCTGGGCCTGAGTAACAGGCTGTTTACTTCGGGAACGCAAGTAAGACGGTCATTTCTGAAAAAAGGACCCTAGCCCGAGCATTGGACCCAGTAAACTGGTGTCTGGTTGGAATCCCTGAGCCGGCAAAGTGGAAAAATCGACCATTCTGGCCTTGAGCAAGGCATTTAACCCCCAACAACAACTGCTCCTCAGAAAACGTGGGCATCGATTAAAGCATCCCCCTGCACAGTTCTGATTCAGAGGAGATGGGTTAAATGCAGAAGACACATTTTGGGTTGAATGCGTTCAGTTGTGCAACTGACTAGGTATGTCCCTTTTCTCTACCTGGTGGGACAATACCACACCACATAACTATATTACAGTCTAAATGCAGACAGACAGGACCCCCTAGTGTCCACAGACTGGGGTTAAGTCCTAAATGGCGCCCTATTCCCTATTTAGGCCCTGGTCAAAAGTAGTTCACTAAATAGGGAATAGGGTGCCATTTGGAACTCAACCCAGCCCCAGACAAACTGGATGAGGTCCATATAACCATATTGTTAGGAAGTGAAAAATGAAGCTCTGTGAGTTGACCTTAGTGTATGAGTATAGGATGAGGTATGAAACATTTCCTCCTATGATACGTCAGCTTGAAATATATAACCTGTTGTTCTAGTGACTGCACTAGACTGTATTGAAGGTCCCCCAAGATCGACCAGAATGACCGCGACTAAATTGACATGGGGAGCTTGATCAAGATCAAATCAAATGTATTTATATAGCCCTTCTTACATCAGCTGATTTTGTTGTACAGAAACCCTGCCTAAAACCCCAAACAGTAAGCAATGCAGGTGTAGAAGTATGGTGGCAAGGAAAAACTCCCTAGAAAGGCCAAAACCTAGGAAGAAACCTAGAGAGGAACCAGGCTATGAGGGGTGGCCAGTCCTCTTCTGGCTGTGCTGGGTGGAGATTATAACAGAACATGGCCAAGATGTTCAAATGTTCATAAATGACCAGCATGGTCAAATACTAATAATCACAGTAGTTGTCGAGGGTGCAGTAAGTCAGCACCTCAGGAGTAAATGTCAGTTGGCTTTTTATAGCCGATCATTAAGAGTATCTCTACCACTCCTGCTGTCTCTAGAGAGTTGAAAACAGTAGGTCTGAGACAGGTAGCACGTCCGGTGAACAGCTCAGGATTCCATAGCCGCAGGCAGAACAGTTGAAACTGGAGCAGCAGCACGGCCATGTGGACTGGGGACAGCAAGGAGTCATCATGCCAGGTAGTCCTGAGGCATGGAACTAGGGCTCAGGTCCTCCGAGAGAAAGAAAGAAAGAGAGAATTAGAGAGAGCATACTTAAATTCACATAGGACACCGGATAAGACAGGAGAAGTACTCCAGATATAACAAACTGACCCTAGCCCCCCGACACATAAACTACTGCAGCATAAATACTGGAGGCTGAGACAGGAGGGGTCACCCACTTTGCCAAAGCGCAGCCCCCACACCACTAGAGGGATATCTTCAACCACCAATTTAATATAATAATAATACTTCCGGGTTGGAGCGAGTGGTCGCATCGCACTTCGCTCCGCAGGTTGTATAACTTTTTCATTACATTTCATTATAGTACAACGGTTGATTTGTCTAATCTTAGCAATTTCTTCTTAGCTAGCTACATAGCCGTCCTTGTATCAGAGATAATTGCATAATTATCGTATTTCGTCGCCCTAACGTAGCCTTCACTGCTATTCGCCCAGGAGCTAGCAAACGCTAGCTAACGCCCACAGATTAGCATCACTGTAGTGCTATTCACTCAACTGAACGACTTGATTAGTTTAGTGTTAGCTAGCTACATAGCTGTCTTTGTTTCCAAGATAATTGTGTAGTTTAGAGTGTGTAGTCTTGGAGTGATTATCTTAATTCACTGAGGTTCGCTAACCAGCTATTTGTCGTCCTTAACGTAGGAGACTCTGCTAGCTAGCCAACAGCTAACAGCTAACAGCTAGCCAACGTCACCACACACACGTCTACTGAATCGAATTCAACAACCCGGTCGCAGTCACAGGTAGTATCACATTTTCATTTCATTTCATTACAGTACAACGGTTTGATTTGTTTGATCGTAGCTAGCTACATAGCTGTCTTTGTTTCAAAGATAATTGTGTAGTCTAGAGCGATTTCCTAGGTTAGCTAGCCAGCTATTGTCCTTCTTTTAACGCAACGTAAAGTAAACAACACTGCTAGCTAGCCAGCTAGCCCCCGAATAGTAGCACTGTAGAAACTATTACACTCAACGGAACGACTTGATTAGTGTAGTGTCAACAACGCAGCTACTGCCAGCTAGCCTACTTCAGCAGTACTGTATCATTTTAATCATTTTAGTCAATAAGATTCTTGCTACGTAAGCTTAACTTTCTGAACATTCGAGACGTGTAGTCCACTTGTCATTCCAATCTCCTTGCATTAGCGTAGCCTCTTCTGTAGCCTGTCAACTATGTGTCTGTCTATCCCTGTTCTCTCCTCTCTGCACAGACCATACAAACGCTCCACACCGTGTGGCCGCGGCCACCCTAATCTGGTGGTCCCAGCGCGTACGACCCACGTGGAGTTCCAGGTCTCCGGTAGCCTCTGGAACTGCCGATCTGCGGCCAACAAGGCAGAGTTCATCTCAGCCTATGCCTCCCTCCAGTCCCTCGACTTCTTGGCACTGACGGAAACATGGATCACCACAGATAACACTGCTACTCCTACTGCTCTCTCCTCGTCCGCCCACGTGTTCTCGCACACCCCGAGAGCTTCTGGTCAGCGGGGTGGTGGCACCGGGATCCTCATCTCTCCCAAGTGGTCTTTCTCTCTTTCTCCCCTTACCCATCTGTCTATCGCCTCCTTTGAATTCCATGCTGTCACAGTTACCAGCCCTTTCAAGCTTAACATCCTTATCATTTATCGCCCTCCAGGTTCCCTTGGAGAGTTCATCAATGAGCTTGATGCCTTGATAAGCTCCTTTCCCGAGGACGGCTCACCTCTCACAGTTCTGGGCGACTTTAACCTCCCCACGTCTACCTTTGACTCATTCCTCTCTGCCTCCTTCTTCCCACTCCTCTCCTCTTTTGACCTCACCCTCTCACCTTCCCCCCCTACTCACAAGGCAGGCAATACGCTTGACCTCATCTTTACTAGATGCTGTTCTTCCACTAACCTCATTGCAACTCCCCTCCAAGTCTCCGACCACTACCTTGTATCCTTTTCCCTCTCGCTCTCATCCAACACTTCCCACACTGCCCCTACTCGGATGGTATCGCGCCATCCCAACCTTCGCTCTCTCTCCCCCGCTACTCTCTCCTCTTCCATCCTATCATCTCTTCCCTCTGCTCAAACTTTCTCCAACCTATCTCCTGATTCTGCCTCCTCAACCCTCCTCTCCTCCCTTTCTGCATCCTTTGACTCTCTATGTCCCCTATCCTCCAGGCCGGCTCGGTCCTCCCCTCCCGCTCCGTGGCTCGACGACTCATTGCGAGCTCACAGAACAGGGCTCCGGGCAGCCGAGCGGAAATGGAGGAAAACTCGCCTCCCTGCGGACCTGGCATCCTTTCACTCCCTCCTCTCTACATTTTCCTCCTCTGTCTCTGCTGCTAAAGCCACTTTCTACCATTCTAAATTCCAAGCATCTGCCTCTAACCCTAGGAAGCTCTTTGCCACCTTCTCCTCCCTCCTGAATCCTCCCCCCTCCTCCCTCTCTGCAGATGACTTCGTCAACCATTTTGAAAAGAAGGTCGACGACATCCGATCCTCGTTTGCTAAGTCAAACGACACCGCTGGTTCTGCTCACACTGCCCTACCCTATGCTCTGACCTCTTTCTCCCCTCTCTCTCCAGATGAAATCTCGCGTCTTGTGACGGCCGGCCGCCCAACAACCTGCCCGCTTGACCCTATCCCCTCCTCTCTTCTCCAGACCATTTCCGGAGACCTTCTCCCTTACCTCACCTCGCTCATCAACTCATCCCTGACCGCTGGCTACGTCCCTTCCGTCTTCAAGAGAGCGAGAGTTGCACCCCTTCTGAAAAAACCTACACTCGATCCCTCCGATGTCAACAACTACAGACCAGTATCCCTTCTCTTTTCTCTCCAAAACTCTTGAGCGTGCCGTCCTTGGCCAGCTCTACCGCTATCTCTCTCAGAATGACCTTCTTGATCCAAATCAGTCAGGTTTCAAGACTAGTCATTCAACTGAGACTGCTCTTCTCTGTATCACGGAGGCGCTCCGCACTGCTAAAGCTAACTCTCTCTCCTCTGCTCTCATCCTTCTAGACCTATCGGCTGCCTTCGATACTGTGAACCATCAGATCCTCCTCTCCACCCTCTCCGAGTTGGGCATCTCCGGCGCGGCCCACGCTTGGATTGCGTCCTACCTGACAGGTCGCTCCTACCAGGTGGCGTGGCGAGAATCTGTCTCCTCACCACGCGCTCTCACCACTGGTGTCCCCCAGGGCTCTGTTCTAGGCCCTCTCTTATTCTCGCTATACACCAAGTCACTTGGCTCTGTCATAACCTCACATGGTCTCTCCTATCATTGCTATGCAGACGACACACAATTAATCTTCTCCTTTCCCCTTCTGATGACCAGGTGGCGAATCGCATCTCTGCATGTCTGGCAGACATATCAGTGTGGATGACGGATCACCACCTCAAGCTGAACCTCAGCAAGACGGAGCTCCTCTTCCTCCCGGGGAAGGACTGCCCGTTCCATGATCTCGCCATCACGGTTGACAACTCCATTGTGTCCTCCTCCCAGAGCGCTAAGAACCTTGGCGTGATCCTGGACAACACCCTGTCGTTCTCAACTAACATCAAGGCGGTGTCCCGTTCCTGTAGGTTCATGCTCTACAACATCCACAGAGTACGACCCTGCCTCAGACAGGAAGCGGCGCAGGTCCTAATCCAGGCACTTGTCATCTCCCGTCTTGATTACTGCAACTCGCTGTTGGCTGGGCTCCCTGCCTGTGCCATTAAACCCCTACAACTCATCCAGAACGCCGCAGCCCGTCTGGTGTTCAACCTTCCCAAGTTCTCTCACGTCACCCCGCTCCTCCGCTCTCTCCACTGGCTTCCAGTTGAAGCTCGCATCCGCTACAAGACCATGGTGCTTGCCTACGGAGCTGTGAGGGGAACGGCACCTCAGTACCTCCAGGCTCTGATCAGGCCCTACACCCAAACAAGGGCACTGCGTTCATCCACCTCTGGCCTGCTCGCCTCCCTACCACTGAGGAAGTACAGTTCCCGCTCAGCCCAGTCAAAACTGTTCGCTGCTCTGGCCCCCCAATGGTGGAACAAACTCCCTCACGACGCCAGGACAGCGGAGTCAATCACCACCTTCCGGAGACACCTGAAACCCCACCTCTTCAAGGAATACCTAGGATAGGGTAAGTAATCATTCTCACCCCCCCCCCCCTAAAAAGATTTAGATGCACTATTGTAAAGTGGCTGTTCCACTGGATGTCATAAGGTGTATGCACCAATTTGTAAGTCGCTCTGGATAAGAGCGTCTGCTAAATGACTTAAATGTAAATGTAATATAATAATATATGCCATTTAGCTGACGGTTTTATCCAAAGCGACTTACAGTCATGTGTGCATACATTCTACGTATGGGTGGTCCCGGGAATTGAACCCACTACCCTGGCGTTACAAGCGCCATGCTCTACCAACTGAGCCACAGAAGGACCACAATTTACCATCCTGAGACAAGGCTGAGTATAGCCCACAAAGATCTCCGCCGCGGCACAACCCAAGGGGGGGGGGGGGCGCCAACCCAGACAAGAAGATCACGTCAGTGACTCAACCCACTCAAGTGATGCACCCCTCCTAGGGATGACATGAAAGAGCACCAGTAAGCCAGTGACTCAGCCCCTGTAACAGGGTTAGAGGCAGAGAATCCCAGTGGAGGGAGGGGAACCGGCCAGGCAGAGACAGCAAGGGCAGTTCGTTGCTCCAGAGCCTTTCCGTTCACCTTCACACTCCTGGGCCAGACTACACTCAATCATATGACCCACTGAAGAGATGATTCTTCAGTAAAGACTTAAAGGTTGAGACCGAGTCTGCGTCTCTCACATGGGTAGGCAGACCATTCCATAAAAATGGAGCTCTATAGGAGAAAGCCCTGCTTCCAGCTGTTTGCTTAGAAATTCTAGGGACAATTAGGAGACCTGCGTCTTGTGACCGTAGCGTACGTGTAGGTATGTACGGCAGGACCAAATCAGAAAGATATGTAGGAGCAAGCCCATGTAATGCTTTGTAGGTTAGCAGTAAAACCTTGAAATCAGCCCTTGCCTTAACAGGAAGCCAGTGTAGGGAGGCTAGCACTGGAGTAATATGATATTTTTTTTGGTTCTAGTCAGGATTCTAGCAGCCATATTTAGCACTAACTGAGGTTTATTTAGTGCTTTATCCAGGTAGCCGGAAAGTAGAGCATTGCAGTAGTCTAACCTAGAAGCAACAAAAGCAGGGATTCATTTTTGGATAGAAAGTTTCTGATTTTTGCAATGTTACATAGATGGAAAAAAAAGCTGTCCTTGAAACAGTCTTGATATGTTTGTCAAAAGAGAGATCAGGGTCCAGAGTAACGCCGAGGTCCTTCACAGTTTTATTGGAGACGACTGTACAACCATCAAGATGAATTGTCATATTCAACAGAAGATCTCTTTGTTTCTTGATGTCTTTGCGTCTGCGAGAGAAAGACCTCTGCAACGTATCACCAGATTGTAAAGGGCAACAGGCTGCTGTGTATAAAACCACCTTCATTTTTATTTAACCTTTATTTAACTAGGTAAGTGTAAACCCCTTTCCAACCCTCAGTATGATGACAAGAGGAGAAGTCAGCTTGTCTCAGCATTTTCTGCCTCCCTCTGCCTCCCCTCCTGTTCCTTATCCTGTTGACTTTACTCCTCCGTCACACTGTTTCCTGCTATCCCTGATAGTCATCGGCCAGCGGGAACCGGGAGCTGGGAGGGAGAGTGAGGGTGGGAAAAGCTCCTAGATTAAGTTCCAAATGGCCCCCGTACTCCCTACATAGTGCACTACTTTTGATTATTCTGGTCAAAATCTAGTGCACTATATATAGGGAATAGGGTGCAATTTTGGATGTTATCTATTTACCTCAGTGTCTGTCAGTGGTACATTGGAAGGAATAGCTCTTGGCTGTCAACCCCAACCCTACTGTCACAGAGCCTTATAAAGGATACAAGCCTTACAAGTGGCCAACCCTATCGAGTTCCCCTGCCCTGCCCAGTCTGTCTGGTGGAGAGATCTGGCCTGACTGGTGGGGAGAGTGTTACAGTGTCTTGGACAACACAGATATCCTGGGTTCAAATAGTATTTGACATGTTTCAAATATGTTTGCTTTAATCTGCCTTGAGTGCCAGGCGGGTAAAGACTTGTTATTTTGTGATCATTTGATTGGTTCGGGTTGTGCCGGGGAAGCCCAATCAAGCACTGCTAAAGTATTTAACGATTTCAAAAACGATTTGAACCCAAGTGTGCAACACAGAACACTGGGAAATCCCCAGAGTCACCTCAGGAAGCCCTGCCAGAAGGAGTAACAACAGCTTGCCTTCATCCCCTCCCATCCCCCACCTGTTAACTCCCACTGAGTGACGATCCATAACACGACAAGTGCAAATCCCCTTTGGGTGTTTTACAGACACAACTCACTGTTTGTCTGTGTGTGTGTGTGTCGGCTGGTCGAACATTAAAAAAGACCCCTCCATCTTTGAAATGGGCTATTTGAGTATCTATTAACCAATATGTTGTCAGTTTGAGTTTCTCTCCTGTGATGTGATGTGACGACAACATGCTTTTTTTTCTCTGAGTGTTGGGGGACGCGGTCGCCTTGGTGACGGAGTCTGTAAACAATGAGTGGGTTCCTAAAAGAGGAAGTTGAGAAAAGGAACACTGTGTGATTGTCCCACGGGGAGGGGGGCGGGGGGACCAGTACGAAAGTACAAAAATGTATTCACTCACTACTGTAAAGAAGTTTAAAGTACAAGTGTCTGCTAACGGACTACAGGCTTGTACTTTGTGGTGTTAATCTGACAGACGTGATAGATATTAACCTACTGCATAAAACATACAACACAAACTAACAAACTAAAAACATATGGTGTATTCAGACTTCAAATATTTTGTTGTGTTACAGCCTGAATTAAAAATGGATTCAATTTAAATGTGTTTTGACACTGGCCTACACACAATACCCCATAATGTCAAAGTTGAATTTTGTTTTTAGACATTTTTACAAGTTAATAAACAAAGGAAAAGCTGAACTGTCTTGAGTCCATAAGTATTCAACCCCTTTGTTATGGTAAGCCTAAATAAGTTCAGGAGTAAAAATATGTTTAACAAGTCACATAATAAGTATAATAAGTTGCATGGACTCACCCTGTTGCAATAATAATAATGTTTAACATGACTTTTGAATGACTATTTCATTGCTGTACCCCTTGCAAAGAAGGGCAACATTAAAAAAAGAACATTGAATATCCATTCGTGTTCCTTCTGTAGCTCAGTTGGTAGAGCATGGCGCTTGTAACGCCAGGGTAGTGGGTTCGATTCCCAGGACCACCCATACGTAGAATGTATGCACACATGACTGTAAGTCGCTTTGGATAAAAGCGTCTGCTAAATGGCATATATTATAACAAAGTTAGGAAGTACTCGGTGTATTCATACATCACCCAAAGTGTAATTAATAACTTCACCATGTTCAAATAATATATGCCATTTAGCAGATGCTTTTATCCAAAGCGACTTACAATCATGTGTGCATACATTCTATGTATGGGTGGTCCCGGGAATTGAACCCACTACCCTGGCGTTACAAGCGCCATGCTCTACCAACTGAGCTACAGAAGGACCACATATTATATTATTATTATTATTATATTACTAACTTTGTTGCCGGAGAGGAAAGAAACCGCTCAGGGATTTCACTTTAAAACAGTTACAGAGTTTAATGGCTGTGATAGAAGAAAACTGAGGATGGATAAACAACATTGTAGTTACTCCACAATACTAATGACAGAGTGAAAAGAAGAACGCTTGTACAGATTTTTTAAAATTCTAAAACATGCATCCAGTTTGCAACAAGGCTTTAGTTATACTGCAAAATAAAGGTGGAATAGAAATGAACTTTTTGTCCTGAATACAAAGTGTTTGGTTCAAATCCAATGCAACACATTACTGAGTACCACTCACCATATTTTCAAGCATAGTGGTGGCTGCATCATGTTATGGGCATGCTTGTAATCGTGAAGGACTGGGAAGTTTTTCAGGATAAAAATAAATGGATTGGAACTATGCACAGACAAAATCCTAGAGGAAAACCCTGTTCATTCTGCTTTCCACCAGACACTGGGAGAGGAATTCACCTTTCAGCAGGACAATAACATAAAAAGACAGTGAATGTTCCTGAGTGGCCGAGTTACAGTTTTGACATAAATCTACGTGAAAATCTATGGCAAGACCTGGAAATGGTTGTCTAGCAATGATCAACTACCAATTTGACAGACCTTGAAGAATTTTGAAAAGAATAATGTGCAAATCTTGCCAAATCCAGGTATTAGAGTCGTATCCAGAAAGACACACGGCTGTAATCGCTGCCAAAGGTGCTTCTACAAAGTATTGACTCAGGGGTGGGAACACTTATGTAAATTAGATTTTTATGTATTTATTTTTTAAAAAATGCACAGAAATGTACAAAAAAACATGTTTTTCACCTTTGTCATCGGTTATTGTGGTTATTGTGTGTGGATGGTTTAAAACAAAATATTTAATCCATTTTGGATTCCATCTGTAACACAGCATCATGGGAAATAAGTATGAATACTTAAGTAAGGCACATTAGTAACGAAAGGAAATGGAAATGGGGATACCTAGTCAGTTGGGGTTAGGGTTAGAGTTAGGGGTATGACTTCAGGTGCCTTAGCAAGACAATTGAAAGTGAAATGGGGATACCTAGTCAGTTGGGGTTAGGGTTAGAGTTAGGGGTATGACTTCAGGTGCCTTAGTAAGACAATTGAAAGTGAAATGGGGATACCTAGTCAGTTGGGGTTAGGGTTAGAGTTAGGGGTATGACTTCAGGTGCCTTAGTAAGACAATTGAAAGTGAAATGGGGATACCTAGACAGTTGGGGTTAGGGTTAGAGTTAGGGGTATGACTTCAGGTGCCTTAGTAAGACAGGGGAAAGTGAAATGGGGATACCTAGTCAGTTGGGGTTACGGTTAGAGTTAGGGGTATGACTTCAGGTGCCTTAGTAAGACAAGGGAAAGTGAAATGGGGATACCTAGTCAGTTGGGGTTAGGGTTAGAGTTAGGGGTATGACTTCAGGTGCCTTAGTAAGACAGGGGAAAGTGAAATGGGGATACCTAGTCAGTTGGGGTTAGGGTTAGAGTTAGGGGTATGACTTCAGGTGCCTTAGTAAGACAAGGGAAAGTGAAATGGGGATACCTAGTCAGTTGGGGTTAGGGTTAGAGTTAGGGGTATGACTTCAGGTGCCTTAGTAAGACAATTGAAAGTGAAATGGGGATACCTAGTCAGTTGGGGTTAGGGTTAGAGTTAGGGGTATAAAGGGGGGGACCTAGTGAGTTGCACAACTGAATGCATTCAACTGAAATGTGTCTTCCTCATTTAACCCAACCCCTCTGAATCAGACACTTCACATATTTTGTTTCCCATTTGTTAATTTACCTTCTTATTACCTCACAAGAGTTCGATTTTTTAAGAACTGCAAAGCAATCTATTCATTAATTTCATTAATTAAAGCTTCTGCTAAGATCTTCTAACCCACTTCCATGTTTTGAGAGAGATGTTTTCATGGCAAGTCAGGTTACTAAGCAATAGGCTACTGTTTCCTTATTTACACCAGAAATACACTGCTCCACTTCTCCTCCCTCAATGTTTCCGTAGGTGACGACCTACAGAATATACAGCAGACTGACACAGTGGTCAGTTTTTTATGACATCATCATTTCCTCAGGCCCTCCCCCTCGTCTACAACCGGCCAGAGTGGATAGGGGAAAAAAAACAAGCATTTTGCAAAGTGGATGGGCTGTTCAAATGTGTCATACCACTCCACCAGACCACAGGCATCCCACTTGTTTACGTTTTGAGTTCTAAAAATGGCAATATTGCGTCAGCAGTTGCTATTTTGTGTTAGAGAGTCACACCACTGCCTGTTAGGGATACAGTTTAGGCTGAGAGAGAGAGAGAGAGAGAGACAGAGACAGAGACAGAGAAACAGAGAAACAGAGAGACAGAGACAGAGAGACAGAGAGAGAGAGAGACAGAGAGACAGAGACAGAGAGACAGAGAGAGAGAGAGACAGAGACAGAGACAGAGAGACAGAGAGAGAGAGAGAGAGAGACATAGACAGGGACAGAGAGACAGAGACAGAGAGAGAGACAGAGAGATGGAGACAGAGACAGAGACAGAGAGAGAGAGACAGAGAGACGGAGACAGAGAGAGAGAGAGAGAGAGAGAGAGAGAGAGAGGGCTAAAAAGAGGTTCATTCCTACACACCCAACTGTTTCACAGTCACACAAATGGAGGCCTTAGCTAATCAGCTAAGACCAACAGGCAGGGCCAGTAGAAAACAAGGAGGAAGGGAGGCGCTGCTATGTTACATTATAATAGGTTTTGTTAGACATAAGCTGCTAAGGTACACAATAGTAGGTTTTGGTAGACAGAAGGTGCTCTTTGGTAAACGGTGTAAATTGGTCATTAAAAATAAAGGAGGGAGGACCAAGGCACTCTTCATATAATTCATTAAAATGCCTTTAATTTTATGGCCTGTTCAACAGAAACAAAGTTTAAAAACTCCCAACGCGTTTCGGCTGCAAGGCCTTCGTCAGGGAGTACAAACACATGATAATACAATGTCCTTTTTGAACAGCTTTTTCCAATCAACCCTGACTTGAAGAAGGAGTGGTTACACAATGAATTGGACAACAACTAGTAAGCAATAACCATTACTATAACCATTAAAAAGTGAAAATACTGTAGATATATCAAAAATGCAACTCTAGGTTAGAAAGGTAGTTCTGACCTTGAATATATCTGGGCAGAGCGGCAAGAATAGGAGCGCAATCTATTTTTATAGTACATTTAGAACACAGCAAACATGGACCACAGCAGTCTAAACATAGCTGAGGGCAACATGTACAAAATGTCCACTAGATGACGACAAATAGACCTATCACGACCCTACATGAAAGGAGAGAAATCCATATCTTTATTTAAACCAGGGGTACTTAGTGGCCTGTAGTTTGTAAAATCATTGACTAGGTCAATGTGTCAGTTGTATTTATAGCAGAAAGTTGTCCGATATGGTTCTGGCGCCAGATCGTTTTTCAGTCTCTTTACTTGACAGCTGGTTATAATTGATAAGACAGGTCTGGTGGTGAAAACCAAATGTTTTAAAATAAACTTGATATACGTTTTTTACAACACGTCTAGGTGTTAGTGGCTTAATTGTATTTAACATGGACTTCACAACGACGAATAGAAAATATCACAGGTTACATCAATGAGGTGAATATGATATGAGGTGAATATGTACAGTATACGCATATGACAGTATACTGATTTGAAGCTGCATACTGTATGAACAGATGACATGGAGATTGTAACTATAAACAACACAAGTACTAACAAAATGTAGCGAAATACTTTTTCTTTTGGCATCTACCGATATATGTGTAAGTCTCTATTCCTGACAGGGACAAAGATTGTGTCTGACCCAGAGGATAACAGAGTGTTGTAGCTTGAACGGCTCTCAGGTCTTCAATTAACAAGATGCCTGTGTAACGGATGTGAAACGGCTAGCTTAGTTAGCGGTGGTGCTGATGTAACGGATGTGAAACGGCTAGCTTAGTTAGCGGTGGTGCTGATGTAACGGATGTGAAACGGCTAGCTTAGTTAGCGGTGGTGCTGATGTAACGGATGTGAAACGGCTAGCTTAGTTAGCGGTGGTGCTGATGTAACGGATGTGAAACGGCTAGCTTAGTTAGCGGTGGTGCTGATGTAACGGATGTGAAACGGCTAGCTTAGTTAGCGGTGGTGCTGATGTAACGGATGTGAAACGGCTAGCTTAGTTAGCGGTGGTGCTGATGTAACGGATGTGAAACGGCTAGCTTAGTTAGCGGTGGTGCTGATGTAAGGGATGCGGCTAGCTTAGTTAGCGGTGGTGCTGATCGGATGTGAAACGGCAGCTTGCGGTGGTGCTGAGACGGATGTGAAACGGCTAGCTTAGTTAGCGGTGGTGCTGATGTAACGGATGTGAAAGCGGCTAGCTTAGTTAGCGGTTGGGGTTGATGTAACGGATGTGAAACGGCTAGCTTAGTTAGCGGTGGTGCTGATGTAACGGATGTGAAACGGCAGCTTAGTTAGCGGTGGTGCTGATGGGATGTGAAACGGCTAGCTTAGTTAGCGGTGGTGCTGATGTACGGATGTGACGGCTAGCTTAGTTAGCGGTGGTGCTGATGTAACGGATGTGAAACGGCTAGCTTAGTTAGCGGTGGTGCTGATGTAACGGATGTGAAACGGCTAGCTTAGTTAGCGGTGTGCGCTAAATAGCGTTTCAATCGGTTACGTCACTTGCTCTGAGACCTTGAAGTAGTAATTCCCCTTGCTCTGCAAGGGCCGCGGCTCTTGTGGAGCGATGGGTAACAACGATGCTTCGTGGATGACTGTTGTTGATGTGTGCAGAGTGTCCCTGGTTCGCGCCCGGGTATGGGCGAGGGGATGGTTTAAAAGTATACTGTTACACCTGACCCTTAATAACATGGTCCACTAAAGGTTTAAATACACACCGTCTGGATCCCAAATGGCAGCCTATTTTCTATGAAGTGCACTACTGGGCCCTGGTCAGACTACTGGGCCCTGGTCAGACTACTGGGCCCTGGTCAGACTACTGGCCCTGGTCAGACTACTGGACCTGGTCAGACTACTGGCCCTGGTCAGACGAAGTAAACTATATAGGGAACCATGTGTACATTGCACATGAGCTTGATTTAGAAAGGTAAACACATCCAATCCATATCCTGTCAGCTGACTAAGTCCTGACGTGCTTCTACATCTGCATTGCTTGCAGTTTTGGAGTTTTAGACGGGGTTTCTGTTACAGCACTTTGTGACATCAGCTGATGTAAGAAGGGCTTTTATAAATAAATTTGATTTGACTAATGTCAAAAACAGATACAATTGACTTGATCTGTGGTTCATTTATCACACATGCTGAATGGAAGTGTACACGTTCATTACAGCTGTTTTTCCTATGACAGGTGGGAACAGTCCCAAACTCATAATCACCATAAACTCTATATCCTGTTCAACGGCCACGCCCCCTTTGGAACTTTCACCCACCCGGGCAACACCCCTTGCTGAAGGAGTGGGTGTTTTTCCATTCAAAAAAAAAATAAGGTTTAAAAAAATAAAAAAAATTAAATGCAACACAGCAGTTAATGTTGAATCAGTGCCCCGAACCAAAACAGAGTAGGGATTACTATAGTTTCCACTTGCAGAGCTCTCTGCTTCTGCTTGCCAGATGAGCTTTATACAGTGCTCAGAGCTCGCATATGGTTTTAATATTCTACCCTCGGACCAACTGTTTGTGTCCAGGATAACTTCCCAAGGCATGTGTCCCAAATGGCACCTTATTCCCTTCATAGTGCACTAATGTTGACCATAACCCCATAGTGCTCTGTCCTAGGGTTGCCAAATTACAGAAACTTTCAACAATTTCTTTTGTCTTTTGCCAAAAGCCAAGTTGAAGCATTCAAATTGCTGCTGATACCCTTGGAGCCTCCAACCTGGATTTTTTGGGAAAACCAGGGGATTTATTCAAAGTACCCAAATTTTGCAACCTGTTGTTTGACCTCTCTCGTCAGAAAAGACATAACACATGTTCTGGAATAAAAATAAAAAATCTTAGTTTTTCACTATTTTCCTGATTGAGTCCCATCGGTCGAGTTTCTCAACCAAAACACAAATAACATTGTCTTTATGGGCCACTTTCTGCACTTTCTGCACTTTCTGCACTTTCCAGCAAACAAAAATAATCTGTGAACATTTCACACTAAAAATCTAATTCCTCAATTGTAATACATGCAAGTAATATGTTCTTTACAATCTACAGTTGAACAAGAGCTAATGGCTGCTGACCAAATACACGTTGTTTACCTATACAACACTGTGTTAAGACAGCACGTCAGGCGTTTAAGTACACACACCGTTCTGACCCCGACAGGTACGGACGGATCTACTGCCATTCGACTGACTGCAGTTCATTGGGTTCACAATGGTTAAGGTGAAGCGTTTGCAACAGGATAGGTGTCGTAGTATAGCAGGAAGTTTTCTCATGGTGTTTGCCAGTGTCTTATTAGAGAATATCATATCTGTATCCACGACAGAATTATAGCACATCTAAAAGGCTATTAAATGTTTATTTTTTATATATATATATTTTTTTACTTCAGTTCCAAAAACATTTATATTAGTGTCTACCCTTTGCCACACTAAACTGTAAAGCCATTTTAACACAGTGTTTTGACTTTTGACCTTTTCTCATCAAATAAACTCAAACAGGACGTTTAATATGAACTGGCTTTATTGTCCCGTTAACTCGCCCGACTCTCTAAAACACAACTGTTGACTTGGCACTAACTAAGATGTACCTCACAAATGGCACCCTATTCACTAAATAGTGTACTACTTTTGACCAGGGTCCAATGGGTCCTAGTGCACTAAAAAAGGGAATATGGTGCCATTTGGGAAACAACAAAATATGAAGAAGGTGAAGAAAACACATATGGAGTCTGTTAGCACCAGTTAGTTTTCTTATGGGAAAAAAATAGTATTTCTTTTAGAGCTGAAATCATGGAAAGCATCATCCAGTCAACTGTGATAACAACACAAAAACAGGTAAACATACTGCAAAATGTTCTCGAAATAAAGTTCTCTTTGATCTTAATCTTTGTCCTCTGTACTAAAACTTTGTTTTGGGGATTAACAGGCAGCTTCTATCAACCCTATTTATAATCTCTAAGGTATTTATCATGCTTGTTTTTGTCTGAACAACATCAATGGGTGAATGTCATTAAAGGATGCTGGTAGAATGTGAAATAGCTTCCTTTCTACCCAGTTTATATAGTTAACTACTGAGGTGATATACTCTGAAATGTAAGCCTAGAACTATACTTTTTTTTTTAAATAGGAAAAACAAGTTCGCAATCAGATGTAAATCATAGTGAGGTAGCCTTAATCATAAAAAAATAGAATTGGACTCTATGTCCAAATAGTCATGACTTGCAAACAGGATATAACACACTACTGTTTATGTTAGCACTGTCAACAAGAGAGAAGGTGGAAACAAATCCACAAAGGGAAAATGAGAACGGATGTTGTTATGAAATAGAGGACAATGACTGAACAGACTGACCAAACATATGTGTCGTTGTGGGTTGTGGGTTGTGGGTTGTGGGTTGTGGGTTGGTGGGTTGTGGGTTGTGGTTGGTGGGTTGTGGGTTGTGGTTGGTGGGTTGTGGGTTGTGGTTGGTGGGTTGTGGGTTGTGGTTGGTGGGTTGTGGGTTGTGGGTTGTGGGTTGTGGGTTGTGGGTTGTGGGTTGTGGGTTGTGGGTTGTGGGGTGTGGGTTGTGGGTTGTGGGTTGTGGGTTGGTGGGTTGTGGGTTGTGGGTTGTGGGTTGTGGGTTGTGGGTTGTGGGTTGTGGTTGGTGGATAGAACAAGACTTCCAAGACAAAACAATGACTTCTTGCTGAACTCATCAAGCAGACAAAAACAACAGCTGTGTGGAACTGTGAGGGTATGGCCAAAGTTGAGTGTCTGGAACAAACAGCCAGCCAGTCATTCCAGCAAGCAGCCAGCTAGACATTCCAGCTAGCAGTTAGCTAGACATTCCAGCTAGCAGTCAGCTAGACATTCCAGCTAGCAGTTAGCTAGACATTCCAGCTAGCAGTCAGCTAGACATTCCAGCAAGCAGTCAGCTAGACATTCCAGCTAGCAGTCAGCTAGACATTCCAGCTAGCAACCAACCAGTCGTTCCAGCTAGCAGCCAGCCAGTTGTTCCAGCTAGCAGCCAGCCAGTCGTTCCAGCTATCAGCCAGCCAGTCGTTCCAGCTAGCAGCCAGCCAGTCTTTCCAGCTAGGAGCTAGCCAGTCATTCCAGCTAGCAGCCAGCCAATCATTCCAGCTAACAGCCAGCCAGTCATTGCAGCTAGCAGTCAGCTAGTCATTCCAGCTAGCAGCCAGCCAGTCGTTCCAGCCAGTCGTTCCAGCTAGCAGCCAGCCAGTCATTCCAGCCAGTCGTTCCAGCTAGCAGCCAGCCAGTCATTCCAGCCAGTCGTTCCAGCTAGCAGCCAGCCAGTCATTGCAGCTAGCAGTCAGCTAGTCATTCCAGCCAGCAGCCAGCCAGTCATAACAGCTAGCAGCCAGCAAGTTGTTCCAGCTAGCAGCCAGCCAGTCATTCCAGCCAGTCGTTCCAGCTAGGAGCCAGCCAAACATTCCAGCTAGCAGCCAGCCCAGTCATTCCAGCTAGCAGGCAGTCAGTCATTCCAGCTAGGAGCCAGTCAGTCATTGCAGCTAGCAGCTAATCAGGGCCAGCTAGCAGCCAGTCAGTCATTCCAGCTATCAGCTAGTCAGAGACAGCTAGCAGCCAGTCAGTCGTTCCAGCTAGCAGCCAGCCCAGTCATTCCAGCTAGCAGCCAGCCAGTTGTTCCAGCTAGCAGCCAGTCAGTCATTCCATCTAGGAGCCAGTCAGTCATTCCAGCTAGCAGCTAATCAGAGCCAGCTAGCAGCCAGTCAGTTGTTCCTGCTAGCAGCTAGTCAGAGCCTGCTAACAGCCAGCCAGTCATTCCTCCTAGCAGCTCGTCAGTGCCAGATAGCAGCCGGCCATTCATTCCAGCTAACAGCAAGCCAGTTGTTCTAGCTAGTCAGAGCCAGCTGGCAGCCACCCAGTAATTGCAGCTAGCAATCAGCCAGTTGTTCCAGCTAGCTGTTAGTTAGAGCCCCTGTGGTTCATACTAGGACTGTGGGGCGGAGTAAAAAAATTGCACCCTATTCCCTACATATTGCACTACACTACCGTTCAAAGGTTTGGGGTCACATAGAAATGTCCTTATTTTTGAAAGAAAAGCACATTTTGACATCTTGACTACATTTCCTATTCATTTTGCAACTCATTTCATGTATGTTTTCATGGAAAAAATGTCTCAGTGAGCCCCAAACTTTTTAACGGTAGTGTACTTTTGAGTACTGCACTAAAGTGGGTATAGTATACCACTTGGGACACAGCGTAGGAGAGTCAGTCGTTGCGGTGGGGCTGAGAGGGAGTGCAGGTCTCAGAGTCGCTTGCTTGGCACTACGGTCAGGATAGACGCTGGTATTAGTTAGCAGCCGCTTGGCACAGAGTAGGTCGTAGACCTGGAGAGAAAGCAAAATAAAACCACTTCAGCTATCTTTGGCTGTACACCCCTGATCCAGCTGCTGGTTCAAAGTACGGTCACTGGCACACGCCCAGAACAAAAGCTGTGAAACACACTAAAGGAACAAGCCACAGCCACTTAATATGAAGAGAACAAGGAGCACAAGGAGACAGAATATCCGGAACCAATGGACTTGACTTGGACCTTAACTCATAACTTGTCACAATTCTGTTTGCACGATTGTCGCAGAATTTCGAACAAGTATTTTTGAACAACAAAAAAAATCACAAAGAAATGGAATGTATTTGGAACCAATTGATATTTTAACTTGGAACATAAATTATAAACATGTCAATGCTGTTCAAATCAAATCAAATCAAAGTTTATTGGTCGTGTACACAGATTTGTACACAGATTTGCAAATATTATTGCAGGTTGCTGTGAAATGCGTATGTTTTCTAGCTCCAACAGTGCAGTAATATCTAGCATTACAATTACAATACACACAGAATCCAAAAAGTGAAATGAAATAACTGTTTAAATATCAGAATGAGTCTACCCCCCCCCCCCCAAATAAATAATAATAATAATAATAATATATGCCATTTAGCAGATGCTTTTATCCAAAACGACTTACAGTCATGTGTGCATACATTCTACATATGGGTGGTCCCGGGAATCGAACCCACTACCCTGGCGTTACAAGCGCCATGCTCTACCAACTGAGCTACAGAAGTATATATACACACGCACACTGAGTATACAAAACATTAAGAACACTTGCCCTTTCCATGAGACTGACCAGCTGAATCCAGGTGAAAGTTAAATCACCTCATGGGTGGAACGGTATTCCTATGTTTCATCATT
Source organism: Oncorhynchus keta (assembly GCF_023373465.1). Classification (NCBI taxonomy): domain Eukaryota; kingdom Metazoa; phylum Chordata; class Actinopteri; order Salmoniformes; family Salmonidae; genus Oncorhynchus; species Oncorhynchus keta. Next base: position 8,333,675 of record NC_068450.1, on the reverse strand, counting down.
TCATAATTAATAAACAGAATTGTTTTTAAAGCCACCGAAAATCTGGTGTTTCTATGTCAAGCGGTTTAGTTATATTTCAGTCTTCTTTGATGTATATAGAGTGTAATATTGGAATGCAAAACTAAATATGTAATACATTTCAAACGCCACATCTGACATGGTACAGGAGTCTTCTTTTTTGAAAGCCCAGAACCATGTGTTTGAGGTGGATACTTTTGTTTCAAAGTAGATTTTTTTTTTAACTACTAAAAAACACTCTGTGTGACCCTGAATTAAGCCAACTGCAGTATAAAAGAAGGATTTTTAAACCTTTAGACAATTGCGACAGGGTTGGAGTATTGTGTACCATTCAGAGTGTGGATGGGCAAGACTAAACATGGAAGTGCCATTGAACGGGGGTATGGTAGTAGGTGCCAGGTGCACCAGTTTGAATGGGGGGTTGCGACTCAATATTAGGAAGGTATTCCTTATGTTTGGTATACTAACTGCATTATTTAAGCAATAAGGTCTGAGGGGGAGTGGCATATGGCCAATGTACCACGGCTAAGGGCTGTTCTTAAGCACCTGTGCCTGGACACAGCCCTTAGCCGTGGTATATTGGCCATATATCTCAAACTCCCGAGGTATCTTATTTCTATAGACCAGTAAAAATAAATGTTTTGTCATAATCGTTGTATACGGTCTGATTGACCATGGCTGTGAGCCAATCAGAATTCAAGGCCATACCAGGCGGTGATGCAGCAGGTCAGTATGCTCTCGATGGTGCAGCTGCATAATTTTTTGAGGATCTTGGGACCCATGCCAAATCTTTTCAGTCTCCTGAGGGAGAAAAGATTTTGCTGTGCCCTCTTCACGACTGTCTTGGTATGTTTGGATCGTGATAGGTCATTGGTGATGTGGACACCAAGGAACTTGAAACTCTTCACCCCGCTCCACTACAGCCCGGTCGATGTTAATGGGGGCCTGTTCGGCCGGCCTTTTCCTGTCGTCCACGACCAGCTCCTTTGTCTTGCTCACATTGAGGGTGAGGTTGTTGTCCTGGCACCACACTGCCATGTCTCTGACCTCCTCCCTATAGACTGTCTCATCATTGTCGGTAATCAGGCCAACCACTGTTGTGTCGTCAGCAAACCTATTGGTGGTGTTGGAGTCATGTTTGGCCACGCAGACATTGGTGAACAGGGAGTACAGGAGGGGACTGAGCATGCACCTCTGAGTGGCCCCAGTGTTGAGGATCAGTCTGGCAGACATGTTGTTGCTTACCTTTACCACTTGTGGGCTGCCCGTCAGGAAGTCCAGGATCCAGTTGCAGAGGGAGGTGTTTAGTCTAGAGCTCGACCGATTAATCAGAGCCCATTTCAAGTTTTCATAACAATCAGAAACCGATATTTTTGGACAGCGATTTGGCTGTTTAAAAAAAACAAATGTACACCTTTATTTAACTAGGCAAGTCAGTTAAAAACACATTCTTATTTTCAATGACGGCCTAGGAAAGGTGGGTTAACTGCCTTGTTCAGGGGCAGAATGACAGATTTTTACCTTGTCAGCTTGGGGATTCAATCTTGCAACCTTTAACTAGTCCAACGCTCTAACCACCTGCCTCTCATTGCACTCCATGAGGAGCCTGCCTGTTACGTGAATGCAGTAGAAGCCAAGGTAAGTTTCTAGCTAGCATTAAACTTATCTTATAAAAAACAATCAATCAATCATAATCACTAGTTATAACTACACATGGTTGATGATATTACTAGTTTATCTAGCGTGTCCTGCGTTGCATATAATCGATGCGGTGCATATTTTTGCTCCAATGTGTACCTAACCATAAACATCAATGCTTTCTTAAAATCAATACACAGAAGTATATATTTTTAAACCTGCAAATTTAGCTAAATGAAATCCAGGTTAGCAGGCAATATTGACCAGGTGAAATTGTGTCACTTCTCTTGTGTTCATTGCACGCAGAGTCAGTGTAACTTGCCAGAATTGTACATAATTATGACATAACATTGAAGGTTGTGCAATGTAACAGCAATATTTAGACTTAGGGATGCCACCGGTTAGATAAAATACAAAACGGTCCCGTATTTCACTGAAAGAATAAACGTCTTGTTTGCGAGATGATAGTTTCTGGATTTGACCATATTAATGACCTAAGCCTCATATTTCTGCGTGTTATTATGTTATAACTAAGTCTATGATTTGATAGAGCAGTCTGACTGAGCAGTGGTAGGCAGCAGCAGGCTCGTAAGCATTCATTCAAACGGCACTTTTGTGCGTTTTGCCAGCAGCTCTTCGTTGTGCGTCAAGCATTGCGCTGTTTATGACTTCAACATGAAGACTCATGTTAAAAGGAACCACCAGCTTTCATATGTTCTCATGTTCTGAGCAAGGAACTGAAACGTTAGCTTTCTTACATGGCACATATTGCACTTTTACTTTCTTCTCCAACACTTTGTTTTTGCATTATTTAAACCAAATTGAACATGTTTCATTATTTATTGGAGACTAAATTGATTTTGTTGATGTATTATATTAAGTTAAAATAAGTGTTCATCCAGTATTGTTGTAATTGTCATTATTACAAATAAAAAAATACAAAAAATTCAGATTAATCGGTATCTGCTTTTTTTTGGTCCTCCAGTAATCGGTATCGGTAATGGCATTGAAAAATCATAATTGGTGGACCTCAAGTTTAGTCCCAGGATCCTTAGCTTAGTGATGAGTTTTGTGGGCACTATAGTGTTGAACGCTGAGCTGTTGTCAATGAACAGCATTCTCACATAGGTGTTGCTTTTGATTGAGATTGTGTCATCTGTTAATCTGTTGGGGTATTATGTGAATTGTAGTGGGTCTAGGGTATCCGGGTTGATGGTGTTGACGTGAGCCATGACCAGCCTTTCAAAGCACTTCATGGCTCCTGACGTGAGTGCTACAGGGTGGTAATCATTTAGGCAGGTTACCTTGGCTTTCTTGGGCACAGGGATTATGGTGGTCTTCTTGAAACATGGAGGTATTACAGACTCGGTCAGGGAGAGGTTGAAAAATGTCAGTGAAGACACGTGCCAGTTCGTCCGTGCTTTGAGTACACATCCTGGTAATCCGGCTTTGTGAATGTTGACCTGAAACAGGCAGGATCAGGATAATATAACATCTATTCAGAGGACAGCATAATGATGTTAATGATTATATATATAAGAAGATCACATCTCAGGGCTAGGTAGACTGTTGTTTTGGCTATGTTCATGCTAATACTTTATATTACAGGCTCAGTGCAGTCAACATTGTGATTTTCCTGTATTTTATATATCGTGCCACACGAGGAAGGTGGAGTGTGAGTCCATGTGTAACTCTGTGTTGTTGTTTGTGACGCACTGCTTTGCTTTATTCTTGGCCAGGTCTCAGTTGTAAATGAGAACTTGTTGTCAACTAGCCTACCTGGTTAAATAAAGGTGAAATAAAATAAAAAATAAAGTTTTGACTGTTCATCAACTCCTGGCTGAACGTCACAGCCACTGAAAAAGCACATGCCT
>NC_068450.1:8252645-8325145 GCF_023373465.1 Oncorhynchus keta | reverse complement strand
GGTCAGATAGTGTACAGGTGTATCAGGTAGTGTACAGGTCAGGTAGTGTACAGGTCAGGTAGTGTACAGGTAGATCAGGTAGTGTACAGGTCAGATAGTGTACAGGTCAGGTAGTGTACAGGTCAGATAGTGTACAGGTCAGGTAGTGTACAGGTCAGGTAGTGTACAGGTCAGGTAGTGTACAGGTCAGGTAGTGTACAGGTCAGGTAGTGTACAGGTCAGGTAGTGTACAGGTCAGGTAGTGTACAGGTCAGGTAGTGTACAGGTAGGTCAGGTAGTGTACAGGTCAGATAGTGTACAGGTCAGGTAGTGTACAGGTCAGGTAGTGTACAGGTCAGGTAGTGTACAGGTAGGTCAGGTAGTGTACAGGTCAGATAGTGTACAGGTCAGGTAGTGTACAGGTCAGGTAGTGTACAGGTCAGGTAGTGTACAGGTCAGGTAGTGTACAGGTCAGGTAGTGTACAGGTCAGGTAGTGTACAGGTCAGGTAGTGTACAGGTCAGGTAGTGTACAGGTAGGTCAGGTAGTGTACAGGTCAGATAGTGTACAGGTCAGGTAGTGTACAGGTCAGGTAGTGTACAGGTCAGATAGTGTACAGGTCAGGTAGTGTACAGGTCAGGTAGTGTACAGGTCAGGTAGTGTACAGGTAGGTCAGGTAGTGTACAGGTCAGATAGTGTACAGGTCAGGTAGTGTACAGGTAGATCAGGTAGTGTACAGGTCAGATAGTGTACAGGTCAGGTAGTGTACAGGTAGGTCAGGTAGTGTACAGGTCAGATAGTGTACAGGTCAGGTAGTGTACAGGTCAGATAGTGTACAGGTCAGGTAGTGTACAGGTCAGGTAGTGTACAGGTCAGGTAGTGTACAGGTCAGGTAGTGTACAGGTCAGGTAGTGTACAGGTCAGGTAGTGTACAGGTCAGGTAGTGTACAGGTCAGGTAGTGTACAGGTAGGTCAGGTAGTGTACAGGTCAGATAGTGTACAGGTCAGGTAGTGTACAGGTCAGGTAGTGTACAGGTAGGTCAGGTAGTGTACAGGTCAGATAGTGTACAGGTCAGGTAGTGTACAGGTCAGGTAGTGTACAGGTCAGGTAGTGTACAGGTCAGGTAGTGTACAGGTCAGGTAGTGTACAGGTCAGGTAGTGTACAGGTCAGATAGTGTACAGGTCAGGTAGTGTACAGGTCAGGTAGTGTACAGGTCAGGTAGTGTACAGGTCAGGTAGTGTACAGGTCAGGTAGTGTACAGGTCAGGTAGTGTACAGGTAGGTCAGGTAGTGTACAGGTCAGATAGTGTACAGGTCAGGTAGTGTACAGGTCAGGTAGTGTACAGGTCAGGTAGTGTACATGTCAGGTAGTGTACAGGTCAGGTAGTGTACAGGTCAGATAGTGTACAGTTCAGATAGTGTACAGGTCAGGTAGTGTACAGGTCAGGTAGTGTACAGGTCAGGTAGTGTACAGGTAGGTCAGGTAGTGTACAGGTCAGATAGTGTACAGGTCAGGTAGTGTACAGGTCAGGTAGTGTACAGGTAGGTCAGGTAGTGTACAGGTCAGATAGGCATGGCAGGTTGCCTAATGGTTAGAGCTTTGGGCCAGTATCCGAAAGGCTGCTGGATCGAATACCCGAGCTGACAAGGTAAAAAGCCTTCGTTCTGCCCCTGTACAAGGCAGGTAACACACTGTTCCCCAGTAGACTGTCATTGTAAATAAAGTTTTGTTCTTCACCTGACTTGCCTAGTTAAATAAAGGTCAAATATAGTGTTAACGTAGGTCAGGTACTTTCTCACTGGTCTGTGGGATATTCTGGCTGTTTAGTTGGCAAGTTGTAGGCCTGCGAGTCCACTGACTGTAATTCTACTGATCTGCTGCCAATGGACGGAGGCTTTGTTGTTTTTCTGTCCGGCAGGAAGGGAGGGAACGCAGGGGGCTGAAGAGAGGGGTTAGAGCACCACTAGTGGTAGACTAGGAGTACCACAACACCTTTTCCCCCCCAAAAAACGTTCAAAAGTGGACACACTTTATACTGTCATCAGGTCACTATAGAGTGCAGTCAACACACAACGTTTTCCTTCGTAAATGTTCCTGTCAATTAAATCAAACTCTATTTTTTTTAGTATCACTGTATCTGCTCTTAGACTTCATAGATAAACACCCATCTTTAGGAACCAAACTATTCACACAAGATCAATTCAACAAACCTGCCCTTTTACATGTGAGATGTGAGATGATTATGTAACATGAATCAAATCAGGCCACAAAGCAATGTACCATTTTTTTAACTTGCAAAAAAATAAATAAATAAATGATCAGGGAAAAAAGAAAACGACTCAGTGTTCTTTCTAACAGGAAACTCTATCTGACACCCAGCCCTTCCACTTCCTGTTATAGGGTTTGTGATTTTATAGACGGTTCTACACATCTGCGTCCCAAATGGCACGCTTTCCCTATATAGTGCACTAACTTTGACCAGGACTCATAGGGCTCTAGTCAAAAGTAGAGCACTATATAGGACACAGGGAATAGCCATTTGGTAGGACACACGTGATATCAGCCCACCTGTTGACACAATTGACTTAGAACGACTGAATGGAGCTCACATTCAATACAGTAAAACCCTCCCAAGTTGACAGTACAGTCTATAATGAATGAAAGGAATCCAATAGGTATCGCTAATTCCCACGTATTGAAACAAAGCAGTTTGAGTGACACTGCATCTCAGTCACTAGGGGCGTCACCACAGACACCCTGGTTCCAATCCAATGTGTTTCACAACCTGACGTGATTGGGAGTCTCATAGGGCGGCGCACAATTGGCCCAGCGTCGTCCGGGTTTGACCGGTGGAGGCCGCCATTGAAAATATGAATTTGTTCTTAACTGACTTGCCCTGTTAAATAAAATAAAAAATATATGTGTAAAAAAATATACAACGTAATAGCTTGGAAGTCAGGATTACCTGATTATCCTGGTCAGACCCCACAGCTCTTTAGTCTATAGTAACCTGATTATCCTGGTCAGACCCCACAGCTCTTTAGTCTATAGTAACCTGATTATCCTGGTCAGACCCCACAGCTCTTTAGTCTATAGTAACCTGATTATCCTGGTCAGACCCCACAGCTCTTTAGTCTATAGTAACCTGATTATCCTGGTCAGACCCCACAGCTCTTTAGTCTATAGTAACCTGATTATCCTGGTCAGACCCCACAGCTCTTTAGTCTATAGTAACCTGATTATCCTGGTCAGACCCCACAGCTCTTTAGTCTATAGTAACCTGATTATCCTGGTCAGACCCCACAGCTCTTTAGTCTATAGTAACCTGATTATCCTGGTCAGACCCCACAGCTCTTTAGTCTATAGTAACCTGATTATCCTGGTCAGACCCCACAGCTCTTTAGTCTATAGTAACCTGATTATCCTGGTCAGACCCCACAGATCAAAGGTCTATAGTAACCTGATTATCCTGGTCAGACCCCACAGCTCTTTAGTCTATAGTAACCTGATTATCCTGGTCAGACCCCACAGATCAAAGGTCTATAGTAACCTGATTATCCTGGTCAGACCTCACAGATCAAAGGTCGATAGTAACCTGATTATCCTGGTCAGACCCCACAGCTCTTTAGTCTATAGTAACCTGATTATCCTGGTCAGACCCCACAGATCAAAGGTCTATAGTAACCTGATTATCCTGGTCAGACCCCACAGATCAAAGGTCTATAGTAACCTGATTATCCTGGTCAGACCCCACAGATCAAAGGTCGATAGTAACCTGATTATCCTGGTCAGACCCCACAGCTCTTTAGTCTATAGTAACCTGATTATCCTGGTCAGACCCCACAGATCAAAGGTCTATAGTAACCTGATTATCCTGGTCAGACCCCACAGATCAAAGGTCTATAGTAACCTAATTATCCTGGTCAGACCCCACAGATCAAAGTTCTATAGTAACCTGATTATCCTGGTTAGACCCCACAGCTCTTTAGTCTATAGTAACCTGATTATCCTGGTCAGACCCCACAGATCAGAGGTCTATAGCAACCTGATTATCCTGGTCAGACCCCACAGATCAAAGGTCTATAGTAACCTGATTATCCTGGTCAGACCCCACAGATCAAAGGTCTATAGTAACCTGATTATCCTGGTCAGACCCCACAGATCAAAGGTCTATAGTAACCTGATTATCCTGGTCAGACCCCACAGATCAAAGGTCTATAGTAATCGTATTATCCTGGTCAGACCCCACAGCTCTTTAGTCTATAGTAACCTGATTATCCTGGTCAGACCCCACAGCTCTTTAGTCTATAGTAACCTGATTATCCTGGTCAGACCCCACAGCTCTTTAGTCTATAGTAACCTGATTATCCTGTTCAGACCCCACAACTCTTTAGTTATAGTAACCTGATTATCCTGGTCAGACCCAACAGCTCTTTAGTCTATAGTAACCTGATTATCCTGGTCAGACCCCACAGCTCTTCAGTCTATAGTAACTTGATTATCCTGGTCAGACCCCACAGATCAAAGGTCTATAGTAACCTGATTATCCTGGTCAGACCCCACAGATGTTTAGTCTATAGTAATCATATTATCCTGGTCAGATCACACAGCTCTTTAGTCTACAGTAACCTGCTTATCCTGGTCAGACCCCACAGCTCTTTAGTCTACAGTAACCTGATTATCCTGGTCAGACCCCACAACTATTTAGTCTATAGTAACCTGAGTATCCTGGTTAGACCCCACAACTCTTTAGTCTATAGTAACCTGATTATTCTGGTCAGACCCAACAGCTCTTTAGTCTATAGTAACCTGCTTATCCTGGTCAGACCCCACAGCTCTTCAGTCTATAGTAACTTGATTATCCTGGTCAGACCCCACAGATCAAAGGTCTATAGTAACCTGATTATCCTGGTCAGACCCCACAGATCAAAGGTCTATAGTAACCTGATTATCCTGGTCAGACCCCACAGCTCTTTCGTCTCTAGTAACCTTATTATCCTGGTCAGACCCCACAGCTTTTTAGTCTATAGTAACCTTATTATCCTGTCAGACCCCTCAGCTCTTTAGTCTACAGTAACCTGGTCTGACCCCACAGCTCTTTAGTCTATAGTAACCTGACTATCCTGGTCAGACCCCACAGCTCCTTAGTCTATAGTAACCTGATTAACCTGGTCTGACCCCACAGCTATTTAGTCTACAGTAACCTGATTATCCTGGTCTGACCCCACAGCTCTTTAGTCTACGGTAACCTGATTATCCTGGTCAGACCCCACAGCTATTTAGTCTACAGGGTAAAACAACACCAGTTTAACATGCCAGTTTTCTCCTGGTTGGACTGTATGTTCCCAGCCAGGACCCCTGGAGCATTAACAGGTTCACACAGCAGAAAGGCACAGCGCTGTAATCCTCCTGACTGGATTACGGGCTCCATACTGAGAGAGGAGAACAGGAGCGGTGGAGAGGGCAGAGGGGTGTGGTGGAGAGGAGAGAGGGGTGGAGAGGGAAGGGGTGGTGGAGAGGGCAGAGGGGTGGAGGGGGATGGGGGGCTGGGAAAGGACAGAGGGTTGGAGAAGGAAGGGGCAGAGGGGTGTGGTGGAGAGGGAAGGGGTGGTGGAGAGGGCAGAAGGGGGTGGGAGGGGACAGAGGGGTGGAGAGGGCAGAGGGGTGGAGAGGGCAGAGGGGTGGAGAGGGAAGGGGTGGGGGAGAGTGGGAAGGGGTGGTGGAGAGGGAAGTGGTGGTGGAGAGGGCAGAGGGGTGGAGAGGGAAGGGGTGGTGGAGAGTGGGAAGGGGTGGTGGAGAGGGAAGGGGTGGTGGAGAGGGAAGGGGTGGTGGAGAGGGAAAGGGTGGTGGAGAGGGAAGGGGTGGTGGAGAGGGAAGGGGTGGTGGAGAGGGAAGGGGTGGTGGAGAGGGAAGGGGTGGTGGAGAGGGCAGAGGGGTGGAGAAGGAAGGGGAAGAGGGGTGGAGAGGGAAGGGGTGGTGGAGAGGGCTGAGGGACGGGGTGGAGAGGGCTGAGGGATGGGATGGAGAGGGCTGAGGGACGGTGGAGAGGGCTGAGGGATGGTGGAGAGGGCTGAGGGATGGGATGGAGAGGGCTGAGGGACGGTGGAGAGGGCTGAGGGATGGTGGAGAGGGCTGAGGGATGGTGGAGAGGGCTGAGGGACGGTGGGTTCAGACTCATAAAGGTTGTTATGTTCCAATTTGATGCCATGACGTCATGTCAGGTGTGTGTTCCAAAGTTCTTGTTGTCAGTTGGATTGGATAACTGGGGGAATGGTGGCCGGGAAAACTCCCCACGGTGAGACTTTCAGTAGGGAGGCAGGAAGGCAGCGACACACATTGGAGAAGTGAAATTGGTGACTGATTCCCAGACCAAGCTACTCTCTTCCTCTCTCCAAATGAATGCACTGAGGGAGTGTGTGGATCTGGTGTCCCAGGCTAGTTCATCATGACAGCTCCTGCTCTGTGGTGTCCCAGGCTAGTTCATCATGACAGCTCCTGCTCTGTGGTGTCCCAGGCTAGTTCATCATGACAGCTCCTGCTCTGTGGTGTCCCAGGCTAGTTCATCATGACAGCTCCTGCTCTGTGGTGTCCCAGGCTAGTTCATCATGACAGCTCCTGCTCTGTGGTGTCCCAGGCTAGTTCATCATGACAGCACCTGCTCTGTGGTGTCTCAGACTAGTTCATCATGACAGCTCCTGCTCTGTGGTGTCCCAGGCTAGTTTATCATGACAGCACCTGCTCTGTGGTGTCCCAGGCTAGTTCATCATGACAGCTCCTGCTCCGTGGTGTCCCAGGCTAGTTCATCATGACAGCTCCTGCTCTGTGGTGTCCCAGGCTAGTTCATCATGACAGCTCCTGCTCTGTGGTGTCCCAGGCTAGTTCATCATGACAGCTCCTGCTCTGTGGTGTCCCAGGCTAGTTCATCATGACAGCTCCTGCTCTGTGGTGTCCCAGGCTAGTTCATCATGACAGCTCCTGCTCTGTGGTGTCCCAGGCTAGTTCATCATGACAGCTCCTGCTCTGTGGTGTCCCAGGCTAGTTCATCATGACAGCTCCTGCTCTGTGGTGTCCCAGGCTAGTTCATCATGACAGCTCCTGCTCTGTGGTGTCCCAGGCTAGTTCATCATGACAGCTCCTGCTCTGTGGTGTCCCAGGCTAGTTCATCATGACAGCTCCTGCTCTGTGGTGTCCCAGGCTAGTTCATCATGACAGCTCCTGCTCTGTGGTGTCCCAGGCTAGTTCATCATGACAGCTCCTGCTCTGTGGTGTCCCAGGCTAGTTCATCATGACAGCTCCTGCTCTGTGGTGTCCCAGGCTAGTTCATCATGACAGCTCCTGCTCTGTGGTGTCCCAGACAGCTGTGGTGTAGTTCATCATGACAGCTCCTGCTCTGTGGTGTCCCAGGCTAGTTCATCATGACATCACCTGCTCTGTGGTGTCCCAGGCTAGTTCATCATGACAGCTCCTGCTCTGTGGTGTCCCAGGCTAGTTCATCATGACAGCTCCTGCTCTGTGGTGTCCCAGGCTAGTTCATCATGACAGCTCCTGCTCTGTGGTGTGTCCCAGGCTAGTTCATCATGACAGCACCTGCTCTGTGGTGTCCCAGGCTAGTTCATCATGACAGCACCCGCTCTGTGGTGTCCCAGGCTAGTTCATCATGACAGCTCCTGCTCTGTGGTGTCCCAGGCTAGTTCATCATGACAGCTCCTGCTCTGTGGTGTCCCAGGGAAGCACTAATGATTACATGGGTCTAAATGCTGCTTCTGTGTGTGTGTGTGTGTGTGTGTGTGTGTGTGTGTGTGTGTGTGTGTGTGTGTGTGTGTGTGTGTGTGTGTGTGTGTGTGTGTGTGTGTGTGTGTGTGTGTGTGTGTGTGTGTGTGTGTGTGTGTGTGTGTGGTGCGGTGTTTATGTTTGTGTGTGTGTGTGTGTGTGTGTGTGTGTGTGTGTGTGTGTGTGTGTGTGTGTGTGTGTGTGTGTGTGTGTGTGTGTGTATGTGTGTGTGGTGTGGTGTTTATGTTTGTGTGTGTAGCCTTCTTGGTTTGCCTTTTAATTTCTCAGGTGTGTGAAGGTTGGAGTGAGTATTTACAGGTGTGTGTGTATCATGGTCATTAAAAGTCAACATTATAAAAAGTGAATGTTTCGTAACTGTCTCTGTAATGATAGGGTGCCACCGCCAATTATAGGTACATATAGTACAGAACAACTAACCCAGACAGGTGAACAAACACATTAACAATGAATTCCTTGCCTGTGGTCACGGCACACAGACACACACACGCGCGCGCACGCACGCACACATACACACACACACACCGCCTCCTGAAAGTGTAAACCCAGGTATCGACAACCAAAACGTAGGAGTAGGTAGGTCTGAGGTGAAGTTGAGGTGAAGTTGAGGGGAATTTGAGGGGAAGTTGAGGGGAAGTTGGGGTTGAAGTTGAGGGGAAGTTGAGGGGAAGTTGAGGGGAAGTTGAGGTGAAGTTGAGGGGAAGTTGAGGGGAAGTTGAGGGGAAGTTGAGGGGAAGTTGAGGGGAAGTTGAGGGGAAGTTGAGGGGAAGTGAAGTTGAGGGGAAGTTGAGGTGAAGTTGAGGGGAAGTTGAGGTGAAGTTGAGGGGAAGATGAAGTGAAGTTGAGGGGAAGTTGAGGTGAAGTTGAGGGGAAGATGAAGTGAAGTTGAGGTGAAGTTGAGGGGAAGTTGAGGTGAAGTTGAGGGGAAGTTGAGGGGAAGATGAAGTGAATTTGAGGTGAAGTTGAGGGGAAGTTGAGGGGAAGTTGAGGGGAAGTTGAGGGGAAGTTGAGGGGAAGTTGAGGTGAAGTTCTGGATGATGACATCTTTGTATTCTGCCAGGTACCCTCAGGCTGGCATGGAGAGAATGAAGTCAGAGGAAGCATCACAACGTAACACTACATTAATAACAAACAACACTGACACTCTAATACAATGTTTTCAAAAGGTTAAGGTATGCTACAGACTGTAGTTGAATGCCTCTGAGTAAAGATGTGGGTTAATCCTGTGGTTTTATGTCCGGAGGGGTGAGCAGGCATGGTATATTGTCCTAATGACAAGGGCTAATTTGCCATGCAAATGAATGAGAGAGGTGTTGGGGAGGACTTACAGTATAATACAAAATATGTAATAAATGTTAACCATTTTGGGAAATCCTACAAATGGTTATGCAGCGTATCAAGAGGGCTGTAGGGTAATCCTACAGATGGTTATGCAGCATATCAAGAGGGCTGTAGGGTAATCCTACAGATGGTTATGCAGCATATCAAGAGGGCTGTAGGGTAATCCTACAGATGGTTATGCAGCATATCAAGAGGGCTGTAGGGTAATCCTACAGATGGTTATGCAGCATATCAAGAGGGCTGTAGGGTAATCCTACAGATGGTAAAGCAGTATATCAAGAGGGCTGTGGGCTAATCCTACAGATGGTTATATGGTATATCAAGAGGGCTGTAGGCTAATCCTACAGATGTTTATATGGTATATCAAGAGGGCTGTGGGCTAATCCTACAGATGTTTATATGGTATATCAAGAGGGCTGTGGGCTAATCCTACAGATGTTTATATGGTATATCAAGAGGGCTGTGGGCTAATCCTACAGATGGTTATATGGTATATCAAGAGGGCTGTAGGGTAATCCTACAGATGGTAAAGCAGTATATCAAGAGGGCTGTGGGCTAATCCTACAGATGGTTATATGGTATATCAAGAGGGCTGTGGGCTAATCCTACAGATGGTAAAGCAGTATATCAAGAGGGCTGTGGGCTAATCCTACAGATGGTTATATGGTATATCAAGAGGGCTGTGGGCTAATCCTACAGATGGTTATGATGGCACCCCGTAGGATGCAGTTTAAAAACCCTTTATCTATAGTCTCAGACTGGAACATAGTAAACTCTATCTACAGTCTCAGACTGGAACATAGTAAACTCTATCTATCTTCCCAGACTGGAACATAGTAAACTCTATCTATAGTCTCAGACTGGAACACAGCAAACTCTATCTATAGTCTCAGACTGGAACATAGTAAACTCTATCTATAGTCACAGACTGGAACAAAGTAAACTCTATCTATATCCCAGACTGGAACATAGTAAACTCTATCTATAGTCTCAGACTGGAACACAGTAAACTCTATCTATAGTCACAGATTGGAACATAGTAAACTCTATCTATATCCCAGACTGGAACATAGTAAACTCTATCTATATCCCAGACTGGAACACAGTAAACTCTATCTATAGTCTCAGACTGGAACACAGTAAACACTATATCTATAGTCTCAGACTGGAACAAAGTAATCTCTATCTATATCCCAGACTGGAACATAGTAAACTCTATCTATAGTCTCAGACTGGAACATAGTAAACTATGTCTATAGTCTCAGACTGGAACATAGTAAACTCTATCTATATCCCAGACTGGAACATAGTAAACTCTATCTATAGTCTCAGACTGGAACATAGTAAACTCTATCTATAGTCTCAGACTGGAACATAGTAAACTCTATCTATATCCCAGACTGGAACACAGTAAACTCTATCTATAGTCTCAGACTGGAACACAGTAAACTCTATCTATAGTCTCAGACTGGAACATAGTAAACTCTATCTATATCCCAGACTGGAACATAGTAAACTCTATCTATAGTCTCAGACTGGAACATAGTAAACTCTATCTATAGTCTCAGACTGGAACATAGTAAACTATATATATAGTCTCAGACTGGAACATAGTAAACTCTATCTATATCCCAGACTGGAACATAGTAAACTCTATCTATATCCCAGACTGGAACATAATAAACTCTATCTCTAGTCTCAGACTGGAACATAGTAAACTCTATCTATAGTCTCAGACTGGAACACAGTAAACTCTATCTATAGTCTCAGACTGGAACATAGTAAACTCTATCTATAGTCTCAGACTGGAACATAGTAAACTCTATCTATATCCCAGACTGGAACATAATAAACTCTATCTATATCACAGACTGGAACATAGTAAACTATGTCTATAGTCTCAGACTGGAACATAGTAAACTCTATCTATAGTCTCAGACTGGAACATAGTAAACTCTATCTATAGTCTCAGACTGGAACATAGTAAACTCTATCTATATCCCAGACTGGAACATAGTAAACTCTATCTATATCCCAGACTGGAACATAATAAACTCTATCTCTAGTCTCAGACTGGAACATAGTAAACTCTATCTATAGTCTCAGACTGGAACACAGTAAACTCTATCTATAGTCTCAGACTGGAACATAGTAAACTCTATCTATAGTCTCAGACTGGAACATAGTAAACTCTATCTATATCCCAGACTGGAACATAGTAAACTCTATCTATAGTCTCAGACTGGAACATAGTAAACTCTATCTATAGTCTCAGACTGGAACATAGTAAACTCTATCTATATCCCAGACTGGAACACAGTAAACTCTATCTATAGTCTCAGACTGGAACACAGTAAACTCTATCTATAGTCTCAGACTGGAACATAGTAAACTCTATCTATATCCCAGACTGGAACATAGTAAACTCTATCTATAGTCTCAGACTGGAACATAGTAAACTCTATCTATAGTCTCAGACTGGAACATAGTAAACTATATATATAGTCTCAGACTGGAACATAGTAAACTCTATCTATATCCCAGACTGGAACATAGTAAACTCTATCTATATCCCAGACTGGAACATAATAAACTCTATCTATAGTCTCAGACTGGAACATAGTCCCAGACTGGAACATAGTAAACTCTATCTATAGTCTCAGACTGGAACACAGTAAACTCTATCTATAGTCTCAGACTGGAACATAGTAAACTCTATCTATAGTCTCAGACTGGAACATAGTAAACTCTATCTATATCCCAGACTGGAACATAGTAAACTCTATCTATATCCCAGACTGGAACATAGTAAACTCTATCTATAGTCTCAGACTGGAACATAGTAAACTCTATCTATAGTCTCAGACTGGAACATAGTAAACTATATATATAGTCTCAGACTGGAACATAGTAAACTCTATCTATATCCCAGACTGGAACATAGTAAACTCTATCTATATCCCAGACTGGAACATAATAAACTCTATCTCTAGTCTCAGACTGGAACATAGTAAACTATATCTATAGTCTCTATAGTCTCAGACTGGAACACAGTAAACTCTATCTATAGTCTCAGACTGGAACATAGTAAACTCTATCTATAGTCTCAGACTGGAACATAGTAAACTCTATCTATATCCCAGACTGGAACATAATAAACTCTATCTATATCACAGACTGGAACATAGTAAACTATGTCTATAGTCTCAGACTGGAACATAGTAAACTCTATCTATAGTCTCAGACTGGAACATAGTAAACTCTATCTATAGTCTCAGACTGGAACACAGTAAACTCTATCTATAGTCTCAGACTGGAACATAGTAAACTCTATCTATAGTCTCAGACTGGAACATAGTAAACTCTATCTATAGTCTCAGACTGGAACACAGTAAACTCTATCTATAGTCACAGACTGGAACATAGTAAACTCTATCTATATCCCAGACTGGAACATAGTAAACTCTATCTATAGTCTCAGACTGGAACACAGTAAACTCTATCTATATCACAGACTGGAACATTGTAAACTCTATCTATAGTCTCAGACTGGAACACAGTAAACTCTATCTATAGTCTCAGACTGGAACATAGTAAACTCTATCTATAGTCTCAGACTGGAACATAGTAAACTCTATCTATATCCCAGACTGGAACACAGTAAACTCTATCTATAGTCTCAGACTGGAACACAGTAAACACTATATCGATAGTCTCAGACTGGAACAAAGTAATCTCTATCTATATCCCAGACTGGAACATAGTAAACTCTATCTATAGTCTCAGACTGGAACACAGTAAACTCTATCTATAGTCACAGACTGGAACATAGTAAACTCTATCTATATCCCAGACTGGAACATAGTAAACTCTATCTATAGTCTCAGACTGGAACATAGTAAACTCTATCTATATCCCAGACTGGAACTCTATCTATATCCCAGAAACATATAAACTCTATCTATATCCCAGACTGGAACATAGTAAACTCTATCTCAGACTATAGTCTCAGACTGGAACATAGTAAACTCTATCTATAGTCCCAGACTGGAACATAGTAAACTCTATCTATATCCCAGACTGGAACATATATAAACTATATCCCAGACTGGAACATAAGTATCTCTAGTCTCAGACTGGAACATAGTAAACTCTATCTATAGTCTCAGACTGGAACACAGTAAACTCTATCTATAGTCTCAGACTGGAACATAGTAAACTCTATCTATAGTCTCAGACTGGAACATAGTAAACTCTATCTATATCCCAGACTGGAACATAATAAACTCTATCTATAGTCTCAGACTGGAACATAGTAAACTCTATCTATAGTCCCAGACTGGAACATAGTCCCAGACTGGAACATAGTAAACTCTATCTATAGTCAGACTGGAACTATATACTGGTAAACTCTATCTATAGTCTCAGACTGGAACATAGTAAACTCTATCTATAGTCTCAGACTGGAACACAGTAAACTCTATCTATAGTCTCAGACTGGAACATAGTAAGTAATCTATAGTCTCAGACTGGAACATATAAACTCTCAGACTGGAACATAGTAAACTCTATCTATAGTCTCAGACTGGAACATAGTAAACTATGTCTATAGTCTCAGACTGGAACATAGTAAACTCTATCTATAGTCTCAGACTGGAACACAGTAAACTCTATCTATAGTCTCAGACTGAAACATAGTAAACTCTATCTATATCCCAGACTGGAACATAGTAAACTCTATCTATATCCCAGACTGGAACACAGTAAACTCTATCTATAGTCACAGACTGGAACATAGTAAACTCTATCTATATCCCAGACTGGAACACAGTAAACTCTATCTATAGTCCCAGACTGGAACACAGTAAACTCTATCTATAGTCTCAGACTGGAACATAGTAAACTCTATCTATAGTCTCAGACTGGAACATAGTAAACTCTATCTATATCCCAGACTGGAACATAATAAACTCTATCTATAGTCTCAGACTGGAACATAGTAAACTCTATCTATAGTCTCAGACTGGAACATAGTAAACTCTATCTATAGTCTCAGACTGGAACACAGTAAACTCTATCTATAGTCTCAGACTGGAACATAGTAAACTCTATCTATATCCCAGACTGGAACATAATAAACTCTATCTATAGTCTCAGACTGGAACATAGTAAACTCTATCTATAGTCTCAGACTGGAACATAGTAAACTCTATCTATAGTCTCAGACTGGAACACAGTAAACTCTATCTATAGTCTCAGACTGAAACATAGTAAACTCTATCTATATCCCAGACTGGAACATAGTAAACTCTATCTATAGTCCCAGACTGGAACTATATCCCAGACTGGAACATAGTAAACTCTATCTATATCTGGAACATAGTCCCAGACTGGAACATAGTAAACTCTATCTATAGTCTCAGACTGGAACATAGTAAACTCTATCTATAGTCTCAGACTGGAACATAGTAAACTCTATCTATAGTCTCAGACTGGAACATAGTAAACTCTATCTATAGTCTCAGACTGGAACATAGTAAACTCTATCTATAGTCTCAGACTGGAACATAGTAAACTCTATCTATAGTCTCAGACTGGAACACAGTAAACTCTATCTATAGTCTCAGACTGGAACACAGTAAACTCTATCTATAGTCTCAGACTGGAACACAGTAAACTCTATCTATAGTCTCAGACTGGAACACAGTAAACTCTATCTATAGTCTCAGACTGGAACATAGTAAACTCTATCTATATCCCAGACTGGAACATAATAAACTCTATCTATAGTCTCAGACTGGAACATAGTAAACTCTATCTATAGTCTCAGACTGGAACACAGTAAACTCTATCTATAGTCTCAGACTGGAACATAGTAAACTCTATCTATAGTCTCAGACTGGAACATAGTAAACTCTATCTATAGTCTCAGACTGGAACACAGTAAACTCTATCTATAGTCTCAGTGAAAAGTGTGATGTTTTGATCTGCCTGCCAATTGTCTCACTGCCTGACAGAATATATACGTTAACCTCTGTATCCTTTTCTTCACTGGTTGGTCTCTGTTACCAACACGTGGATTAAACAAATGTTATGTAATATTGTTCCTAGTATCGAGGTCAATATTTCCAGCATTGAAATGTAAAGTGGGCTTTTTTAAATGTAGACCGTCAAGGTCTCTGGTCTGTTTATATTGCGTGTTCTTACCATTTTGGGCATTTAAAAAAATGTTGTGCTGAGTTGTAATTATGAGTAAGGCTAGGCAATGACTAATGGGTGAGAATTTCCATGCTGGTAAGGATGAAAACAACGTTTAGCTGTGGCCTGTCTAATCCCTATATGGTCCTAAATGGATTCCTATTGCCTATATAGTGCACTACTTTTGGTGGGCCCCAGTTAAAAGTAGTGCCCTATATAGGGAATAGGGTGCAGTTTGGGACGAATCACCTGCATCTATAGTTAGACTGAAGGCGAGATTAAAATCTGTTTTTATACTCAAGGTCAAAGAACATTCTGTTCCGTTCCATTCGTTGTAAAAACTGAGACACACATTTTCCCTCCCCTTACCCTCCTCCTCCCTTACTGTCAGACCTCGGTATAAATTGTATTCAAGATCATTTAAAATACATTAGATGTGCTTGCTTGATTTTCGCTAAAGAGCAAAACCCGTCCGTGTGTGGCACTCTCGTCCATTAACATAAAGCAAAACGCTGAAAGTATCTAATAGTATTTGAACCCAGATCTGCTTCCATCCCAGTACCATTAGTGATCCTGCTTTCTCTCTCAGCGGAACACACAGATGCACTAACTCTTGCCATAGTGCTTATTTAATCACACAGCAAGACTAAGCGTATTATACAACAGTACCACAGTACATCAACCATTTAGAATACGCTAACATTCTGTTCATTATTTTCATTAGACCGTAATGTCATTGACGAAGGCTGAAACAGAAAGATTCCATGACACACCACAACTGTAACACTACTTATCAACATGTCAAGCATCAAGTAAATATAAATGAAACAACAAGATACACACATAGCAAAAAGTCCTCAGTCACTATCGAATACTGCAGAAACAGAGCAAGAAAGCTTTAGCAGCGCTGCTTCAGGGCTGCTTCATGGCTGCTTCATCATGGCTGCTTCAGTGCTGCTTCATCATGGCTGCTTCAGTGCTGCTTCATGGCTGCTTCATGGCTGCTTCAGGGCTGCTTCAGGGCTGCTTCAGGGCTGCTTCATGGCTGCTTCAGGTCTGCTTCATGGCTGCTTCATGGCTGCTTCATGGCTGCTTCAGTGCTGCTTCATGGCTGCTTCATGGCTGCTTCATGGCTGCTTCATGGCTGCTTCAGTGCTGCTTCAGGGCTGCTTCATGGCTGCTTCAGGGCTGCTTCATGGCTGCTTCAGGGCTGCTTCATGGCTGCTTCAGGGCTGCTTCATGGCTGCTTCAGGTCTGCTTCATGGCTGCTTCAGGGCTGCTTCAGGGCTGCTTCAGTGCTGCTTCAGGGCTGCTTCATGTCTGCTTCAGGGCTGCTTCAGTGCTGCTTCAGTGCTGCTTCAGTGCTGCTTCAGGGCTGCTTCAGGGCTGCTTCAGGGATGCTTCATGGCTGCTTCAGGGATGCTTCAGTGCTGCTTCAGGGCTGCTTCAGGGCTGCTTCATGGATGCTTCAGGGCTGCTTCAATGCTGCTTCAGGGCTGCTTCAGTGCTGCTTCAGGGCAGCTCCAGGGTCACACCACGCTCTGAACAGGAGTCTCCATTCAAACACTGAACTGAGTTTAATAATAACTATTCTGCTTTATACCTCGACGGAATGCAGAAGTTAGTCACGTGACATGAGAGGTTTCTCAAGTCGGTATTCCCATACCCACCCAATGGTCTGCGCCCCGAAATGGCTTCCTATTCCCTATATAGTGCACTACTTTTGCCCTGGTTCAAGCTATTGCACTGTACAGAGAATAGGAAGCCATATGGGACGCAACCCAATAACATGACTGAGCTGAGCGCTTGAAGACGGCGTTGAGGTAACCTCTTCACAACCACAACTTCCCCTATCGCTGAGGGGCCAATCAAGAACGCTGACGAAATGTCCTCGCCCTAACCACAAGGCCATGCCTTTTTCCTGACTATCTGAACACAGAAACGAAACATCATTGTTTTTCTTGTTTTTCTCTCAGAATAAGGTTAAAGAATGTGGCGTGGCTGAATGAGGGGTAAACCAGAGAGGTCAGCGCACATATAACACTGTGCAATCCTTAGTAGACTGGTGTTAATGACTTACAATTTTTAGGGCCTTCCTCTGACACCGCCTGGTATAGAGGTTTTGTATGGCAGGAAGCTTGGCCCCAGTGATGTACTGGGCCTTTCGCACTACCCTCTGTAGTGCCCTGTGGTCGGAGGCCGAGCAGTTGCCATACCAGGCAGTGATGCAACCAGTCTCTCAATGGAGCAGCTGTAGAACCTTTTGCCAAATCTTTTCAGTCTCCTGAGGGGGAATAGGTTTTGTCGCTTCCTCTTCACGTGTGTTTGGACCATGTTAGTTTGTTGTTGATGTGGACACTAAGGAACATGAAGCCCCCATCTGCTCCACTGCAGCCCCATCGATGAGAATCGGGGCGTGCTCGGTCTTCTTTTTCCTGTAGTCCAAAATCATCTCCTTTGTCTGGATCACGTTGAGGTGAGAGGTTGTAGTCCTGGCACCACACGGCCAGGTCTCTGACCTCCTCCCTATAGGCTGTCTCATCGTGGACCACTGTTGTGTCATCGGCAGATCTAGGTTGAGTTCAAGTGCTATTTATAATCTGGCCAGGGCTTGCAGGGTGTTTTTCATTTACTAGTCCGTTGGTTCCATTGCACTACGCAAACAAGCAATGTCATACCTGTTCCTCAAGCACAGCTAAGTACTGGACCAATATGAGTTCTGTTCTATGATCCATTCGGACCTGTGATTGGATAGACTGGCTGTCTGATGTCTGCACGTGAGCTTGTTAGATAGATTGACAGTGGAGACATTAAGTCAACCTAGTTCAAGTCAGGTAATCACTTATTGTGAATTTAAGAACAAATGTTTATTTACAGTGACAGCCTAGCCCGGCCAAACCCCTAACAACGCTGGACCAATTGTGCACCGCCCTATGGGACTTCCAATCACGGGCGGTTGTGAAACAGCCTGGAATCGAACCAGGGATTGTACATCGAGCACTGAGATGCAGTTCCTTAGACCACTGCGCCACTCGGGAGCCCCCAGATAATCTGTCAACAACCTGCCAGCATGCAGTCAGGTGCAGGAGTAGCAGCTACCTCTGCTGTGTGTTGGTAAAGAATGCCAGGTAACCCAGGTCTCAATAGCCCCTCCACCCCATAGGCAGTAGATGGTACTGCAGACAGAAGAGATGCCCCAGGCTGTAGCAATGTCTCCCCTATAGGTAATAGATGGTACTGCAGACTGACACCCCAGGCTGTAGCAGTGTCTCCCCTATAGGCAGTAGATGGTACTGCAGACTGACACCCCAGGCTGTAGCAGTGTCTCCCCTATAGGTAATAGATGGTACTGCAGACTGACACCCCAGGCTGTAGCAGTGTCTCCCCTATAGGCAGTAGATGGTACTGCAGACAGAAGAGACACCCCAGGCTGTAGCAGTGTCTCCCCTATAGGCAGTAGAAGGTACTACAGACCGACACCCCAGGCTGTAGCAGTGTCTCCCCTATAGGCAGTAGAAGGTACTACAGACCGACACCCCAGGCTGTAGCAGTGTCTCCCCTATAGGCAGTAGAAGGTACTACAGACTGACACCCCAGGCTGTAGCAGTGTCTCCCCTATAGGCAGTAGAAGGTACTGCAGACCGAGACCCCAGGCTGTAGCAGTGTCTCCCCTATAGGCAGTAGATGGTACTGCAGACCGACACCCCAGGCTGTAGCAGTGTCTCCCCTATAGGCAGTAGAAGGTACTACAGACTGACACCCCAGGCTGTAGCAGTGTCTCCCCTATAGGCAGTAGAAGGTACTACAGACCGACACCCCAGGCTGTAGCAGTGTCTCCCCTATAGGCAGTAGAAGGTACTACAGACCGACACCCCAGGCTGTAGCAGTGTCTCCCCTATAGGCAGTAGAAGGTACTGCAGACCGACACCCCAGGCTGTAGCAGTGTCTCCCCTATAGGCAGTAGATGGTACTGCAGACCGACACCCCAGGCTGTAGCAGTGTCTCCCCTATAGGCAGTAGAAGGTACTACAGACTGACACCCCAGGCTGTAGCAGTGTCTCCCCTATAGGCAGTAGAAGGTACTACAGACCGACACCCCAGGCTGTAGCAGTGTCTCCCCTATAGGCAGTAGATGGTACTGCAGACCGACACCCCAGGCTGTAGCAGTGTCTCCCCTATAGGCAGTAGAAGGTACTACAGACTGACACCCCAGGCTGTAGCAGTGTCTCCCCTATAGGCAGTAGATGGTACTGCAGACAGAAGAGACACCCCAGGCTGTAGCAGTGTCTCCCCTATAGGCAGTAGAAGGTACTACAGACTGACACCCCAGGCTGTAGCAGTGTCTCCCCTATAGGCAGTAGATGGTACTGCAGACCGACACCCCAGGCTGTAGCAGTGTCTCCCCTATAGGCAGTAGATGGTACTGCAGACCGACACCCCAGGCTGTAGCAGTGTCTCCCCTATAGGCAGTAGATGGTACTGCAGACCGACACCCCACGCTGTAGCAGTGTCTCCCCTATAGGCAGTAGATGGTACTGCAGACCGACACCCCAGGCTGTAGCAGTGTCTCCCCTATAGGCAGTAGATGGTACTGCAGACCGACACCCCAGGCTGTAGCAGTGTCTCCCCTATAGGCAGTAGATGGTACTGCAGACCGACACCCCAGGTTGTAGCAGTGTCTCCCCTATAGGCAGTAGATGGTACTGCAGACCGACACCCCAGGCTGTAGCAGTGTCTCCCCTATAGGCAGTAGATGGTACTGCAGACCGACACCCCAGGCTGTAGCAGTGTCTCCCCTATAGGCAGTAGATGGTACTGCAGACCGACACCCCAGGCTGTAGCAGTGTCTCCCCTATAGGCAGTAGATGGTACTGCAGACCGACACCCCAGGCTGTAGCAGTGTCTCCCCTATAGGCAGTAGATGGTACTGCAGACCGACACCCCAGGCTGTAGCAGTGTCTCCCCTATAGGCAGTAGATGGTACTGCAGACCGACACCCCAGGCTGTAGCAGTGTCGGGAACCTGAAGTAGCTACCCAACGAACACTTGAACATGTCAGGGCTGGGCTGTGTGATCACTGTCTGTAAAGTCATGTGTCTGTCTGCTACAATTAAATGCATTCTTCATCAAATTGTACTGTGATTGCCCAATGTTGATAGATTTCTTTCAGTCTTTGTTTTGGAGTCATTATTTGTTCCAGTTGCATTTAATTGCCTACGCACTCCTTTATTCTTTGACCTGACCATGACATACTATTACTCACCGCTTGGTTCATTAAGGTGAACACGTGTTATATTTTTTCCCCCAATAGAGAAACTCTTTCCAAGTTAACCTGCTGTGAAGAAGAAGGAGATTTTGCTGTTCTGATTTTGTGTGCTCTGTGGACTGGCACACTGTAACTTCGTCCCAAATGGCACCCTTTCTCACTTTAGACCTACAAAGGGGGGAAAAAAAGTAGTGCACTATAAAGGGAATAGGGTGCCATTTGGGACGCCGAACCACTGTGTTGACGTCAAGCCAGAGACTATAACTGGCATCATGCCCATGTTGCTTGCCTTGCGTGCCACCAAGGTTAGCCTGATTTGCATCTGTGCTGCTATTGGAACACTGACTGAGTCGAGTGTACAGTACGAGTTCACAAGTTGACACGGTGTCATGTTGATTGCCCCATCCCTTTATCTGTCTATATGTCTACGTGTCTGTCGCTGACGCTGTTGTACTCGCTGTGTTTATCTCAGCGTCATTATGTCTCTCTCTCTCTCTCTCTCTCTCTCTCTCTCTCTCTCTCTCTCTCTCTCTCTCTCTCTCTCTCTCTCTCTCTCTCTCTCTCTCTCTCTCTCTCTCTCTCTCTCTCTCTCTCTCTCTCTCTCTCTCTCTCTCTCTCTCTCTCTCTCTCTCTCTCTCTCTCTCTCTCCTTTCTCTTTCTCTACCTTTCTCTTTCTCTTTCTCTTTCTCTCTTTCTCTCGCTCTGCCTTTCTCTTTCTCTCTCTCTCGCTCTACCTTTCTCTTTCTCTTTCTCTCTCTCTCTCTCTCTCTGCCTTTCTCTTTCTCTGCCTTTCTCTTTCTCTTTCTCTTTCTCTCTCTCTCTCTCTCTCTCTCTCTCTCTCTCTCTCTCTCTCTCTCTCTTGGCCTCTCTCTCTTGGCCTCTCTCTCTGCCCCTCTCTCTCTCTCTCTCTCTCTCTCTCTCTCTCTCTCTCTCTCTCTCTCTCTCTCTGCCTCCTCTCTCTCTCTCTCTCTCTCTCTTGGCCTCTCTCTCTCTCTCTCTCTCTCTCTCTCTCTCTCTCTCTCTCTCTCTCTTGGCCTCTCTCTCTGCCTCTCTCTCTGCCTCTCTCTCTGCCTCTCTCTCTGCCTCTCTCTCTTGGCCTCTCTCTCTGCCTCTCTCTCTGCCTCTCTCTCTGCCTCTCTTTGGATCTGTTTTTATCAAACTCATAAAGATTTACAGTCTAATAATAAATTAAAACAGGTGATTATGGTGATGTTGACTGAGTTTGCCATGTTGGTGATTTCCAGCAAGAGTTGGACATCAAGGAAAGGAGTCTCCAGGAAGGACTTAAACAGGGTGTGTGTGGGGGGGGGGGGTCTCCAGGAAGTACTTAAAACAGGGTGTGTGGGGGGGTCTCCAGGAAGTACTTAAAACAGGGTGTGTGGGGGGTCTCCAGGAAGTACTTAAAACAGGGTGTGTGGGGGGATCTCCAGGAAGGACTTAAAAAAGGGGGGGGTTGGGAAAGGAAAATGGCTGATGGCAGAATGACAGTGTGGGTGGGTTTGTAAGGTTTGTAGGTGGGGAGAGGGTTTGGTTGACAGACAGGAAGGGATATTACACATGGTAACTTGGACAATGTAATTTCCCTGAGTGTGGCACTATAAGACCTGGTTTAGGCCACTGTAAGGAATCATTCCCGGCCACCTGGGGTTTAGGGTCAGGCTACTGTAAGGAATCATTCCTGGCCTCCTGGGGTTTAGGGTCAGGCCACTGTAAGGAATCATTCCTGGCCACCTGGGGTTTAGGGTCAGGCCACTGTAAGGAATCATTCCCGGCCACCTGGGGTTTAGGATCAGGCCACTGTAAGGAATCATTCCTGGCCACCTGGGGTTTAGGGTCAGGCCACTGTAAGGAATCATTCCCGGCCACCTGGGGTTTAGGGTCAGGCCACTGTAAGGAATCATTCCCGGCCACCTGGGGTTTAGGGTCAGGCCACTGTAAGGAATCATTCCCGGCCACCTGGGGTTTAGGGTCAGGCCACTGTAAGGAATCATTCCCGGCCACCTGGGGTTTAGGGTCAGGCCACTGTAAGGAATCATTCCCGGCCACCTGGGGTTTAGGGTCAGGCCACTGTAAGGAATCATCCTGGCCACTGTAAGTGTGTCATGGACAGGAGAGTAGTGTTGTGTCACATGATGCTGTGAACATTGAGGCTGTCCTAATAACACGTCACATGTTGTTGTTGTTGTTGTTGCTGTTGTTGTTGTTGTTGTTGCTGTTGTTGTTGCTGTTGTTGTTGTTGTTGTTGTTGTTGTTGTTGCTGTTGTTGTTGTTGCTGTTGTTGTTGTTGTTGTTGCTGTTGTTGCTGTTGCAGCTTCACAACTAGTGTATCAAATTACCATCGGAGTAAGTCGTTCTTAAACCCGTCTCAAGCAATTAAAAACACAATGTTTTTTTTTCGACAGTTGGATGCAGACTCTTACATAACGTTTTGTTGTCTGGTGTGAACCAAATGTTGGGCCTTGGTTAAAAGTAGTGTGTTAAACAGGGAATAGGGTGCCGTTTGAGAAGCACAAGAGGCCAGATCATAAACAGGTTTTTGTCTTCAGTGTCTTGTTGTTGGTCATGCATAGTTGTGATGTTCTAGCCGGCACAGTCGGCTTCTGAACACCCTTTATTCACAGGGTGCATTACACAACTCCATGCAAATCACAAGACCTTCGGTGTGTTGAGGTCAGTATGTTCAGTAGATAAGACTCTGTCTAACAGGACAGTACACACGCAAACGCACAGACAGACAGACAGACAGACAGGCGCACACACACACACACACACACACACACACACACACACACACACACACACACACACACACACACACACACACACACACACACACACACACACACACACACACACACACACACACACACACACACACACACACACACACATACCGTCCTTCATCCAGATCTCTCTGCCTTGCAACACAATGCCCCTCTTGTCCTCTGAAGTAAAATCCTCATCACCCACACCAGACCGGTGTCCTCTTCACTCAACACATTAAAACAACAAAGGCTATGTCAGGACGGAACACCCTACACCCAGGCTACAGCTGAGTGGGTTGAAATGTATTTTTAAAAAGTCACTTTTTCTTTTCTAAATGTCTGTGCTGGGGCAATGGTACATTGCTAATGTGACAAACTCTCTTGCAAGAGACACTTTTGGAATCAAAACAATAACGGCTATGTTCGGACATCCCACATTTTCACTGAATTTAAGTATCCCGGAATTCAGAATCTCTGATAGGACAGAAGAGAATATCGCTGTAATTACAACAATGACCCTTCTACCAACCTACTGAGAGCTCTGTGCAGTAGGCCATATAAGAACTATGTGGCTTATAAGAACTCTGAGGCTGACAAGAACTCTGTGGCTTATAAGAACTCTGTGGCTTACAAGAACTCTGTGGCTTATAAGAACTCTGTGGCTTATAAGAACTCTGTGGCTTATAAGAACTCTGTGGCTCTGTGGCTTATAAGAGCTCTGTGGCTTATAAGAACTCTGTGGCTTATAAGAACTCTGTGGCTTATAAGAACTCTGTGGCTTATAATAACTCTGTGGCTTATAAGAACTCTGTGACTTATAAGAACTCTGTGGCTTATAAGAACTCTGTGGCTCTGTGGCTTATAAGAGCTCTGTGGCTTATAAGAACTCTGTGGCTTATAAGAACTCTGTGGCTTATAAGAACTCTGTGGCTTATAAGAACTCTGTGGCTTATAAGAACTCTATAGCTTATAAGAATTCTGTGGCTTATAAGAACTCTGTGGCTTATAAGAACTCTGTGGCTCTGTGGCTTATAAGAACTCTGTGGCTTATAAGAACTCTGTGGCTCTGTGGCTTATAAGAGCTCTGTGGCTTATAAGAACTCTGTGGCTTATAAGAACTCTGTGGCTCTGTGGCTTATAAGAACTCTGTGGCTTATAAGAACTCTGTGGCTCTGTGGCTTATAAGAGCTCTGTGGCTTATAAGAACTCTGTGGCTCTGTGGCTTATAAGAACTCTGTGGCTTATAAGAACTCTGTGGCTCTCTGGCTTATAAGAACTCTGTGGCTTATAAGAACTCTGTGGCTTATAAGAACTCTGAGGCTTATAAGAACTCTGTGGCTCTGAGGCTTATAAGAACTCTGTGGCTTATAAGAACTCTGAGGCTTATAAGAACTCTATGGCTTATAAGAGCTCTGTGGCTTATAAGAACTCTGTGGCTCTGTGGCTTATAAGAGCTCTGAGGCTTACAAGAACACTACAGGCCCAAATCCTTGGGATCTCGTCAGTTCACTGTTAGTGTATGTTAGTGAATGATAACACAGGGGCAGCAGAGTCAGATGTTCCTCTGTTACCCAGGGTTCTTTGAGGTGAAGCTGGCTGCTGTACTGTAGCAGCCGAGTTCCAATGTCCTGTTTCATGTTCTAGAACATTGACAGTGTGTAATATGATCCCTATGTCCACATACAGATATTTGGTACTCCCTCTAAAATAGAAGGTGGTTAAGGACATTAAAAGAGAGTCAATCGAGATAAAAATGTGGGATCCATATATTTGAAATACAGTCTGACTGGCCTAGCAGTAAAGCTTCAGTCTCAGAGACGTCTGTAGTGTTGGCATGGTGTTGAATATGGCCTACTGCTCTTTGACACTGTCAAACTGTTCACAGTCAGCATCTTTCGCTATCTGTTCAATAAAATCAGATGTATTTATTTATATATCTTTTATAAATACAGGTCAAATCACTATGACATACCCTTCTTCTGCATTAACCCTTTTGAACATTTTTCTGACATAAATCAGGACATTCATAAACACTCATGTGTACTTCCTCTGAAATGGCCATTGTGAAGTCTGTCCTTAAGTCTCATAGGACAACAACAGAGGGGACAGTACAGGGACATTAAGTTCACGTCGCAGACTTTCTGTCTTTCTGTTCATATTCCTTTCATTTCCACGCAGGACTAGTGAGGTGTTATAAACATGACCAGAAAAAATGCCAGATTCACTGTAAGAATATGCTCAATGAGCAACTAGGAATGCGTCCCAAATGGCACCCTATTCCCTACATAGTTCACAGCTTTTGACCAGAACCCAATGTGCACTATATAGGGATTAGGGTGCCATTTGGTATGTAGCCTAGAAATAACATATACTATATGGAGTCTGTGATTTGACCCTCTAATGTCGTACTTGTGTATTTCACGGCTGGTGAGATGATTTCCACACAATCCCAAGAAGAAGATAAGGTGGAACTGGGAAATGGGGACAGGGCTTTGTCTGCCCTAAATGAAGCACCATCAAGCATTTTAGGGAAGAGATCCTCCGGCTGTTTGCTCGGCTGAGAAAAAAAGGATAACCTGCTTTCCAAGTACACAGACCTTGATCTAGACCAGGCAAACCTTGATCTAGACCAGTCAAACCTTGATCTAGACCAGTCAAACCTTGATCTAGACCAGTCAAACCTTGATCTAGACCAGTCAAACCTTGATCTAGACCAGGCAAACCTTGATCTAGACCAGGCAAACCTTGATCTAGACCAGTCAAACCTTGATCTAGACCAGTCAAACCTTGATCTAGACCAGGCAAACCTTGATCTAGACCAGTCAAACCTTGATCTAGACCAGGCAAACCTTGATCTAGACCAGGCAAACCTTGATCTAGACCAGTCAAACCTTGATCTAGACCAGTCAAACCTTGATCTAGACCAGGCAAACCTTGATCTAGACCAGGCAAACCTTGATCTAGACCAGGCAAACCTTGATCTAGACCAGGCAAACCTTGATCTAGACCAGGCAAACCTTGATCTAGACCAGGCAAACCCAATTTCAGTTTTAAATGCCTCCTATAGCCAAGCTGTTGATGAGTCGTGTGGCGTTAATCTGAAAAACTGTTGAGGAGTTGTGCGGCGTTAATCTTTCCCAATCCAACGGACAGATGTTAAACTCAACTCCTTGGCCTCATGGGAGACTGGACGCTCGCAAGGCATAGGAGATCGGGGAGGCAGCCTGGCCACCCTTCATCTATGCGAGAAGATCCGGTCCAGCTGTCAAACAGCTTTGCACCGGGAGTCAGCACAGATCCTGGGTGTATATCACCAGCCGGCGGCCACCTAGTGGCACCCTTCCCCACGGCCACCGCATTTCATCAGGGCTCTTCCTCATCGGATTCCATCACGACCAACATCATTGTGTGCAGTTCAATGGTGAGAGACTTTGGCATGCCGACGATCTGTGGATTGACCAAGGTCCACTGTCACCCAGGAACCCGTGACCATGACATCAAACCCCTCTGGTTCTGGACAAATTTGACACCATCGTCAGTAACATAGGTTTAAACAACCTTTGTTTAAGGCGATCTGAAGAACTGAGGGAGGACTAGAAACATTTTATAAACATCGTCGCTCGCACAGGGAAGATAATAATGATCTCTGGCCCACTACCATGCTACTGAAGGCATTCGGGACATTTCAGCCGACTCTTTGCCCTGAACGAGTACCTGAAGAAACTTTGCAAAAACAGGAATGTCTCTTTTGTGGCAACTTTGATTTGCACTTTTTTTTTTAAAGAGATGGGATTCCACCGCAGGGGTTTCTAGCAACATCCCTGTTTTAGAGACTGACAGACAGGGTCTGGTAGGGCTTCAGTCCCAGCAACATCAAACTGTTTTAGAGACTGACAGACAGGGTCTGGTAGGGCTTCAGTCCCAGCAACATCAAACTGTTTTAGAGACTGACAGAGTGACAGACAGGGTCTGGTTGTGCTCGCACGCCAGCAACATCAAACTGTTTTAGAGACTGACAGACAGGGTCTGGTAGTGCTCCAGTCCCAGCAACATCAACCTGTTTTAGAGACTGACAGACAGGGTCTGGTAGTGCTCCAGTCCCAGCAACATCAACCTGTTTTAGAGACTAACAGACTGACAGACAGGGTCTGGTAGTGCCCCCCCCAGCAACATCAAACTGTTTTAGTAGCTGACGGACAGGGTCTGGTCGTGCTCCAGTCTCAGCAACATCAACCTGTTTTAGAGACTGACAGACAGGGTCTGGTAGGGCTTCAGTCCCAGCAACATCAAACTGTTTTAGAGACTGACAGACAGGGTCTGGTAGTGCTCCAGTCCAGCAACATCAACCTGTTTTAGAGACTGACAGACAGGGTCTGGTAGTGCTCCAGTCCCAGCAACATCAACCTGTTTTAGAGACTAACAGACTGACAGACAGGGTGCCCCCCAGCAACATCAAACTGTTTTAGTAGCTGACCAGGGTCTCAGTCCCAGGAACATCAAACCTGACAGACAGGGTTTTCAGAGACATCAAACTGTTTTAGTAGCTGACGGACAGGGTCTGGTCGTGCTCCAGTCTCAGCAACATCAACCTGTTTTAGAGACTAACAGACTGACAGACAGGGTCTGGTAGTGCTCAGGTCCTCCCTGTCATAATAACAAACAGGGGACTTGGAAAGCATACCAACTCCTGTACAAATGATACTATAACTACTGACTACTGAGTAACCTAATTCATGTTCCTTTAACTCTGCCTATCTTTTACCAGCTCTATTGTGTTATATTATCCTACATTAATTTCACATTTCCACAAACTTCAAAGTGTTTCCGTTCAAACGGTACCAAGAATATGCATACCCTTGCTTCAGTCCTGAGCTACGGGCAGTGATATTTGGATGTCATTTTAGGCAAAATTTGGAAAAAAAGGGTCTGATTATTAAGAGCTTGTTAATCAGAATTGTATCTCCCTCACCAACTTCAAACATCAGCTATCTGAGCAGCTAACCGATCGCTGCAGCTGTACATAGTCTATCCGTAAATAGCCCACCCATTTTCACCTACCTCATCCCCATACTGTTTTTATTTATTTACTTTTCTGCTCTTTTGCACAGCAATATCTCTACCTGTACATGACCATCTGATCATTTATCACTCCAGGGTTAATCTGCAAAATTGTAATTATTCACCTATCTCCTCATGCCTTTTGCACACAATGTATATAGACTCTTTTTTTCTACTGTGTTATTGACTTGTTAATTGTTTACTCCATGTGTAAATCTGTGTTGTCTGTTCACACTGCTATGCTTTATCTTGGCCAGGTCAGAGTTGCAAATGAGAACTTGTTCTCAACTAGCCTACCTGGTTAAATAAAGGTGAAATAAAAAATAAAATAAAATAAATAAAAAATAATGAATTTGACTGTGTTCTTCTGTGTTCTTCATTGATGGCCTGATACATCTTACCCCTGCAAACCTATGTGAACTTTCCTCCACATGTAAATGTGTTGAGTTTGCAACATATTTCAGAGATAAAATAATCAACATTAGGCTGGGTATCAGTCATGCAAAACCTGATGAGAAGTTTGATGATATGTTCTCTAGCCTTCCCCTTAAAGACATTATAGATGTATTGTCCCTGGTTGACACAGACATGTTCAGGAAAGTGATATCACAACTTCTACCTGCCTTCTAGATCCTATCCTCATCACCTTCTACCTGCCTTCTAGATCTTATCCTCATCACCTTCTACCTGCCTTCTAGATCCTATCCTCACCACCTTCTACCTGCCTTCTAGATCCTATCCTCACCACCTTCTACCTGCCTTCTAGATCCTATCCTCACCACCTTCTACCTGCCTTCTAGATCCTATCCTCACCACCTTCTACCTGCCTTCTAGATCCTATCCTCACCACCTTCTACCTGCCTTCTAGATCCTATCCCCACCACCTTCTACCTGCCTTCTAGATCCTATCCTCACCACCTTCTACCCGCCTTCTAGATCCTATCCCCACCACCTACGTCAAAACTGTTTTAATTGTACATCTGAAGATGTGCAAGCTGTTATTAATTACTTCCTGTTCACGGGCACTTTCCTCACGGCACTAAAAACTGTTATGGTGAAACTCCTTCTGAAGAAAACTTAACAAGATTCTTCAGCTCTTAGCATTTTTTGGCCAACCTCCAACATCATTTTTAAGTGCCAACTGTATTTAAAAAAAAAATCCAATCCAGTTTCCGTGCCCACCAGAGCACAGAGACAGCCTTAGTTAAAGTGGTAAATTATCTTAGAGCCAACACAGATTCAAACAGCTCTCTGTCCTGGTACTCTTAGATTTAAGTGATGCATTTGACCCTGTTGACCATGGTGTCCCTCTGGACAGACTGGAGAGTTTGGTTGTCCTCTCGGGTCCAATTCTACATTGGTTTTTGGACCTATTTAACCGGTCGAGAGTCATTTGTCACCCTTGCTGAACATAAATGAGAGAAAATACACATCACATGTGGCGTTCCACAATGTTAGATTTTGAGTCCGGTACTGTTCAGTTTATATATGTTACTTGAAAACACTTTATCAGAAAACACAGAATTGATATTCATTGATACACAGACAACACACAACTTCACATTTCTGTGTCACCTGAGGATTTTTAGCTCCACAGATAAATTATTAGACTGTATTAGTGATTTAAATACTTGGATGGCTCACAACTTCCTGCAGAAAAGTCAAGACAAGACTGTGGTACTTAATGTTGGAGCCAAAGCACAGAGAGAGAATCTAGTCAGACATTTGAATTCACAAGGAATAAAGATAGAACACCAGGTAAAACATATAGTTGTTCTTTTAGATTCTGAACTATATTTCAAATCACACATTAAGAATGTGACCAAAATAGTTATGTTAACACCTGAGGAACATTGCCAAGGTGCGGCCGTTTCTGATAGGCTGATACAGAGAGACTCATCGGTGCTTTTATTACAAGCAGGCTGGACTACTGTAATGCTCTCCTGTCTGGTCTACCCAAGAAAGCCATTGGTCAACTTCAATCATACAGAATGCTGCAGCACGGGTATTTACCAATACCAGATATAAAGCACACAGTACAACGGTTTTAAGGTCTCTGACTGGCTGCCTGTTAGTTCTGGAATATAATATAATAATATATAAATAATATCATTTTAAGAATAAGAATATATAAGAATATAAGAATATATAGAATATATTTTAAGATGATTCTATTGCTTTTTAAATCAATCCGCAATTGTGCACCCCAATAAATATCAGACATGCTTTTAAGTCGTGTACCCAGCAGGTCCCTCAGGTCCTCTGGCACTGGCCTTTTAACTATCCCAAAGCCTAGTGTTGGTAAAGTAGGGGCATAGCTTTAAAACACAAAAGTGCATTATGGGTAACGTAGTAAGTTTACATTAGTTTTGATGCAATTGTTTTGGTGGTGGAGATGTAGCCGAACTGTGAGCCACACTCTTCTTGCTCTGTTAACCCACTGTTTAATTTTGTCATTCAGACTACCTCACATGGTGTACAAGTTTAATACATGTCAACTAGTCCAGTGGAATTCCAGATTAACTCATCATTAGCAGCAGATAAGATCCCCAAATGTGGGAATTACCCCAGAGGATCCGTAAATTATTCTGGCCCTGAAGCTAGCAATTGAAGGATCCCCTTAGCTGTCCCGACTATGGTTTAGATGCGGGCCACCTCTGAGCCGTCCCTGCTACTGGTTGGATGCAGGCCACCTCTGAGCCGTCCCTGCTACTGGTTGGAGGCAGGCCACCTCTGAGCCGTCCCTGCTCCTGGTTGGATGCGGGCCACCTCTGAGCCGTCCCTGCTACTGGTTGGATGCAGGCCACCTCTGAGCCGTCCCTGCTACTGGTTGGATGCAGGCCACCTCTGAGCCGTCCCTGCTACTGGTTGGATGCGGGCCACCTCTGAGCCGTCCCTGCTACTGGTTGGATGCAGGCCACCTCTGAGCCGTCCCTGCTACTGGTTGCAGGCCACCTCTGAGGCAGGCCACCTCTGAGCCGTCCCTGCTACTGGTTGGATGCAGGCCACCTCTGAGCCGTCCCTGCTACTGGTTGGATGCGGGCCACCTCTGAGCCGTCCCTGCTACTGGTTGGATGCGGGCCACCTCTGAGCCGTCCCTGCTACTGGTTGGATGCAGGCCACCTCTGAGACGTTCCGAGCCGTCCCCACGGTTTGGAGGCAGGCCTCCCCTGAGCCGTCCCGACTATGGTTTGGAGGGGGTGGGGGTGGATTTGGTGGGGGCAGGGTAAGGGAACAGGACCAAGAGATATGAAGATGCAGTCTTTAGTTATTATGCCACCCGTCTCTGGAATAGCCTGCCAGAGAACCTGAGAGGGGCCTGAAACTGTGGACAAGAGAGCTTAATAGACATCTTTTTAACTTTGCTTTTCCTCAGGGTGCTCCCTGACCGAGTCTGTAATACCCACATGTTTCAAGCAGACCACCATAGTCCCTGTGCCCAAGAATGCGAAGGTAACCTGCCCTAAATGACTACCGCCCCGTAGCACTCACGTCAGGAGCCATGAAGTGCTTTGAAAAGCTGGTCATGGCTCACATCAACACCATCAACCCGGATACCCTAGACCCACTACAATTCACATAATACCCCAACAGATTAACAGATGACACAATCTCAATCGCACTCCACACTGCCCTTTGCCACCTGGACAAAAGGAACACTTATGTGAGAATGCTGTTTATTGACTACAGCTCAGCGTTCAACACCATAATGCCCTCAAAGCTCATCACTAAGCTAAGGACCCTGAGTCTAAACCCTGAGTCTAAACACCTCGCTCTGCAACTGGATCCCGGACTTCCTGATGGGCCGACCCCAGGTGGTAAGGGTGGGTAACAACACATCTGCCACGCTGAGCTTAAACACCGGTTCCCCTCAGGGGTGCGTGCAAAAAGTTGCACCATCGAGAGCATCATGAATGGTTGCATCACCGCCTGGTATGGCAACTGCTCGGTAGCTGACCATAAGGCGCTACAGAGGGTAATGTGTATGGCTAAATACAACACTGGGGCCAAGCTTCCTGCCATCCAGGACCTCTATAACAGGCGGTGTCAGAGGAAGGCACAAAGAATTGTCAAAGACTCCAATCATCCAAGTCATAGACTGTTCTCTCTGCTACCGCAGAGAGATAACAGTCTATTTCTTGAACTGCACTGTTGGTTAAGGGCTTGTCGGTAAGCATTTCACGTTAAGGTCTACACCTGTAGCATTCAACGCATGTGACAAATAAAATGACATTGGATTTGACCTGATGTGCCTGGCGATTGTTCTCTGGCCCTACAAGAAGAAGTGAAACAGAATACGGTGTGGAATGTTCCGGTTGGAATGTTTAAGATTCCGCTTTAGAACGTCTTGTCAGAACACAAGGTAATAACCACATTAACTGTCGGACACATTTGGAATGTTGCCTAGTCCAGGGATGTTTCAAAAAAATACCTTTTAGGATTGTTTGGCGTTATTGCACACAGGCCATGTGTTTGATATTGTTGTTAATTGTGGTGTGTAGGCGGGGAGGCTGCTTCCTCTTTTAAAAACCCACTGAGTTGAGGACAGCGTGTACTAATCTGAACATCAGCGCTTCCACTTTGAACAGCAAGCAGCATGCGAGGTGGAGAAAACACACACACACACACACACACACACACACACACACACACACACACACACACACACACACACACACACACACACACACACACACACACACACACACACACACACACACACACACACACACACACACACACACACACACACACACACACACACACACACACACACAGAGAGAGAGAGAGAGAGAGAGAGACAAACACTGTGTGGTCTGTACATTGAGTACAATAGCTACTTGACTACCGCTACCTCTTTTACAGTGCTGGTGGTGAATAAATGGTTGTATAAAAGACAGTGGTTGTTTTGATGATGTCAGAGGTAGAACCATGTTAGGGCTGGCAAATCCACAAGTGACACCCGTCATTACATCTAAAGCGGACGTTGCCATTGGCTGCACGGAGTCGCATTAACAGAAATCCCACGCAGCCTTGTTTACAAATTTGAACACTGGAATGTGAGAAGTAACCACAATGTCCTCACAACAGATGTCTCCCTCCCCAACTCACTCAGAAATGGTTTCACACGTAACCTGCTGTAGCTGGAACCAGATTTCTCATGCACGCCACACTGTGACATTGTCAAGCAAAGTAGACTGCTATTAAAAATGTCACCCCTTCTAGCTGTAAAAGCATGTTTTTTTGTCCAACACACACCGCAAGGGATCCCAAATTATAGCCATAAGCCACAGGTTTTATAATTATAATTTTCTCTACACAGTGGATCTGTCTTGATTTGATAGCTACTCCGATGGATCACATGGTGCACATGTTACACAATTATAGTCTCTATTTGCGCGTCGAGTTGTGAAACATCTATAAAACTGCTCCATCTATATTCCAGAAAGCAAAACACTGAATTACAGGTCATCGTTAGGACATCTGTAGGTCAACGTTAGGACATCTGTAGGTCATCGTTAGGACATCTGTAGGTCATCTTTAGGACATTTGTAGGTCATCTTTAGGACATCTGCAGGTCATCGTTAGGACATCTGTAGGTCATCGTTAGGACATCTGTAGGTCATCTTTAGGACATCTGTAGGTCATCTTTAGGACATCACATCGTTAGGACATCGTTAGGACATCTGTAGGTCATCGTTAGGACATCTGTAGGTCAACGTTAGGTCATCGTTAGGACATCTGTAGGTCATCGTCAGAACATCTTTAGGACATCTTTAGGTCATTGTTAGGTCATCGTTAGGTCATCGTTAGGACATCGTTAGGACATCATTAGGTCATCGTTAGGACATCGTTAGGTCATTGTCATCTCCTCCTCCTCTTATTTCTTCACCTCCTCCTCCTCCTCTTATTTCTTCACCTCCTCCTCCTCCTCCTCGTATTTCTTCACCTCCTCCTGCTCATCCTCCACCTCCTCCTCTTATTTCTTCACCTCCTCCTCCTCATCCTCCACCTCCTCCTCCTCCTCCTCTTATTTCTTCACCTCCTCCTCCTCTGATTTATTCACCTCCTCCTCCTCATCCTCCACCTCCTCCTCCTCCTCTTATTTCTTCACCTCCTCCTCCTCTTATTTCTTCACCTCCTCCTCCTCTTATTTCTTCACCTCCTCCTCCTCATCCTCCACCTCCTCCTCCTCTTATTTCTTCACCTCCTCCTCCTCTTATTTCTTTACCTCCTCCTCCTCCTCCTCCTCCCTCCTCCTCCTCCTCCTCCGCTTATTTCTTCACCTCCTCCTCATCCTCCGCCTCCTCCTCCTCCTCTTATTTCTTCACCTCCTCCTCATCCACCGCATCCTCCTCCTCCTCATCTTATTTCTTCACCTCCTCCTCCTCATCCTCCTCCTCCTCCTCCTCTTATTTCTTCACCTCCTCCTCCTCTTATTTCTTCACCTCCTCCTCCTCCTCCTCCTCCTCCTCTTATTTCTTCACCTCCTCCTCATCCTCTGCCTCCTCCTCCTCCTCCTTTCACTTCTTCACCTCCTCCTCCTCCTCCTCCTCCTGTTACTTCTTCACCTCCTTGTCCTCCTCTTCCCCCTCCCTTTCCTCCTCTAGTTCTCACCCCTCTTATTCTCTGTCCAATATTGGCCTCCATTGTTGTCCAAACCAAATGTTTACATGTGGCCTATTTATAGTGTTCAATCTTTGATTTGTTAGTCAACTCATTATCTAATAGTGTTTTCACATGTTAATGTAGGAAGGCAATTGGCAAAAATAGTGTAGCAATGTAGAGATCAATGTTTACAGTTTTGTAAGAAGTTCGCTATTAAATTGCAAATGGAGTGTAATAAAGCAATGAGTTGTGTTTACAGTTAAAAAAAAAAGTGTGTCTTGAAAATGACACACTGAGTGTAAAGCAGTGAACGTGCATTCTGGTTGGCAACACTTGGTAAAATGCATTGGCTAACAAGTGATAATGGTTTCAGACATAGAGCTTCAAGAATCACTGTCAGTGTCAAATACAGCAGTGTTCCAAAATATAACCTGGTGCTTATTGCCTCCTATTAACATAATGGTATGTCTGAATGAATGAACTGAGCTGCAGGGTTTTGTTTTGGAAACAAAACAAATATATATATATATATATATATTACTTTTAACACATAGCCTAATCTGATCACGAAGAAATCTGAAAAAAAAAGTACTACAAACCTTACTTTAATAGTTGACCTCAAACTGTTTCTGTCTGTCTGAGTGCACGTGAGTGTGTGCCTGTGTGTTTGTTTGAGCGTTTAGGACACAATGTTCCAGACATTGAAATTAGGTCAAATAGTTGAGACAATGGAGGAGAGAGAGAACTGAAGGGATATACCGACACCAGCTGGATATATGGGGTACTGCAGCCAAACGTGGCCATCTAATACTCTGCCATTTAGTCATGTCAAATACTGCCAGTTTAAGATTATGGCTGAGACAGTTTATGGTTATATGACTGTTTCTTTAAAGGATAACTCTGAAGGGTGACTGTGAAGGGTACCTGTGAAGGATAACTCTGAAGGGTACCTGTGAAGGATAACTCTGAAGGATAACTCTGAAGGATAACTCTGAAGGATAACTCTGAAGGGTAACTGTGAAGGATAACTCTGAAAGGGTAACTGTGAAGGATAACTCTG
Source organism: Oncorhynchus keta (assembly GCF_023373465.1). NCBI lineage: Eukaryota > Metazoa > Chordata > Actinopteri > Salmoniformes > Salmonidae > Oncorhynchus > Oncorhynchus keta. The sequence continues at coordinate 8,289,080 of NC_068450.1, read as the reverse complement.
AAGGGTACCTGTGAAGGATAACTCTGAAGGATAACTCTGAAGGGTAACTGTGAAGGATAACTCTGAAGGGTACCTGTGAAGGATAACTCTGAAGGATAACTCTGAAGGGTAACTGAAGGGTAACTGAAGGATAACTGAAGGGTAACTGAAGGATAACTCTGAAGGATAACTCTGAAGGGTAACTGTGAAGGATAACTGTGAAGGATAACTGAACATATGGCTAACAAGATTGTTTTGCCTTTCATGCCTTGACGAGTTCTTATTGTTGACCATCTTTAACTAAGAAAGACACACAGGACACTACTTATGCATGTAATAGTTGCCTTTCCTGGGCCTGTAAGCACTAGGATTATTAAGAAACATAATTATTGAAAAACATATCCAAAGTCATCCTCCTTCTCCTGCCACTGTAACCCAATCGCTTTCTCCTTCCCCTGCCACTGTAACTCAATCGCTTTCTCCTGCCACTGTAACCCAATCTCCTTCTCCTGTCACTGTAACTCAATCTCCTTCTCCTGTCACTGTAACTCAATCTCCTTCTCCTGTCACTGTAACTCAATCTCCTTCTCCTGTCACTGTAACTCAATCTCCTTCTCCTGCCACTGTAACTCAATCTCCTTCTCCTGCCACTGTAACCCAATCTCCTTCTCCTGCCACTGTAACTCAATCTTCTTCTCCTGCCACTGTAACTCAATCTCTTTCTCCTGCCACTGTAACTCAATCTCTTTCTCCTGCCACTGTAACTCAATCTTCTTCTCCTGCCACTGTAACTCAATCTCCTTCTCCTTCTCCTGTCACTGTAACCCAATCTCCTTCTCCTTCTCCTGCCACTGTAACCCAATCTCCTTCTCCTGCCACTGTAACCCAATCTCCTTCTCCTGCCACTGTAACTCAATCTCGTTCTCCTTCTCCTGCCACTGTAACTCAATCTCCTTCTCCTGCCACTGTAACCCAATCTCCTTCTCCTTCTCCTGTCACTGTAACCCAATCTCCTTCTCCTTCTCCTGCCACTGTAACCCAATCTCCTTCTCCTGCCACTGTAACCCAATCTCCTTCTCCTGCCACTGTAACCCAATCTCCTTCTCCTGCCACTGTAACCCAATCTCATTCTCCTTCTCCGTCTCCTGCCACTGTAACTCAATCTCCTTCTCCTGCCACTGTAACCCAATCTCCTTCTCCTGCCACTGTAACTCAATCTCCTTCTCCTTCTCCTGTCACTGTAACTCAGTCTTCTTCTCCTGCCACTGTAACTCAATCTCCTTCTCCTGTCACTGTAACTCAATCTTCTTCTCCTGCCACTGTAACTCAATCTCCTTCTCCTGCCACTGTAACCCAATCTCCTTCTCCTGCCCCTGTAACTCAATCTCCTCTCCTGCCCCTGTACCCAATCTCCTTCTCCTTCTCCTGCCACTGTAACTCAATCTCCTTCTCCTGCCACTGTAACTCAATCTCCTTCTCCTTCTCCTGTCACTGTAACTCAATCTCCTTCTCCTGCCACTGTAACTCAATCTCCTTCTCCTGTCACTGTAACTCAATCTTCTTCTCCTGCCACTGTAACTCAATCTCCTTCTCCTTCTCCTGTCACTGTAACTCAATCTCCTTCTCCTGCCACTGTAACCCAATCTCCTTCTCCTTCTCCTGTCACTGTAACTCAATCTCCTTCTCCTTCTCCTGTCACTGTAACTCAATCTTCTTCTCCTGCCACTGTAACTCAATCTCCTTCTCCTTCTCCTGTCACTGTAACTCAATCTCCTTCTCCTGCCACTGTAACCCAATCTCCTGCTCCTTCTCCTGTCACTGTAACTCAATCTCCTTCTCCTTCTCCTGTCACTGTAACTCAATCTCCTTCTCCTGCCACTGTAACCCAATCTCCTTCTCCTTCTCCTGCCACTGTAACTCAATCTCCTTCTCCTGTCACTGTAACTCAGTCTTCTTCTCCAGCCACTGTAACTCAATCTCCTTCTCCTGCCACTGTAACTCAATCTCCTTCTCCTTCTCCTGTCACTGTAACTCAATCTTCTTCTCCTTCTCCTGTCACTGTAACTCAATCTCCTTCTCCTTCTCCTGTCACTGTAACTCAATCTTCTTCTCCTGCCACTGTAACCCAATCTCCTTCTCCTTCTCCTGTCACTGTAACTCAATTTTCTTCTCCTGCCACTGTAACTCAATCTCCTTCTCCTTCTCTTGTCACTGTAACTCAATCTTCTTCTCCTGCCACTGTAACCCAATCTCCTTCTCCTTCTCCTGCCACTCTAACTCAATCTCCTTCTCCTGTCACTGTAACTCAATCTTCTTCTCCTGCCACTGTAACCCAATCTCCTTCTCCTTCTCCTGTCACTGTAACTCAATCTTCTTCTCCTGCCACTGTAACCCAATCTCCTTCTCCTTCTCCTGTCACTGTAACTCAATCTTCTTCTCCTGCCACTGTAACCCAATCTCCTTCTCCTTCTCCTGTCACTGTAACTCAATCTTCTTCTCCTGCCACTGTAACTCAATCTCCTTCTCCTGCCACTGTAACCCAATCTCCTTCTCCTTCTCCTGTCACTGTAACTCAATCTCCTTCTCCTGCCACTGTAACTCAATCTCCTTCTCCTGCCACTGTAACTCAATCTCCTTCTCCTGTCACTGTAACTCAATCTCATTCTCCTGTCACTGTAACTCAATCTCCTTCTCCTTTTCCTTCTCCTGTCACTGTAACTCAATCCTCTTCTCCAGCCACTGTAAACCAATCTCATTCTCCTGCCACTGTAACCCAATCTCCTTCTCCTGTCACTGTAACTCAATCTCCTTCTCCTGCCACTGTAACTCAATCTCCTTCTCCTGTCACTGTAACCCAATCTCCTTCTCCTTCTCCTGTCACTGTAACCCAATCTCCTTCTCCTGTCACTGTAACTCAATCTCATTCTCCTGTCACTGTAACTCAATCTCCTTCTCCTGTCACTGCAAACCAATCTCATTCTCCTGCCACTGTAACCCAATCTCCTTCTCCTGTCACTGTAACTCAATCTCCTTCTCCTGTCACTGTAACCCAATCTCCTTCTCCTGTCACTGTAACCCAATCTCCTTCTCCTTCTCCTTCTCCTGCCACTGTAACCCAATGTCCTTCTCCTGTCACTGTAACCCAATCTCCTTCTCCTTCTCCTTCTCCTGCCACTGTAACCCAATCTCGTTCTCCTTCTCCTGCCACTGTAACCCAATTTCCTTCTCCTGTCACTGTAACCCAATCTCCTTCTCCTTCTCCTTCTCCTTCTCCTGCCACTGTAACCCAATCTCCTTCTCCTGCCACTGTAACCCAATCTCCTTCTCCTTCTCCTGCCACTGGGCTCCCGAGTTGCACAGGGGTCCAAGGCACTGCATCTCAGTGCTAGAGGCATCACTACAGACCCTAGTTTGATTCCAGGCTGTATCATAACCGGCCGTGATGGGGAGTTCCATAGGGCAGTGCACAATTTGCCCAGCGTTGTCCGGGTTTGGCCGGAGTAGGCCGTCATTGTAAATAAGAATTTGTTCTTAACTGACTTGCGCAGTTAAATAAAGGTTAAATACAAAATGTATAAAAAACAAATACCCTTGTCTTGTCAAAGGTAATCATATTTAAGAAAGTAAGTAGCCTTGGCTGGTGCAAGCCGGAACAGCTCATTGGAGCTTATCTCATGTTTCTATAGCATGAGGCAGGTTGATGAACCAGTACACCTTCTGGACAGGATATTAGTCTATCACAGGGTCATACCCCCAATTTAAAGTATGTCATTAACGATGAGTGCCAAGCAGAGACGGACCAGGTCACATTTTTACAGTCTTTGGTTATGACTCGGCCGGGGATCAAGCTCCCAATCTTCGGGCGGTCACTCTAATCGCAAGGCCACCGAGTTGGTATTTTATTAACACCTGTGAAGAACAAGTCCAAAGAACAAATATCTGTTTTATCAGACTAAATCAGGCATCAACAAAAATATTTTCTCCACTGCCACATGATGGCGATCTAGAACAATAGTTTTGAATCTGAACGTGTTCAGCAGAACTGGCTGTAAACACTACAAAGGGAGCGTTTTGGAGAGAAAGCCAAAAATGGGTCTGTGTGAAAAAGAAAATTGGCACTATCTATCTTGTCATTTGTTTGATATTTGTTGAGTGTTATTCACTTCTGTCTCTGATTGTAAATATTTGTTCTCTGCATCCAAGGATGCACCCTATTTCCCTACATAGTGCACTACTTTTGACCATAGGGCTCTAGTCAATGTAGTGCACTACTTTTGACCATAGGGCTCTAGTCAATGTAGTGCACTACTTTTGACAATTGGGCTCTAGTCAATGTAGTGCACTACTTTTGACCATAGGGCTCTAGTCAATGTAGTGCACTACTTTTGACCATAGGGCTCTAGTCAATGTAGTGCACTACTTTTGACCATAGGGCTCTAGTCAATGTAGTGCACTACTTTTGACCATAGGGCTCTAGTCAATGTAGTGCACTACTTTTGACCATAGGGCTCTAGTCAATGTAGTGCACTACTTTTGACCATAGGGCTCTAGTCAATGTAGTGCACTACTTTTGACCATAGGGCTCTAGTCAATGTAGTGCACTACTTTTGACCATAGGGCTCTAGTCAATGTAGTGCACTACTTTTGACCATAGGGCTCTAGTCAATGTAGTGCACTACTTTTGACCATAGGGCTCTAGTCAATGTAGTGCACTACTTTTGACCATAGGGCTCTAGTCAATGTAGTGCACTACTTTTGACCATAGGGCTCTATTCAATGTAGTGCACTACTTTTGACCATAGGGCTCTAGTCAATGTAGTGCACTACTTTTGACCATAGGGCTCTAGTCAATGTAGTGCACTACTTTTGACCATAGGGCTCTAGTCAATGTAGTGCACTACTTTTGACCATAGGGCTCTAGTCAATGTAGTGCACTACTTTTGACCATAGGGCTCTAGTCAATGTAGTGCACTACTTCTGAACATAGGGCTCTAGTCAATGTAGTGCACTACTTTTGACCATAGGGCTCTAGTCAATGTAGTGCACTACTTTTGACCATATGGCTCTAGTCAATGTAGTGCACTACTTTTGACCATAGGGCTCTAGTCAATGTAGTGCACTACTTTTGACCATAGGGCTGTAGTCAATGTAATGCACTACTTTTGACCATAGGGCTCTATTCAATGTAGTGCACTACTTTTGACCATAGGGCTGTAGTCAATGTAGTGCACTACTTTTGACCATAGGGCTCTCGTCAAAGTGGTGCACTACTTTTGACCATAGGGCTCTAGTCAATGGAGTGCACTACTTTTGACCATAGGGCTCTAGTCAATGTAGTGCACTACTTTTGACCATAGGGCTCTAGTCAATGTTGTGCACTACTTTTGACCATAGGGCTTTTAGTCAATGTCGTGCACTACTTTTGACCATAGGGCTCTAGTCAATGTCGTGCACTACTTTTGACCATAGGGCTCTAGTCAATGTCGTGCACTACTTTTGACCATAGGGCTCTAGTCAATGTCGTGCACTACTTTTGACCATAGGGCTCTAGTCAATGTCGTGCACTACTTTTGACCATAGGGCTCGAGTCAATGTAGTGCACTACTTTTGACCATAGGGCTCGAGTCAATGTCGTCCAAACCCAAATAAATGTTGTAGTGCGGCATTCGATGGAGGGAACAGCACTTTCTGTCTCTTCTTGCTTTAGAGCCCCGGTAAGGCTAAGGTGGGCACTTTGTTTGAAGTGGCCATTCTAATTTGATCTCTATAACAGGACTGACTAAAGATGCTATGTGTTCTCTATAACAGGACTGACTAAAGATGCTATGTGTTCTCTATAACAGGACTGACTAAAGATGCTATGTGTTCTCTATAACAGGACTGACTAAAGATGCTATGTGTTCTCTATAACAGGACTGATTAAATATGCTATGTGTTCTCTATAACAGGACTGATTAAAGATGCTATGTGTTCTCTATAACAGGACTGATTAAAGATGCTATGTGTTCTCTATAACAGGACTGACTAAAGATGCTATGTGTTCTCTATAACAGGACTGACTAAAGATGCTATGTGTTCTCTATAACAGGACTGATTAAATATGCTATGTGTTCTCTATAACAGGACTGATTAAAGATGCTATGTGTTCTCTATAACAGGACTGATTAAAGATGCTATGTGATCTCTATAACAGGACTGACTAAAGATGCTATGTGTTCTCTATAACAGGACTGACTAAAGATGCTATGTGTTCTCTATAACAGGACTGATTAAAGATGCTATGTGTTCTCTATAACAGGACTGATTAAAGATGCTATGTGTTGTCTATAACAGGACTGATTAAATATGCTATGTGTTCTCTATAACAGGACTGACTAAATATGCTATGTGTTCTCTATAACAGGACTGACTAAAGATGCTATGTGTTCTCTATAACAGGACTGACTAAAGATGCTATGTGTTCTCTATAACAGGACTGATTAAAGATGCTATGTGTTCTATATAACAGGACTGATTAAATATGCTATGTGTTCTCTATAACAGGACTGATTAAAGATGCTATGTGTTCTCTATAACAGGACTGATTAAAGATGCTATGTGATCTCTATAACAGGACTGACTAAAGATGCTATGTGTTCTCTATAACAGGACTGACTAAAGATGCTATGTGTTCTCTATAACAGGACTGATTAAAGATGCTATGTGTTCTCTATAACAGGACTGATTAAAGATGCTATGTGTTCTCTATAACAGGACTGATTAAAGATGCTATGTGTGTACTTTACAGCAAAAAATTGGTCCTTCTGTAGCTCAGTTGGTAGAGCATGGCGCTTGTAACGCCAGGGTAGTGGGTTCGATTCCCGGGACCACCCATACGTAGAATGTATGCACACATACATTTAGCGTCTGCTAAATGGCATATATATTATATTATATATTATTCGTTTCATAGAAGCTGTTGTTATTTTGCTTACAATGCACATTCCCTAAATCAAACTAAAACTAAATCATGTATGGAATATGAAATGTTTCTTCAACACATCTGAAACACCTTGGAGAGATGAATCGGATTAAAAGGAATAATGTCTCATTCATTCACTCACCAAACCCTGTTCATGTTTTCAGTTGATCAATGTTGACGTGACCAAAACGAGATTTTAGTGATCATTTAATTTAACAATATTGCTCACAGTGACTTTTATTTCCTGAAACATTTTTTGGTCTTTCTTAATTGTTGATGTTAAGAGGAATTGGCATTTCCAGTGTCTTGTCCAGTGTCTCGTCCAGTGTCTCGTCCAGTGTCTCGTCCAGTGTCTCGTCCAGTGTCTCGTCCAGTGTCTCGTCCAGTGTCTCGTCCAGCTACGCTGGACTGTATGGATGTTCAACCGTAGAAATACACATGCTGTAGAACACTCAAAATCACGTAATAGGATCTCTATGTGTTCAACATAATACAGGAAGTCATTCTCATTCACACGCAAGACATTCATCTTTGACCGACCATAGAATGTCAAAGGCACTAATTCAACAGCTAGCTGAGGGTATTGGTACGATGAAAGATAGTTTGTAAAGATGTGGAGACTGACCACATGAATATCATCATCATTTTACATTTACATTTAAGTCATTTAGCAGACGCTCTTATCCAGAGCGACTTACAAATTGGTGCATACACCTTATGACATCCAGTGGAACAGCCACTTACAATAGTGCATCTAAATCTTTTTAGGGGGGTGAGAAGGATTACTTACCCTATCCTAGGTATTCCTTGAAGAGGTGGGGTTTCAGGTGTCTCCGGAAGGTGGTGATTGACTCCGCTGTCCTGGCGTCGTGAGGGAGTTTGTTCCACCATTGGGGGCCAGAGCAGCGAACAGTTTTGACTGGGCTGAGCGGGAACTGTACTTCCTCAGTGGTAGGGAGGCGAGCAGGCCAGAGGTGGATGAACGCAGTGCCCTTGTTTGGGTGTAGGGCCTGATCAGAGCCTGGAGGTACTGAGGTGCCGTTCCCCTCACAGCTCCGTAGGCAAGCACCATGGTCTTGTAGCGGATGCGAGCTTCAACTGGAAGCCAGTGGAGAGAGCGGAGGAGCGGGGTGACGTGAGAGAACTTGGGAAGGTTGAACACCAGACGGGCTGCGGCGTTCTGGATGAGTTGTAGGGGTTTAATGGCACAGGCAGGGAGCCCAGCCAACAGCGAGTTGCAGTAATCAAGACGGGAGATGACAAGTGCCTGGATTAGGACCTGCGCCGCTTCCTGTGTGAGGCAGGGTCGTACTCTGCGGATGTTGTAGAGCATGAACCTACAGGAACGGGACACCGCCTTGATGTTAGTTGAGAACGACAGGGTGTTGTCCAGGATCACGCCAAGGTTCTTAGCGCTCTGGGAGGAGGACACAATGGAGTTGTCAACCGTGATGGCGAGATCATGGAACGGGCAGTCCTTCCCCGGGAGGAAGAGGAGCTCCGTCTTGCCGAGGTTCAGCTTGAGGTGGTGATCCGTCATCCACACTGATATGTCTGCCAGACATGCAGAGATGCGATTCGCCACCTGGTCATCAGAAGGGGGAAGGAGAAGATTAATTGTGTGTCATCTGCATAGCAATGATAGGAGAGACCATGTGAGGTTATGACAGAGCCAAGTGACTTGGTGTATAGCGAGAATAAGAGAGGGCCTAGAACAGAGCCCTGGGGGACACCAGTGGTGAGAGCGCGTGGTGAGGAGACAGATTCTCGCCACGCCACCTGGTAGGAGCGACCTGTCAGGTAGGACGCAATCCAAGCGTGGGCCGCGCCGGAGATGCCCAACTCGGAGAGGGTGGAGAGGAGGATCTGATGGTTCACAGTATCGAAGGCAGCCGATAGGTCTAGAAGGATGAGAGCAGAGGAGAGAGAGTTAGCTTTAGCAGTGCGGAGCGCCTCCGTGATACAGAGAAGAGCAGTCTCAGTTGAATGACTAGTCTTGAAACCTGACTGATTTGGATCAAGAAGGTCATTCTGAGAGAGATAGCGGTAGAGCTGGCCAAGGACGGCACGCTCAAGAGTTTTGGAGAGAAAAGAGAGAAGGGATACTGGTCTGTAGTTGTTGACATCGGAGGGATCGAGTGTAGGTTTTTTCAGAAGGGGTGCAACTCTCGCTCTCTTGAAGACGGGAGGGACGTAGCCAGCGGTCAGGGATGAGTTGATGAGCGAGGTGAGGTAAGGGAGAAGGTCTCCGGAAATGGTCTGGAGAAGAGAGGAGGGGATAGGGTCAAGCGGGCAGGTTGTTGGGCGGCCGGCCGTCACAAGACGCAAGATTTCATCTGGAGAGAGAGGGGAGAAAGAGGTCAGAGCATAGGGTAGGGCAGTGTGAGCAGAACCAGCGGTGTCGTTTGACTTAGCAAACGAGGATCGGATGTCGTCGACCTTCTTTTCAAAATGGTTGACGAAGTCATCTGCAGAGAGGAGGAGGAGGGGGGAGGATTCAGGAGGGAGGAGAAGGTGGCAAAGAGCTTCCTAGGGTTAGAGGCAGATGCTTGGAATTTAGAATGGTAGAAAGTGGCTTTAGCAGCAGAGACAGAGGAGGAAAATGTAGAGAGGAGGGAGTGAAAGGATGCCAGGTCCGCAGGGAGGCGAGTTTTCCTCCATTTCCGCTCGGCTGCCCGGAGCCCTGTTCTGTGAGCTCGCAATGAGTCGTCGAGCCACGGAGCGGGGGAGGGGAGGACCGAGCCGGCCTGGAGGATAGGGGACATAGAGAGTCAAAGGATGCAGAAAGGGAGGAGAGGAGGGTTGAGGAGGCAGAATCAGGAGATAGGTTGGAGAAAGTTTGAGCAGAGGGAAGAGATGATAGGATGGAAGAGGAGAGAGGAGCGGGGAGAGAGAGCGAAGGTTGGGACGGCGCGATACCATCCGAGTAGGGGCAGTGTGGGAAGTGTTGGATGAGAGCGAGAGGGAAAAGGATACAAGGTAGTGGTCGGAGACTTGGAGGGGAGTTGCAATGAGGTTAGTGGAAGAACAGCATCTAGTAAAGATGAGGTCAAGCGTATTGCCTGCCTTGTGAGTAGGGGGAAGGTGAGAGGGTGAGGTCAAAAGAGGAGAGGAGTGGAAAGAAGGAGGCAGAGAGGAATGAGTCAAAGGTAGACGTGGGGAGGTTAAAGTCGCCCAGAACTGTGAGAGGTGAGCCGTCCTCAGGAAAGGAGCTTATCAAGGCATCAAGCTCATTGATGAACTCTCCGAGGAACCTGGAGGGCGATAAATGATAAGGATGTTAAGCTTGAAAGGGCTGGTAACTGTGACAGCATGGAATTCAAAGGAGGCGATAGACAGATGGGTAAGGGGAGAAAGAGAGAAAGACCACTTGGGAGAGATGAGGATCCCGGTGCCACCACCCCGCTGACCAGAAGCTCTCGGGGTGTGCGAGAACACGTGGGCGGACGAGGAGAGAGCAGTAGGAGTAGCAGTGTTATCTGTGGTGATCCATGTTTCCGTCAGTGCCAAGAAGTCAAGGGACTGGAGGGAGGCATAGGCTGAGATGAACTCTGCCTTGTTGGCCGCAGATCGGCAGTTCCAGAGGCTACCGGAGACCTGGAACTCCACGTGGGTCGTACGCGCTGGGACCACCAGATTAGGGTGGCCGCGGCCACGCGGTGTGGAGCGTTTGTATGGTCTGTGCAGAGAGGAGAGAACAGGGATAGACAGACACATAGTTGACAGGCTACAGAAAAGGCTACGCTAATGCAAGGAGATTGGAATGACAAGTGGACTACACGTCTCGAATGTTCAGAAAGTTAAGCTTACGTAGCAAGAATCTTATTGACTAAAATGATTAAAATGATACAGTACTGCTGAAGTAGGCTAGCTGGCAGTAGCTGCGTTGTTGACACTACACTAATCAAGTCGTTCCGTTGAGTGTAATAGTTTCTACAGTGCTACTATTCGGGGGCTAGCTGGCTAGCTAGCAGTGTTGTTTACGTTACGTTGCGTCAAAAGAACGACAATAGCTGGCTAGCTAACCTAGGAAATCGCTCTAGGCTACACAATTATCTTTGAAACAAAGACGGCTATGTAGCTAGCTATGTAGCTAGCTACGATCAAACAAATCAAACCGTTGTACTGTAATGAAATAAAATGAAAATGTGATACTACCTGACCGGGTTGTTGAATTCAAATCAGTAGACGTGTGTGTGGTGACGTTGGCTAGCTGTTAGCTGTTAGCTGTTGGCTAGCTAGCAGAGTCTCCTACGTTAAGGACGACAAATAGCTGGCTAGCGAACCTCAGTGAATTAAGATAATCACTCCAAGACTACACACACTAAACTACACAATTATCTTGGAAACAAAGACAGCTATGTAGCTAGCTAACACTAAACTAATCAAGTCGTTCAGTTGAGTGAATAGCACTACAGTGATGCTAATCTGTGTGCGTTAGCTAGCGTTTGCTAGCTCCTAGGCGAATAGCAGTGAAGGCTACGTTAGGGCGACGAAATACGATAATTATGCAATTATCTCTGATACAAGGACGGCTATGTAGCTAGCTAAGAAGAATTGCTAAGATTAGACAAATCAACCGTTGTACTATAATGAAATGTAATGAAAAAGTTATACAACCTGCAGAGCGAAGTGCGAATGCGACCGCTCGCTCCAACCCGCAACCAGCGAAACTACTGGGTTAGGGCTAGTAACTGTAGGCCATTTCCACAAACTGACCCTTGTCATTGGTGATTCATCTTCTCATACTGGACTAGAGCCGTGTTAAAGAACCAGAACCATCATGATTCATCATCTCATACTGGGCTAGAGTAGTGTTAAAGAACCAGAACCATCATGATTCATCTTCTCATACTGGGCTAGATTGGGACATAAAGATCCCAGAATCAATAGAGTCCTTATCGACGGGGGGGGGGCTCTGTAAATATAGATGATATTTAAATTCTTAACACAACTTTCAATACATCACACAGTATGTAAAATGTAATTCCACATACAGAGAGTCCACAAGGTTTAAGGTCAAGGGTAGAAAACATACCACACACACAAAACCTCTGTGCTATGAAGAATAGTCTATAGTTCTCTCAGAGCAGAGATGTTCTGTTTATTGTGTTGAAAGGCCTCCGTATCAAGTTTGAGTGGAATAAAGGGGCAGACCTGTCTATGAGGCAGTAATGTCTTGCAGGGCACATTAAGCCATCAAATAGGCTGCCGCCAGGGGCATTGTTGAAAAAGTACATGCGGGGGTTGTTGATTTGGCCTTGGCGTAACAAGGGAAAAGGGCTGGATGGAAGCTTTCAGCTTTTAGCGGCTCAAAACAAGTAGTTTCATGCTGCTTCTCTCTCTCCCCACTCTCTCTTCTCCTACCCTCTCACCCCTCTCTCTTTTCCTCTCTCTCTCTACTCCCCTCCCCTCCCCCTTTCTCAAAATATGTTTTTCGCCACAAACAATTTACTGTTCATACAGCAGATAATGCCTCATTTTTCACTCTCTAGTTCTCCAGCCCTTACAACCCCCCTTCCAGCTCCCTCCTAACCCCACTCTCAGCCCCCTCCCAGCCCCCACCCCAGCCCCCCTCCTAGCCCCCTTCCAGCTCCCTCCTAACCCCCCTCAACCCCCTCCCAGCCCCCACCCCAGCCCCCTCCTAGCCCCCTTCCCAGCCCCCATCCTAGCCCCCACCTAGCCCCCACCCCAGCCCCCATCCTAGCCCCCTCCTAGCCCCCTTCCAGCTCCCTCCTAACCCCCTCTCAGCCCCCTCCCAGCCCCCACCCTAGCCCCCTCCTAGCCCCCTTCCAGCTCACTCCTAACCCCCTCTCAGCCCCCTCCCAGCCCCAACCTAGCCCCCTCCTAGCCCCCACCCCAGACCCCTCCTAGCCCCCTCCTAGCCCCCTCCCAGCCCCCACCCTAGCCCCTCCTAGCCCCCACCCCAGATCCCCTCCTAGCCCCCTCCTAGCCCCCACCCTAGCCCCCTCCTAGCCCCCACCCCAGACCCCCTCCTAGCCCCCCTCCTAGCCTCCTCTCATCAAACACTTTGTGCTGTGTTGCGCTGCTCCCCTGAGTGGTTCCTCAACCACACTAACATGCTGTGATTCGAACAGTCTGTCGTGGTGGAGGACGTGTTGTCCTAAAGGATCAATAGCCATGGATTCCATGCACAAAGCTAAGGTGACAGGCGAGACTGTGAGAAAAGAGAGCGTTGACCTTTGAGAATAAGCATCTTCCAACGTTTGTGTGTGTGTGCGTGTGTGTGTGTGTGTGTGTGTGTGTTCGCTGACACCCCACTGCGTCTGCAACTTGTGGATCACCTTATTCACCCAGACAGTACCAATCTCAGGAAAGGGAGTTGATCTTTGTAAACAAGTCCACAGCCAGGTACAAACACCAATGTCTACATTTCCCCTGATGTTGCTTTTGTGCCCATGTGTTTACCTGCTGTGTGTTCCTCCTCCCTCTCGTCTTGTCCCTCACTAGTCCTCCCTCTCGTCTTGTCCCATCGCTAGTCCTCCCCAGGTTCATCCTCCCTCTCGTCTTGTCCTATCACTAGTCCTCCCCAGGTTCATCCTCCCTCTCGTCTTGTCCCATCACTAGTCCTCCCCAGGTTCATCCTCCCTCTACTCTTGTCCTATCACTAGTCCTCCCCAGGTTCATCCCTCTCGTCTTGTCCTATCACTAGTCCTCCCCAGGTCTTGTCTTGTCCTATCACTAGTCCTCCGCTAGTTCATCCTCTCCTCCGTCTTGTCCTATCACTAGTCCTCCCCAGGTTCATCCTCCCTCTCGTCTTGTCCTATCACTAGTCCTCCCCAGGTTCATCCTCCCTCTCGTCTTGTCCCATCACTAGTCCTCCCCAGGTTCATCCTCCCTCTCGTCTTGTCCTATCACTAGTCCTCCCCAGGTTCATCCTCCCTCTACTCTTGTCCCATCACTAGTCCTCCCCAGGTTCCTCCTCCCTCTCGTCTTGTCCCATCACTAGTCCTCCCCAGGTTCATCCTCCCTCTCGTCTTGTCCCATCACTAGTCCTCCCCAGGTTCATCCTCCCTCTCGTCTTGTCCTATCACTAGTCCTCCCCAGGTTCATCCTCCCTCTCGTCTTGTCCTATTTAGTCCTCCCCAGGTTCCTCCTCACTCTCGTCTTGTCCTATCACTAGTCCTCCCCAGGTTCATCCTCCCTCTCTTGTCCCATCACTAGTCCTCCCCAGGTTCCTCCTCCCTCTCGTCTTGTCCTATCACTAGTCCTCCCCAGGTTCCTCCTCCCTCTCGTCTTGTCCTATCATTAGTCCTCCCCAGGTTCATCCTCCCTCTAGTCTTGTCCCATCACTAGTCCTCCCCAGGTTCATCCTCCCTCTCGTCTTGTCCTATCACTAGTCCTCCCCAGGTTCCTCTTCCCTCTCGTCTTGTCCTATCACTAGTCCTCCCCAGGTTCATCCTCCCTCTCGTCTTGTCCCATCACTAGTCCTCCCCAGGTTCATCCTCCCTCTCGTCTTGTCCTATCACTTGTCCTCCCAAGGTTCCTCCTCCCTCTCGTCTTGTCCTATCACTAGTCCTCCCCAGGTTCATCCTCCCTCTCGTCTTTTCCTACCACTTGTCCTCCCCAGGTTCATCCTCCCTCTCGTCTTGTCCTATCACTTGTCCTCCCCAGGTTTATCCTCCCTCTCGTCTTGTCCTATCACTAGTCCTCCCCAGGTTCATCCTCCCTCTCATCTTGTCCTATCACTATTCCTCCCCAGGTTCATCCTCCCTCTCGTCTTGTCCTATCACTAGTCCTCCCCAGGTTCATCCTCCCTCTCGTCTTGTCCTATCACTAGTCCTCCCCAGGTTCATCCTCCCTCTCATCTTGTCCTATCACCAGTCCTCCCAGGTTCCTCCTCCCTCTCGTCTTGTCCTATCACTAGTCCTCCCCAGGTTCCTCCTCCCTCTCGTCTTGTCCTATCACTAGTCCTCCCCAGGTTCATCCTCCCTCTCGTCTTGTCCTATTACTAGTCCTCCCCAGGTTCATCCTCCCTCTCGTCTTGTCCTATCACTAGTCCTCCCCAGGTTCCTCCTCCCTCTCGTCTTGTCCCCTAGTCCTCCCCAGGTTCCTCCTCCCTCTCGTCTTGTCCTATCACTAGTCCTCCCCAGGTTCATCCTCCCTCTCGTCTTGTCCTATCACTAGTCCTCCCCAGGTTCCTCCTCCCTCTCGTCTTGTCCTATCACTAGTCCTCCCCAGGTTCATCCTCCCTCTTGTCTTTTCCTATCACTAGTCCTCCCCAGGTTCCTCCTCCCTCTCGTCTTGTCCTATCACTAGTCCTCCCCAGGTTCCTCCTCCCTCTCGTCTTGTCCTATCACTAGTCCTCCCCAGGTTCCTCCTCCCTCTCGTCTTGTCCTATCACTAGTCCTCCCCAGGTTCCTCCTCCCTCTCGTCTTGTCCTATCACTTGTCCTCTTCAGGTTCCTCCTCCCTCTCGTCTTGTCCTATCACTAGTCCTCCCCAGGTTCCTCCTCCCTCTCGTCTTGTCCTATCACTAGTCCTCCCCAGGTTCATCCTCCCTCTCGTCTTTTCCTACCACTTGTCCTCCCCAGGTTCATCCTCCCTCTCGTCTTGTCCTATCACTAGTCCTCCCCAGGTTCATCCTCCCTCTCGTCTTGTCCCATCACTAGTCCTCCCCAGGTTCCTCCTCACTCTCGTCTTGTACCATCACTAGTCCTCCCCAGGTTCTAGTCCTCCCTCTTGTCTTGTCCCATCACTAGTCCTCCCCAGGTTCATCCTCCCTCTCGTCTTGTCCCATCACTAGTCCTCCCCAGGTTCATCCTCCCTCTCGTCTTGTCCTATCACTTGTCCTCCCCAGGTTCATCCTCCATCTCGTCTTGTCCTATCACTAGTCCTCCCCAGGTTCATCCTCCCTCTCATCTTGTCCTATCACTAGTCCTCCCCAGGTTCATCCTCCCTCTCGCCTTGTCCTATCACTAGTCCTCCCCAGGTTCATCCTCCCTCTCGTCTTGTCCTATCACTATTCCTCCCCAGGGTCCTCCTCCCTCTCGCCTTGTCCTATCAATAGTCCTCCCCAGGTTCATCCTCCCTCTCGTCTTGTCCTATCACTAGTCCTCCCCAGGTTCATCCTCCCTCTCGTCTTGTCCTATCACTAGTCCTCCCCAGGTTCATCCTGCCTCTCATCTTGTCCTATCACTAGTCCTCCCAGGTTCCTCCTCCCTCTCATCTTGTCCTATCACTAGTCCTCCCCAGGTTCCTCCTCCCTCTCGTCTTGTCCTATCACTAGTCCTCCCCAGGTTCCTCCTCCCTCTCGTCTTGTCCTATCACTAGTCCTCCCCAGGTTCCTCCTCCCTCTCGTCTTGTCCTATCACTAGTCCTCCTCAGGTTCCTCCTCCCTCTCGTCTCGTCCTATCACTTGTCCTCCCCAGGTTCATCCTCCCTCTTGTCTTGTCCCATCACTAGTCCTCCCCAGGTTCATCCTCCCTCTCGTCTTGTCCCATCACTAGTCCTCCCCAGGTTCATCCTCCCTCTCGTCTTGTCCTATCACTTGTCCTCCCCAGGTTCATCCTCCATCTCGTCTTGTCCTATCACTTGTCCTCCCCAGGTTCATCCTCCCTCTCGTCTTGTCCTATCACTAGTCCTCCCCAGGTTCATCCTCCCTCTCGCCTTGTCCTATCACTAGTCCTCCCCAGGTTCATCCTCCCTCTCGTCTTGTCCTATCACTATTCCTCCCCAGGGTCCTCCTCCCTCTCGCCTTGTCCTATCAATAGTCCTCCCCAGGTTCATCCTCCCTCTCGTCTTGTCCTATCACTAGTCCTCCCCAGGTTCATCCTCCCTCTCGTCTTGTCCTATTAGTCCTCCCCAGGTTCATCCTGCCTCTCATCTTGTCCTATCACTAGTCCTCCCAGGTTCCTCCTCCCTCTCATCTTGTCCTATCACTAGTCCTCCCCAGGTTCCTCCTCCCTCTCGTCTTGTCCTATCACTAGTCCTCCCCAGGTTCCTCCTCCCTCTCGTCTTGTCCTATCACTAGTCCTCCCCAGGTTCCTCCTCCCTCTCGTCTTGTCCTATCACTAGTCCTCCTCAGGTTCCTCCTCCCTCTCGTCTCGTCCTATCACTTGTCCTCCCCAGGTTCATCCTCCATCTCGTCTTGTCCTATCACTTGTCCTCCCCAGGTTCATCCTCCCTCTCGTCTTGTCCTATCACTAGTCCTCCTCAGGTTCCTCCTCCCTCTCGTCTCGTCCTATCACTTGTCCTCCCCAGGTTCATCCTCCCTCTTGTCTTGTCCCATCACTAGTCCTCCCCAGGTTCATCCTCCCTCTCGTCTTGTCCCATCACTAGTCCTCCCCAGGTTCATCCTCCCTCTCGTCTTGTCCTATCACTTGTCCTCCCCAGGTTCATCCTCCATCTCGTCTTGTCCTATCACTTGTCCTCCCCAGGTTCATCCTCCCTCTCGTCTTGTCCTATCACTAGTCCTCCCCAGGTTCATCCTCCCTCTCGCCTTGTCCTATCACTAGTCCTCCCCAGGTTCATCCTCCCTCTCGTCTTGTCCTATCACTATTCCTCCCCAGGGTCCTCCTCCCTCTCGTCTTGTCCTATCACTAGTCCTCCTCAGGTTCCTCCTCCCTCTCGTCTCGTCCTATCACTTGTCCTCCCCAGGTTCATCCTCCCTCTTGTCTTGTCCCATCACTAGTCCTCCCCAGGTTCATCCTCCCTCTCGTCTTGTCCCATCACTAGTCCTCCCCAGGTTCATCCTCCCTCTCGTCTTGTCCTATCACTTGTCCCCAGGTTCATCCTCCATCTCGTCTTGTCCTATCACTTGTCCTCCCCAGGTTCATCCTCCCTCTCGTCTTGTCCTATCACTAGTCCTCCCCAGGTTCATCCTCCCTCTCGCCTTGTCCTATCACTAGTCCTCCCCAGGTTCATCCTCCCTCTCGTCTTGTCCTATCACTAGTCCTCCCCAGGTTCCTCCTCCCTCTCGTCTTGTCCTATCACTAGTCCTCCCCAGGTTCATCCTCCCTCTCGTCTTGTCCTATCACTAGTCCTCCCCAGGTTCATCCTCCCTCTCGTCTTGTCCTATCACTAGTCCTCCCCAGGTTCATCCTGCCTCTCATCTTGTCCTATCACTAGTCCTCCCAGGTTCCTCCTCCCTCTCATCTTGTCCTATCACTAGTCCTCCCCAGGTTCCTCCTCCCTCTCGTCTTGTCCTATCACTAGTCCTCCCCAGGTTCCTCCTCCCTCTCGTCTTGTCCTATCACTAGTCCTCCCCAGGTTCCTCCTCCCTCTCGTCTTGTCCTATCACTAGTCCTCCTCAGGTTCCTCCTCCCTCTCGTCTCGTCCTATCACTTGTCCTCCCCAGGTTCATCCTCCATCTCGTCTTGTCCTATCACTTGTCCTCCCCAGGTTCATCCTCCCTCTCGTCTTGTCCAATCACTAGTCCTCCCCAGGTTCATCCTCCCTCTCGTCTTGTCCTATCACTAGTCCTCCCCAGGTTCATCCTCCCTCTCGTCTTGTCCTATCACTATTCCTCCCCAGGGTCCTCCTCCCTCTCGCCTTGTCCTATCAATAGTCCTCCCCGGGTTCATCCTCCCTCTCGTCTTGTCCTATCACTATTCCTCCCCAGGTTCATCCTCCCTCTCGTCTTGTCCTATCACTAGTCCTCCCCAGGTTCATCCTCCCTCTCGTCTTGTCCTATCACTAGTCCTCCCCAGGTTCATCCTCCCTCTCGTCTTGTCCTATCACTAGTCCTCCCAGGTTCCTCCTCCCTCTCGTCTTGTCCTATCACTAGTCCTCCCCAGGTTCCTCCTCCCTCTCGTCTTGTCCTATCACTAGTCCTCCCCAGGTTCCTCCTCCCTCTCGTCTTGTCCTATCACTAGTCCTCTTCAGGTTCCTCCTCCCTCTCGTCTTGTCCTATCACTTGTCCTCCCCAAGTTCCTCCTCCCTCTCGTCTTGTCCTATCACTAGTCCTTCCCAGGTTCCTCCTCTCTCTCGTCTTGTCCTATCACTAGTCCTCCCCAGGTTCCTCCTCCCTCTCGTCTTGTCCTATCACTAGTCCTCCCCAGGTTCCTCCTCCCTCTCGTCTTGTCCTATCACTAGTCCTCCCCAGGTTCCTCCTCCCTCTCGTCTTGTCCTATCACTTGTCCTCCCCAAGTTCCTCCTCCCTCTCGTCTTGTCCTATCACTAGTCCTTCCCAGGTTCCTCCTCCCTCTCGTCTTGTCCTATCACTAGTCCTCCCCAGGTTCATCCTCCCTCTCGTCTTGTCCTATTACTAGTCCTCCCCAGGTTCATCCTCCCTCTCGTCTTGTCCTATCACTAGTCCTCCCCAGGTTCCTCCTCCCTCTCGTCTTGTCCTATCACTAGTCCTCCCCAGGTTCCTCCTCCCTCTCGTCTTGTCCTATCACTAGTCCTCCCCAGGTTCATCCTCCCTCTCGTCTTGTCCTATCACTAGTCCTCCCCAGGTTCCTCCTCCCTCTCGTCTTGTCCTATCACTAGTCCTCCCCAGGTTCATCCTCCCTCTCGTCTTGTCCTATCACTAGTCCTCCCCAGGTTCCTCCTCCCTCTCGTCTTGTCCTATCACTAGTCCTCCCCAGGTTCCTCCTCCCTCTCGTCTTGTCCTATCACTAGTCCTCCCCAGGTTCCTCCTCCCTCTCGTCTTGTCCTATCACTAGTCCTCCCCAGGTTCCTCCTCCCTCTCGTCTTGTCCTATCACTTGTCCTCTTCAGGTTCCTCCTCCCTCTCGTCTTGTCCTATCACTAGTCCTCCCCAGGTTCATCCTCCCTCTCGTCTTTTCCTACCACTTGTCCTCCCCAGGTTCATCCTCCCTCTCGTCTTGTCCTATCACTTGTCCTCCCCAGGTTCATCCTCCCTCTCGTCTTGTCCCATCACTAGTCCTCCCCAGGTTCCTCCTCCCTCTCGTCTTGTACCATCACTAGTCCTCCCCAGGTTCATCCTCCCTCTTGTCTTGTCCCATCACTAGTCCTCCCCAGGTTCATCCTCCCTCTCGTCTTGTCCCATCACTAGTCCTCCCCAGGTTCATCCTCCCTCTCGTCTTGTCCTATCACTTGTCCTCCCCAGGTTCATCCTCCATCTCGTCTTGTCCTATTACTTGTCCTCCCCAGGTTCATCCTCCCTCTCGTCTTGTCCTATCACTATTCCTCCCCAGGTTCATCCTCCCTCTCGTCTTGTCCTATCACTAGTCCTCCCCAGGTTCATCCTCCCTCTCGTCTTGTCCTATCACTAGTCCTCCCCAGGTTCATCCTCCCTCTCATCTTGTCCTATCACTAGTCCTCCCAGGTTCCTCCTCCCTCTCATCTTGTCCTATCACTAGTCCTTCCCAGGTTCCTCCTCCCTCTCGTCTTGTCCTATCACTAGTCCTCCCCAGGTTCCTCCTCCCTCTCGTCTTGTCCTATCACTAGTCCTCCCCAGGTTCCTCCTCCCTCTCGTCTTGTCCTATCACTAGTCCTCCCCAGGTTCCTCCTCCCTCTCGTCTTGTCCTATCACTAGTCCTCCCCAGGTTCCTCCTCCCTCTCGTCTTGTCCTATCACTAGTCCTCCCCAGGTTCCTCCTCCCTCTCGTCTTGTCCTATCACTAGTCCTCCCCAGGTTCCTCCTCCCTCTCGTCTTGTCCTATCACTAGTCCTCCCCAGGTTCCTCCTCCCTCTCGTCTTGTCCTATCACTAGTCCTCCCCAGGTTCCTCCTCCCTCTCGTCTTGTCCTATCACTAGTCCTCCCCAGGTTCCTCCTCCCTCTCGTCTTGTCCTATCACTTGTCCTCCAAATGTTGTTGTTTCACAAACCCTCACTGTGTGACTGTGTTGTGGCTGCAGTTGTTTATTTCAGGTTTTCAGTATTTCAGTTTCAGTCCTAAACTCCCATTTCAGTGGCGAGCTTCCAGGGGCTGGCTCATTTACATGGTATATGCTAGAACCTGTGCAACTACAATGAAACCCTGACAGAAAATCTATATTTGTCGTCTGGAATGATTCATTCGCTGCTTTCTCTTTTTCCTCTCCCTTTGCTGGAGTCAATTCTCTTGTGGACCAACCTCTCACTGACAAATATCTCACAGGCCAGGGCGGGGTCTTATGCTGAACGTTGGATAAAAGTTGAGAAATAACAGTTAAACCATCATTTTTCCACACCTCGCTATTACCTACTGCCAATTAATATGTTGTCTTGACGGAACTAACAGTTTGACACATTTCATGTTAAAGCTACTCTACATTTCTTGAGTGTTAACGTGACATATTGAAATGTATGAAGCAGCAGTATTTCAGGAATAAGTTGGTGCCTTGGCTCTATGAGTGGAGGGGCAGCAGTGTCTCTGTATTGCCTGCGTGTTTTGTTACTGAACAGCAGGGGGCAGTGTGACCTGAGCTATATCCTGCACGGATTACTTTTTGTCCATCAAACTGGTGCAGTCTTTTTCTTGTTTCAAGGGAGAGGGGGGAATACTGCATTGCACAGTGTGTTTGCATGGGGAGGACAACATAGGCCAGGACTACGTAGACTTATCTATCCATGGATTTACGCTCCTAACCGCTCTCGTCCATTCCTATTCTACATCTCAATTATGTTTGGCCAAGCCCACTCTACATGTGTAATTAGCCTTTACTTTGATGTGTCCAAAATAACACTCCACTTTCTCTGTAGTGTACTTCTTGTGACCAGGGCCCATAAAGTAAGTGAAGGTGGCTCCTCTCTGACCAAAAGTAGTGCACTATAGAGAATGGGTTGCAATTTGGCCTCAGACTGAAGTTCAAGCCTTTACCACAGGATTAGTGTGCTGTGTGTCTAATACACACCAACCAGGAACCACGATGACTTAACTACAGATGGACCCACGATGACTTAACTACAGATGGACCCACGATGACTTAACTATAGATGGACCGACGATGACTTAACTATAGATGGACCCACGATGACTTAATGGACCCACGATGACTTAACTATAGATGGACCCACGATGACTTAACTACAGATGGACCCACGATGACTTAACTATAGATGGACCCACGATGACTTAACTCCAGTTGGACCCACGATGACTTAACTATAGATGGACCCACAATGACTTAATTACAGATGGACCAACGATGACTTAACTACAGATGGACCCACGATGACTTAACTACAGATGGACCCACGATGACTTAACTACAGATGGACCCACGATGACTTAACTATAGATGGACCCACGATGACTTAACTACAGATGGACCCACGATGACTTAACTACAGATGGACCCACAGATGGACCCACGATGACTTAACTACAGATGGACCCACGATGACTTAACTACAGATGGACCCACGATGACTTAACTACAGATGGACCCACGATGACTTAACTACAGATGGACCCACGATGACTTAACTACAGATGGACCCACGATGACTTAACTACAGATGGACCCACGATGACTTAACTACAGATGGACCCACGATGACTTAACTACAGATGGACCCACGATGACTTAACTACAGATGGACCCACGATGACTTAACTACAGATGGACCCACGATGACTTAACTACAGATGGACCCACGATGACTTAACTACAGATGGACCCACGATGACTTAACTACAGATGGACCCACGATGACTTAACTACAGATGGACCCACTACAGATGACTTGACTTAACTACAGATGTACCCACGATGACTTAACTACAGATGGACCCACGATGACTTAACTACAGATGGACCCACGATGACTTAACTACAGATGGACCCACGATGACTTAACTACAGATGGACCCACGATGACTTAACTACAGATGGACCCACGATGACTTAACTACAGATGGACCCACGATGACTTAACTATAGATGGACCCACGATGACTTAACTACAGATGGACCCACGATGACTTAACTACAGATGGACCCACGATGACTTAACTACAGATGTACCCACGATGACTTAACTACAGATGGACCCACGATGACTTAACTACAGATGGACCCACGATGACTTAATTACAGATGTGTTTCTTTATTCTGTCCCCAATAATAAATTATTATTATTAATTGTTTTAAAAGAAGCTTTTACTTTTCCTTTTTCTACCTTCTTCCTTCATTATGAATATAAAATAACACACTGCTATCTAATCATTTCAATCACCTCTGTTTAGTTAAAGGACAAGAGAGGTAGAGAATAGTGTAGGGGTGTGGTTGGAGGGTTTACT
The DNA here is from genome assembly GCF_023373465.1 of Oncorhynchus keta. Lineage (NCBI taxonomy): Eukaryota > Metazoa > Chordata > Actinopteri > Salmoniformes > Salmonidae > Oncorhynchus > Oncorhynchus keta. The sequence goes on along the minus strand of NC_068450.1, from coordinate 8,265,987 downwards.
TAGTGTCCTGTCCCAAATGGCAAACTATTCCCTATGGGCCCTGGTCAAAGAAGTGCACTAAATAGGGAATATGGGGCCATTTGGGATGCAGCAACCTACTGATGTCTATTCTCAGACTAATCACAGCGTGAAGATGACATGTTCTGTGAATATTAACATTCATACCCACAGTTAGATCAAATCAATTTCTCTGCTTGGGTTCCACTGCGTTATGAGGCCCTAAGATGCTGAACACAATGTATGTTCCATCTCCTTATTTACTCCTCTCGAGGCGGACTCTAATGAGCTCCAAATGGAACCCTAGTCCCTATTGGTTCTGGTCAAAAGTAGTGTACTATATAGGAGATAGGATGCCATTTCAGATTTAGTCCTAACTAACATGTAACAATGTTATCTGGCGTGATAATGTTTTCCATGGATCGGATGAGGTTTTACATTAGTATAAATGTGTAGTAAATTTACTGAAATGTAAATTGGGGCATATTTTAATGAAAATATAAGGCTGTTGCCCTTCTCAGTTAAAATGAAAAGAGAATCTGTTAACAGTGAAGGATTCATTTTTTCACCTCACTAAGCAGTATTCTCATAAGGTTTCAACGATATAATCCTGTGAAAAATTCTAGATTTGATATATATTCTAGTCATACATATTCTATATGAATCTTTACACATACATAATGTTTTATAATCATAACACACGAGGAGGAGCCTGTTAGAATGCCTATTTCAATACACCTAGCTAACGATTCAGGTCTGAGTTACGTCCGTCTGGAACTCACAGTAGCGATAAGATCTTGCTCCTTTTTTCACTGTCATATGATTCTGTCTATATGATGTCTATGTGATTGAATCTTGACACATGCTGAGGTTGCAAGCACTCTTGTTCACTCCATGTTATATATATATATAACAATCCATGTTATATATATATAACAATCCATGTTCAGAAGGATGCAGTTCAGGTTTGGTTACGTCCTTTAGAAACAGTGCTAAAGTCTTAAATTGTGTAGCCCAGACGAGACCCTGTGAAAGTTATATATTTACAGTAGACATTTTCACAGAATGCACATTTTCTCACTGTTCCTATAGTGTGATATATCTTACACATCCTGACGTGCAGAGCCATTCAAGCACTTTTATTCCACAAAGACAAAGATGGATCTCTTTATTCAACACAGACCAGGATGGATCTCTTTATTCAACACAGACCAGGATGGATCTCTTTATTCAACACAGACAAGGATGGATCTCTTTATTCCACACAGCCAAGGATGGATCTCTTTATTCAACACAGACAAGGATGGATCTCTTTATTCCACACAGACAAGGATGGATCTCTTTATTCAACACAGACAAGGATGGATCTCTTTATTCCACACAGACAAGGATGGATCTCTTTATTCAACACAGACAAGGATGGATCTCTTTATTCAACACAGACAAGGATGGATCTCTTTATTCAACACAGACAAGGATGGATCTCTTTATTCAACACAGACAAGGATGGATCTCTTTATTCCACACAGCCAAGGATGGATCTCTTTATTCCACACAGCCAAGGATGGATCTCTTTATTCAACACAGACAAGGATGGATCTCTTTATTCCACACAGCCAAGGATGGATCTCTTTATTCAACACAGACAAGGATGGATCTCTTTATTCAACACAGACAAGGATGGATCTCTTTATTCCACACAGCCAAGGATGGATCTCTTTATTCAACACAGACAAGGATGGATCTCTTTATTCAATGCACCCAGGTATTCAACATTCAATTCAACCAAGGATGAATGTAGCTTTGAGCTTCTATCCTTTAGAAACCTCCATGATCTATATTGTGAAACACAGACCAAGGTGGTGTCTCAAAAGACAACCTATTCCCTGTAGGGTCCTGGTCAAAAGTAGTGCACTACTACCCATAGGGTCCTGGTCAAAAGTAGTGCACTATATAGGAAATAGGGTACCATTTTGATGTACCCCCCCCCCACACCATTAACATTTACATTTACATTTAAGTCATTTAGCAGACGCTCTTGTCCAGAGCGACTTACAAATTGGTGCATTCACCTTATGACATCCAGTGGAACAGTCACTTTACAATAGTGCATCTAAATCTTAAAAGGGGGGGGGGATGAGAACCTGGAGCCCACCATTTCTCCCATCACAATCACAATGGGAGCCCACCATTTCTCCCATCACAACCACAATGGGAGCCCACCATTTCTCCCATCACAATCACAATGGGAGCCCACCATTTCTCCCATTGCAACCACAATGGGAGCCCACCATTTCTCCCATCACAATCACAATGGGAGCCCACCATTTCCCCCATCGCAATCACAATGGGAGCCCACCATTTCTCCCATCTCAATCACAATGGGAGTCCACCATTTCTCCCATCGCAATCACAATGGGAGCCCACCATTTCTCCCATCACAATCACAATGGGAGTCCACCATTTCTCCCATCTCAATCACAATGGGAGCCCACCATTTCTCCCATCACAACCACAATAGGAGCCCACCATTTCTCCCATTGCAACCACAATGGGAGCCCACCATTTCTCCCATCGCAACCACAATGGGAGCCCACCATTTCCCCCATCGCAATCACAATGGGAGCCCACCATTTCTCCCATCGCAACCACAATGGGAGCCCACCATTTCTCCTATCGCAATCACAATGGGAGTCCACCATTTCTCCCATCGCAACCACAATGGGAGCCCACCATTTCTCCCATCGCAACCACAATGGGAGCCCACCATTTCTCCTATCGCAACCACAATGGGAGCCCACCATTTCTCCCATCGCAACCACAATGGGAGCCCACCATTTCTCCCATTGCAACCACAATGGGAGCCCACCATTTCTCCCATCGCAATCACAATGGGAGCCCACCATTTCTCCCATCGCAACCACAATGGGAGCCCACCATTTCTCCCATCACAACCACAATGGGAGCCCACCATTTCTCCCATCGCAATTACAATGGGAGCCCACCATTTCCCCCATCACAATCACAATGGGAGCCCACCATTTCCCCCATCGCAATCACAATGGGAGCCCACCATTTCCCCCATCGCAATCACAATGGGAGTCCACCATTTCCCCCATCACAATCACAATGGGAGCCCACCATTTCCCCCATCGCAACCACAATGGGAGTCCACCATTTCCCCCATCGCAATCACAATGGGAGCCCACCATTTCTCCCATCACAATCACAATGGGAGCCCACCATTTCCCCCATCGCAATCACAATGGGAGCCCACCATTTCTCCCATCACAATCACAATGGGAGCCCACCATTTCCCCCATCGCAATTACAATGGGAGCCCACCATTTCTCCCATCACAACCACAATGGGAGCCCACCATTTCCCCCATCGCAATCACAATGGGAGCCCACCATTTCTCCCATCACAATCACAATGGGAGCCCACCATTTCCCCCATCGCAATCACAATGGGAGCCCACCATTTCTCCCATCACAATCACAATGGGAGCCCACCATTTCCCCCATCGCAATCACAATGGGAGCCCACCATTTCTCCCATCGCAATCACAATGGGAGCCCACCATTTCCCCCATCGCAATCACAATGGGAGTTCACCATTTCCCCCATCGCAATCACAATGGGAGCCCACCATTTCTCCCATCGCAATCACAATGGGAGCCCACCATTTCCCCCATCGCAATTACAATGGGAGCCCACCATTTCCCCCATCACAACCACAATGGGAGCCCACCATTTCCCCCATCGCAATCACAATGGGAGCCCACCATTTCCCCCATCACAATCACAATGGGAGCCCACCATTTCCCCCATCGCAATCACAATGGGAGCCCACCATTTCCCCCATCACAATCACAATGGGAGCCCACCATTTCCCCCATCGCAATCACAATGGGAGCCCACCATTTCCCCCATCACAATCACAATGGGAGCCCACCATTTCCCCCATCGCAATATTATTGTAGCAGGAGTTGAGATACCATAACGTCTCATAGAAGCCATGTCACCAAGGCAACGCTGACAAAATCAAAATTCATCTAAACATTAATTTCTGTCTCTCTATTAGGATTTACAAAAAAATAACTTAGATTTTTTCCAAAGCTAGATGCAATTAGTCTCAGATTTTAGATGCAAATTAAATAACTTGTTTCCATGGAACCTAAAAGGGATGGTTCAATGATTGTACATATTTAGATATTTAGTTTCCTTACCTTGAAAGCAGTCTATGGAGTCTAAGGAGTGAATGTAAGTCACATTTTGGTTTTGTTAAAAAAAAATATAGCCACTGCCAACAATTAGCAACATTAGCATTTTTTGGACCAATTCCTCATGGCAAGCCAATCTCGTTAAAACTAATATCTGAATATGTTAAAATCGATGAACTGTCCCTTTTAGTCCACAGACATATTCCCTGTGCTAGTGAATGCAACGTGGGGTCTCAGGTCTGGCTGCATTAACATTTGATAAGATATGTGGTTTACAACTCCCAGCAGCTCGCCACATTCAGACAGTGACCTTTCAAACAACGGTACATTTTTCAGACCTTTACAACGCGTGCTGCTTCACTTTTCACGCTCATCTCAAAAGTATTTTTTTATTTAAACCATGAAATGCATTTTTTTTTCTTTACATAACTGCATGTAATGAAATGATCCTGCCTTCTTGAAATCTCCATGCATGGATATTACTCAATGTAAATGTTTATTTCTGTGGTGATAAATTCTTTGTGGGACGATATTAAGTTAGTTTTCCCAAGATGATCTTTGTTTTCTTGTGTAACTTGGCTCATGGGACTTCTCCTCACCTTACAGGTTATCAAGACAAAACAGAGTCCCAAATGGCTTCATATTACCTTTAAAGTGCACTACTTTTGACTGGGGCCCATTAGGCTCTGGTCAAAAGTAGTGCACTACTACTCATAGGGTCCTGGTCAAAAGTAGTGCACTATATAGGGAATAGGGTGCCATTGGGCCCTGGTAAAAAGTAGTGTACTATATAGGGAATAGGGTGCCATTGGGCCCTGGTCAAAAGTAGTGTACTATATAGGGAATAGGGTGCCATTGGGCCCTGATCAAAAGTAGTGTACTATATAGGGAATAGGGTGCCATTGGGCCCTGGTCAAAAGTAGTGTACTATATAGGGAATAGGGTGCCATTGGGCCCTGATCAAAAGTAGTGTACTATATAGGGAATAGGGTGCCATTGGGCCCTGATCAAAAGTAGTGTACTATATAGGGAATAGGGTGCCATTGGGCCCTGATGAAAAGTAGTGCACTATATAGGGAATAGGGTGCCATTTCAGATGCGACAAGCTCCACACAGAATTCACGGAAGAGAATTGGGAAACATGATTACAGTGATTGATTTTTATAACTGCTCAGTTGTTTATTATCCTCTGTTGAATCCTTGCTAATCTAATATGGGAAAATGTATTGTACAACGGCGCGCCAAGAGACTGCTTTATCGTGATGGCGAATAGCTGACAGCTTACAGGTGAAAAGTGCACAGAGAGAGTCGGGGGGGGGGGGGGTCTGCAAGTGTGTTTCAGAAGGAATAATATCCTCTATATACATTGTGAACGGTCCAACCCTTGAGCATGAAGACAAAAAGGCCAGGGTACAGGAGATGAGAAAAGATATGAAACTATATATTATTGTGTATTTTCTTTCTCCATGGTAACGCTGTGTTCCCCATAATTCAAATGATCATAAAATGTCTTCCTATTATCATGTTAAACAAAGACACCGTCTGCTCGAGTTGTTCATTTGAATTCGGATCATTTTAAATCTGATCCTTTTAAATCTGATCTCTGTGAGAAGAGGGAAAAAAAAGCAACATTAACTGCTTAAGTTGTTAATTTGTTCATAGTTATATTCCCATCTAATCATGTGTGTTGTCTTCACCTGTATAAAGGTTCTTAAAGAACACACAGACAGAAAGCACAGGACCTGTCATGTCCAATGGTTTTCCTATTGCGCAACATTTACAGTAATGTATGTGTCACGTTCTGACCATAATTCATGTGTGTTTTCCCTTGTTCTAGTGCTGGTCACGACGTGAGCTGTGTGGGCATTCTATGTTGTGTGTCTAGTTTGTCTATTTCTATGTTTGGCCTGATATGGTTCTCAATCAGAGGCAGGTGTTAGTCATTTTCTCTGATTGGGAACCATATTCATGTAGCCTGTTTTGTTTTGGGATTTGTGGGTGATTGTTTCCTGTCTCTGTGTTCTCTGCACTAGATAGGACTGTTTTGGGGTTTTGCCACGTTTTTGGTCTTGTAGAGTGTTCATGTTGAGTTTCTGTTATTAAAAAACCATGGACTTACCACACTGCGCTTTGCTCCTCTCCCTCCCAGGAAGAAAGCCATTACAGTATGTCTTGCATCAGAATTACATAGATTTGTCTCCCTATTCCTTAAATGTTACAACCACTTAATTTGTTTAAATGTTACTTAACCACTTAATTTGTTTATAAGTGGGACTGGTTTGGAGAGGACAGGTAGTGTAGGGGGAAGTATGGGAAGTTAAGTGACTGGTTTGGAGAGGAAGTGTAAACTGACACTGGTAAACAATGACTTGTTTGGAGAGGACAGGTAGTGTAGGGGGAGTGGGAAGTTAGTGACTGGGGACGGGTAGTGGGGGAGTTGGGAAGTTAAGTGACTGGTTTGGAGAGGACAGGTAGTGTGTATGGGGTTAAGTGACTGGTTTGGGACAGGTTAAGTGACTGGTTTGGAGAGGACAGGTAGTGTAGGGGGACGTATGGGAAGTTAAGTGACTGGTTTGGAGAGGACAGGTAGTGTAGGGGGACGTATGGGAAGTTAAGTGACTGGTTTGGAGAGGACAGTGTAGCATGCAAAAGCTCAGAGCACTGGAGCCCTGTGCCAAAAAAAGTCTATGACATTTGGTGTAAACAGATGAACTCCCTACACATCACTGCACAATTCACAGGGATACATGCAGCTCGCAATGATAAAACACGTTGACTGATCCTTCCTAGGCCTGTATTCACAGTGTCTCAGAGTAGTGCTGATCTAAGATCAGTTCACCATAATAATAATTCATTAAAAAAATGACATGGACAGGTAGGATCCTAGATTTTAGACAATCCGATGCTAAGAAGCTTTCTGAATATGGGCCTTGATGCTGAGTAGTCCCTGGAATGAATGGTTCTTTGGGTAAAAAAAAGAATAAACACCACTGGTTTCTGCCAGACAATATGGCCAATTAGGATGGGTAAAGAATACTGTTAAAAAATAAATAATAATAATAATAATCCGAAAATATTCCTAAATCACTCTTTGGAAAACATAAGCACTGCATGATTGTCTAGAAAATAAGGCCAATTACCATGGATACAGAGAAGTGTTTTGGTGCTTATTAAAGTGTTAAGAAAGCACACAATGTGCAGAAAAAAACCCGTCACGATACTGAGGATAATCACTGGGCCATCATTTGCCTTTTTTTTATTTATATTTTGCCTACAGGCTCCGAGGGATAAACTCTTTTTTCCGTTACTTTTGTATTCAGCCCTCATGCACCGAGCCAAGACTTAACCCTCTCGCAAAATCTGACCCCCCCATTCTGTGCTAATTAGCTGATCTGTTTTCAAGATATCTGGGAATTTTATTTAACTTACTTAGATATACACAATTTGTATGACAGATATATCAGTATACATGGCAGTTGTAATATCACCGAAATGGCAGTAAATATCACATGTGTGTAGCGGTCATCATAGAGAATTGTATTGTATATTTGTACATTGTATATATATATATATAATATGACATTTGTAATGTCTTTACTGTTTTTAAACTTCTGTATGTGTAATGTTTACTGTTAATTTTTGTTGTTTTTCACTTTATATATTCACTTTGTATGTTGTCCACCTCACTTGCTTTGGCAATGTTAACACATGTTTCCCATGCCAATAAAGCCCTTGAATTGAATTGAATTGAATTGAATTGTCAATGGAATCTTTCAATGTCCACACAGTATGTCTGTGTGTGTCTTCAAGAGACCCCAGAGAAAACAGACAGTGCATTGTGTTGTGGACACTATCTAGCTACAGTAGCCTGCCCTGTAGAGTATCATAAGAACAGTTTTAGGTAGTGTACTATTCCTGCTGTTTGTGTGAAATATAGGGATCAGTCTAAGAATGAATCCACAGTTAATAATAGACCACACAACAAAGGGGTCAGCACCTTTCCCTGCTTTGCTTTGCTGTGCAAACGAACCGACTGCCCTGTGAAATATCTCCTTGTTGGAGATACAAACAGCCTCTCCTTCAACTACTGCTCCCCGGGTAACAGCCAGCCAGCCAGCCAGCCAGCCAGCCAGCCAGCCAGCCAGCCAGCCAGAAAAAAAGCAGAACAGGCCGAGGATCAACAACACACACACAGACACATGCACGCGCAGATTATAGGGACTAGGGTGCTATTTTAGGACGCATCATAGGAGTCTCTCAGACATAAAACTGGATTTAGGCCCTGGAGGCAACGAGAGAGAGAGTGAGCAGCTCCACCTCAAGAGTTTGCCTTTATCGTTGGTGTTAAATGAGGCTAAAAACAAGATATGAACACGTCTGAAATAACGACGGCGGTCAAGTCAAATATGACAGCAGATATATGGATGAGGCCGTGATCTGGTTCATATGACCTCTAGTTGAAGCCTTTTGGATGAGGCCTGTGATCTGGTTCATATGACCTCTAGTTGAAGCCTTTTGGATGAGGCCGTGATTGGGTTCATATGACCTTTTGGATGAGTCCGTGATTGGGTTCATATGACCTCTTGTTTAAGCCTTTTGGATGAGGCCGTTATTGGGTTCATATGACCTCTTGTTTAAGCCTTTTGGATGAGGCGTGATTGAGTTCATATGTCCTTTTGGATGAGGCCGTGATTGGGTTCATATGACCTTTTGGATGAGTCCGTGATTGGGTTCATATGACCTCTTGTTTAAGCCTTTTGGATGAGGCCGTTATTGGGTTCATATGACCTCTTGTTTAAGCCTTTTGGATGAGGCCGTTATTGGGTTCATATGACCTCTTGTTTAAGGCTTGTATCAAACACAACTCACTTGTAATGACTGACACTCACTAGATTGAATGAATGGCTCATTTAAATGTAGGAAGGCAAGAGGCGGCTGAGGTTCCTGCCTTGAAAATGTAGTTCAAGAGAAAGAGCTGTCTGACGAGGCAGAATCTAATTATTTAATGTCATCTCATTTAGCACTCCAACACGATCTCCCCTTTCCGAAATATCATACATATGATTGATTCGCTGAGATTGAAGTTATATTAAGAGCATGTTTTACATCTCTGAGGATGCTCACATCACAGAGGAGAGCTGCTTGGTGCCCTTGGCATCTCTAGGTAGATGATGATCCTCTCCACGTTAGTGGCACACTATTCACTTAGGCATGTCATTTATTATGAGGGAGAAAACTTTTTGTTCATATTTTTCATACGCAAATGGTATCATGTGTACGAGTAAACAGGTATTCAACTGTATCTATAGCTACTACACGTCTATGTTATTGGTTTCCCTGTTTCATTTCAGACTTTCCTTTTCTTCCCTCTCGATGTGATTTACAGCTTTTCAAATCAGATGTATTGGTCGCGTACACAGATCTGCAGATGTTATCGCAGGTGCAGTGAAATGCTAACTGTGCCCTGAATTATTGGGCACCTTGTGTAAAAATCAACAACAAATCCTGTGGAAAAATGTAATTGATGTTTATCTTTTATTTTATTTTCTTTCACCTTTATTTAACCAGTTGAAAACAAGTTCTCATTTACAACTGTGACCTGGCCAAGGTAAAGCAAAGCAATGAGACACAAACAACAACGCAGAGTTTCACATGGGATAAAGAGGCATATAGTTAATAATACAGTAGAAAAAGTCTATATACAGTGTGTGCAAATGAGGTGAGATAAGGGAGGAAAGGCTATAAATAGGCCATAGTGGTGAAATAATTACAATTTACCAATTAAACACTGGAATGGTAGATGTGCAGAAGATATAAGATATAAGAGATATAAGACTCCAGCTTCAGTGATCTTTGCCGTTCCTTCCAGTCATTGGCAGCAGAGAACTGGATGGAAAGGTGGCCAATGGAGGAGTTGGCTTTGGGGATGACCAGTGCAATATACCTGCTGGAGCTCGTGCTACGGGTGTTGCTATGGTGACCAGTGAGCTGAGATAAGGCAAGGCTTTACCTAGCAAAGACTTGACCTGGAGCCAGTGGGTTTGTCGACGAAAATGAAGTAAGGGCCAGCCAATGAGAGCATACAGGTCACAGTGGTGGGTAGTATATGGGGCTTTGGTGACAAGATGGATGGCACTGTGATAGACTACATCCAATTTCCTGAGTAGAGTGTTGGAGGCTATTTTAGATGACATCGCCGAAGTCAAGGATTGGTAGGATAGTCAGTTTTACGAGGGTAAGTTTGGCAGGAGGCTTTGAGGAGGCTTTGTTGCGAAATAGGAAGCTGATTCTAGATTTGATTTTAGGTTTGGAGATACTTAATGTGAGTCTGGAAGAAGAGTTTACATTCTAACCAGACACCTAGGTATTTGTAGTTAGAACTGTATTCTAAGTCAGAACCGTCCAGAGTACTGATGCTAGACGGGCGGGCGGATGCAGGCAGCAAGCAGTCGAAGAGCGTGCATTTAGTTTACTCGCATTTAAGAGCAGTTGGAGGCCATGGAAGGAGTGTTGTATGTCATTGAAGCTCATCTGGAGGTTTGTTAAAACACATTGTCCAAATAAGAGCCAAAAGAGAGGTGGATCAGAGAATCACCAGCAGCAAGAGCGACATCATTGATGAATAAAGAGAAAAGAGTCGGCCCGAGAATTGAACCCTGTGGCCCCCCCATAGAGACTGCCAGAGGTCCGGACAACAGGCCCTCCGATTTGACACACTGAACACTATCTGAGAAGTAGTTGGTGAACCAGGCGAGGCAGTCATTTGAGAAACGAAGGCTATTGAATCTGCCGATATGAATGCGGTGATTGACAGAGTTGAAAGCTTTGGCCAGGTCGATGAAGACGGCTGCACAGTATTGTCTTTTATCGATGGGGTTATAATATCGTTTAAGACCTTGAGAGTGGCTGAGGTGCATCCATGACCAGTTCGGAAACCAGATTGCATAGCAGAGAAGGTAAGGTGGGATTTGAAATGGTCGGTGATCTGTTTGTTAACTTGGCTTTCGAAGACTAGAAAGGAGGGGAGGATAGATATAGTTCTGTAACAGTTTGGGTCTAGAGTGTCTCCCCCTTTGAAGAGGGGGATGACCGCGGCAGCTTTCCAAACTTTAGGAATCTCAGACGATACGAAAGAGAGGTTGAACAGGCTAGTAATAGAATCAGCTTGATCTTACACTCAAAATATAATATGAATCTAAACTTTATTTGTGTACCTCAAACAGGCTGTTGGTTCGCTTACCATAACTCCATGACCGTTCCACTCTGTTGTTTACTGTATGTACAGTGTGTATTAATGTTCTCAGTGGACCTCAAACAGGCTGTTGGTTCGCTCACCATAACTCCACTACACTGCCTCCCAAATGGCATCCTATTCCCTATATAGTGCACTACTTTTATCCAGCACCCATAGGGCTCATAAGGCTCTGGTCAAAAGTAGAGCACTACATAAGGGTGCCATTTGGGATACATTCACTGGCTCTATGTATTGTTTGCCCAGCTATTGATTATTATCACAACCTGTTACTATTGATTACTATCACAACCTGTTACTATTGATTACTATCACAACCTGTTACTATTGATTATTATCACAACCTGTTACTATTGATTACTATCACAACCTGTTACTATTGATTATTATCACAACCTGTTACTATTGATTATTATCACAACCTGTTACTATTGATTACTATCACAACCTGTTACTATTGATTACTATCACAACCTGGTACTATTGATTATTATCACAACCTGTTACTATTGATTATTATCACAACCTGTTACTATTGATTATTATCACAACCTGTTACTATTGATTACTATCACAACCTGTTACTATTGATTATTATCACAACCTGTTACTATTGATTACTATCACAACCTGTTACTATTGATTATTATCACAACCTGTTACTATTGATTATTATCACAACCTGTTACTATTGATTATTATCACAACCTGTTACTATTGATTATTATCACAACCTGTTACTATTGATTATTATCACAACCTGGTACTATTGATTATTATCACAACCTGTTACTATTGATTATTATCACAACCTGTTACTATTGATTATTATCACAACCTGGTACTATTGATTATTATCACAACCTGTTACTATTGATTACTATCACAACCTGTTACTATTGATTATTATCACAACCTGTTACTATTGATTATTATCACAACCTGTTACTATTGATTATTATCACAACCTGTTACTATTGATTACTATCACAACCTGGTACTATTGATTATTATCACAACCTGGTACTATTGATTATTATCACAACCTGTTACTATTGATTATTATCACAACCTGGTACTATTGATTATTATCACAACCTGGTACTATTGATTATTATCACAACCTGTTACTATTGATTATTATCACAACCTGTTACTATTGATTATTATCACAACCTGGTACTATTGATTATTATCACAACCTGTTACTATTGATTATTATCACAACCTGGTATTATTGATTACTATCACAACCTGGTACTATTGATTAGTATCACAACCTGGTACTATTGATTATTATCACAACCTGTTACTATTGATTATTATCACAACCTGGTACTATTGATTATTATCACAACCTGGTACTATTGATTATTATCACAACCTGTTACTATTGATTATTATCACAACCTGCAGTCATTTCTAATTTGCATTGCTACCATGTTACAGTGAATGCTGCTCTTCTTTCAATAAGGGGGCGAATGTGAGAAACACCAATTCAGTTGCCTCTTGGAATAGACTCTCACTATAATTCATCCCCTATTATTTCATGTCCTCTTTGTTTTGCCATCCATCCCTCCTCAGTGCTTTATACAGGACCACATGTCAGACATCTAGCCAGTTTACTGAGGCTCATAGAGATAACATTTTCCCTGTAAATCGGTGAGCAGTAGTGCACTGCCCTATGGGCCCTGTTCAACAGTAGTACACTTGAAAGTTAATTTGGAGGAGGAGGAGGAGGAGGAGTGTGAAGATGTGTGAATTGTTAGCAGTTCTGTAGCCCAGCCAGCCAGCAGTAGCTACTTCAGTGGGGAGAACAGAGAGATGATAATGGGTGGAACGTATCGAGGAACAGGAGCCCATGTATG
>NC_068450.1:8207645-8245145 GCF_023373465.1 Oncorhynchus keta | reverse complement strand
GTGGGATTGAACAGAACGAGTCCACGACAGCTTCCTCATAGTGGGATTGAACAGAACGAGTCCAAGACAGCTTCCTCATAGTGGGATTGAACAGAACGAGTCCACGACAGCTTCCTCATAGTGGGATTGAACAGAACGAGTCCAAGACAGCTTCCTCATAGTGGGATTGGACAGAACGAGTCCACGGCAGCAGCATCACAATGGGATTGGACAGAACGAGTCCAAGACAGTAGCATCACAATGGGATTGGACAGAACGAGTCCACGGCAGTAGCATCACAATGGGATTGAACAGAACGAGTCCAAGACAGCTTCCTCATAGTGGGATTGAACAGAACGAGTCCACGGCAGCAGCATCACAATGGGATTGGACAGAACGAGTCCAAGACAGCTTCCTCATAGTGGGATTGAACAGAACGAGTCCAAGACAGTAGCATCACAATGGGATTGAACAGAACGAGTCCACAGCAGCAGCATCACAATGGGATTGAACAGAACGAGTCCACGGCAGCAGCATCACAATGGGATTGGACAGAACGAGTCCAAGACAGTAGCATCACAATGGGATTGAACAGAACGAGTCCACAGCAGCAGCATCACAATGGGATTGGACAGAACGAGTCCACGGCAGCAGCATCACAATGGGATTGGACAGAACGAGTCCAAGACAGTAGCATCACAATGGGATTGGACAGAACGAGTCCACGGCAGCAGCATCACAATGGGATTGGACAGAACGAGTCCACGGCAGTAGCATCACAATGGGATTGGACAGAACGAGTCCACGGCAGTAGCATCACAATGGGATTGAACAGAACGAGTCCACGGCAGCAGCATCACAATGGGATTGGACAGAACGAGTCCAAGACAGTAGCATCACAATGGGATTGGACAGAACGAGTCCACGGCAGCAGCATCACAATGGGATTGGACAGAACGAGTCCACGGCAGTAGCATCACAATGGGATTGGACAGAACGAGTCCACGGCAGCAGCATCACAATGGGATTGGACAGAACGAGTCCAAGGCAGCAGCACTGTGGTGGGATTGGACAGAACGAGTCCACGGCAGTAGCATCACAATGGGATTGGACAGAACGAGTCCACGGCAGTAGCATCACAATGGGATTGGACAGAACGAGTCCACGGCAGTAGCATCACAATGGGATTGGACAGAACGATTCCAAGACAGTAGCATCATAGTGGGATTGAACAGAACGAGTCCACGGCAGCTTCCTCATAGTGGGATTGAACAGAACGAGTCCACGACAGCTTCCTCATAGTGGGATTGAACAGAACGAGTCCACGGCAGCTTCCTCATAGTGGGATTGAACAGAACGAGTCCACGACAGCTTCCTCATAGTGGGATTGAACAGAACGAGTCCACGGCAGCTTCCTCATAGTGGGATTGAACAGAACGAGTCCACGACAGCTTCCTCATAGTGGGATTGAACAGAACGAGTCCAAGACAGCTTCCTCATAGTGGGATTGAACAGAACGAGTCCAAGACAGCTTCCTCATAGTGGGATTGAACAGAACGAGTCCACGACAGCTTCCTCATAGTGGGATTGAACAGAGAGTCCACGGCAGCTTCCTCATAGTGGGATTGAACAGAACGAGTCCACGGCAGCTTCCTCATAGTGGGATTGAACAGAACGAGTCCACGGCAGCTTCCTCATAGTGGGATTGAACAGAACGAGTCCAAGACAGTAGCATCACAGTGGGATTGAACAGAACGAGTCCACGACAGCTTCCTCATAGCGGGATTGAACAGAACGATTCCACGACAGCTTCCTCATAGTGGGATTGGACAGAACGAGTCCACGGCAGTAGCATCACAGTGGGATTGGACAGAACGAGTCCAGAACAGCAGCAATGTAGCAGCATCGTTCGCTGATGCCAAAAGACGGATCACTTCAAAGGCTGTTGACAGCTTCGCCATACAGGTTGCAAAATAAATGGGACGAGATTTCCTTGTACCAATTCCATGGCACATGGTTTATGAACTGGTACAAAAACAACTACACTTGATTCAAAACTGAGTTTTTCCCCAGTTAAATTAATATATAAATTCTTGCCACCAACATAATGCTATATACAGTGGGGAAAAAAGTATTTAGTCACCCACCAATGCAAGGCCTGTAATTTTCATCATAGGTACACTTCAACTATGACAAACAAATGAGAAAAAAAATCCAGAAAATCACATTGTAGGATTTTTAATGAATTTATTTGCAAATTATGGTGGAAAATAAGTATTTGGTCACCTACAAACAAGCAAGATTTCTGGCTCTCACAGACCTGTAACTTCTTCTCTGTTCTCCACTCGTTACCTGTATTAATGGCACATGTTTGAACTTGTTATCAGTATAAGGTCTATTGGTGATAAGTGGGATGGGCTGAGAGGCGGGATTAAAGAGCTGAGGTCTATTGGTGATAGGTGGGATGGGCTGAGGGAGGCGGGATTAAAGAGCTGAGGTCTATTGGTGATAGGAGGGATGTTGATGTTTGGTAATGTATTATTGTTATGTGACTGCTGTCTGTAAAAGTACCATGTACTGTCGTGTAAATGTGTATGTAAAATGTATATATATGTAGCAGAAAATCTGTAAAAAAAAAAAAAGAAAACCTACAAGATATTTGTCCTCCACAAAGATAGAGATGGGGGGGTTAAAAAAGTAAGAAAGAAAACCTACAAGATATTTGTCCTCCACAAAGAGGGGGATGAGGGGGTTAAAAAAGTAAGAAAGAAAACCTACAAGATATTTGTCCTCCACAAAGAGGGGGATGAGGGGGTTAAAAAAGTAAGAATGAAAACCTACAAGATATTTGTCCTCCACAAAGAGGGGGATGGGGTTAAAAAAGTAAGAAAGAAAACCTACAAGATATTTGTCCTCCACAAAGAGGGGGATGAGGGGTTAAAAAAGTAAGAAAGAAAACCTACAAGATATTTGTCCTCCACAAAGAGGGGGATGGGGGTTAAAAAAGTAAGAAAGAAAACCTACAAGATATTTGTCCTCCACAAAGAGGGGGATGAGGGGTTAAAAAAGTAAGAAAGAAAACCTACAAGATATTTGTCCTCCACAAAGAGGGGATGAGGGGTTAGAAAAGTAAGAAAGAAAACCTACAAGATATTTGTCCTCCACAAAGAGGGGGATGAGGGGTTAAAAAGTAAGAAAGAAAACCTACAAGATATTTGTCCTCCACAAAGAGGGGATGAGGGGTTAAAAAGTAAGAAAGAAAACCTACAAGATATTTGTCCTCCACAAAGAGGGGGATGAGGGGTTAAAAAGTAAGAATGAAAACCTACAAGATATTTGTCCTCCACAAAGAGGGGGATGAGGGGGTTAAACAAGTAAGAATGAAAACCTACAAGATATTTGTCCTCCACAAAGAGGGGGATGAGGGGTTAAAAAGTAAGAATGAAAACCTACAAGATATTTGTCCTCCACAAAGAGGGGGATGAGGGGGTTAAAAAAGTAAGAAAGAAAACCTACAAGATATTTGTCCTCCACAAAGAGGGGGATGAGGGGGTTAAAAAAGTAAGAAAGAAAACCTACAAGATATTTGTCCTCCACAAAGAGGGGGATGAGGGGTTAGAAAAGTAAGAAAGAAAACCTACAAGATATCTGTCCTCCACAAAGAGGGGGATGAGGGGTTAAAAAAGTAAGAATGAAAACCTACAAGATATTTGTCCTCCACAAAGAGGGGGATGAGGGGTTAAAAAAGTAAGAAAGAAAACCTACAAGATATTTGTCCTCCACAAAGAGGGGGGGGGATGAGGGGTTAAAAAAGTACAAAAGAAAGAAAAAAACCTACAAGATATTTGTCCTCCACAAAGAGGGGGATGAGGGGTTACAAAAGTAAGAAAGAAAACCTACAAGATATTTGTCCTCCACAAAGAGGGGGATGAGGGGTTAAAAAAGTAAGAAAGAAAACCTACAAGATATTTGTCCTCCACAAAGAGGGGGATGAGGGGTTAGAAAAGTAAGAAAGAAAACCAACAAGATATTTGTCCTCCACAAAGAGGGGGATGAGGGGGTTAAAAAAGTAAGAAAGAAAACCTACAAGATATTTGTCCTCCACAAAGAGGGGGATGAGGGGGTTAAAAAAGTAAGAAAGAAAACCTACAAGATATTTGTCCTCCACAAAGAGGGGGATGAGGGGTTAGAAAAGTAAGAAAGAAAACCTACAAGATATTTGTCCTCCACAAAGAGGGGGATGAGGGGGTTAAAAAAGTAAGAAAGAAAACCTACAAGATATTTGTCCTCCACAAAGAGGGGGATGAGGGGTTAGAAAAGTAAGAAAGAAAACCTACAAGATATCTGTCCTCCACAAAGAGGGGGATGAGGGGTTAAAAAAGTAAGAAAGAAAACCTACAAGATATTTGTCCTCCACAAAGAGGGGATGAGGGGTTAAAAAGTAAGAAAGAAAACCTACAAGATATTTGTCCTCCACAAAGAGGGGGATGAGGGGGTTAAAAAAGTAAGAAAGAAAACCTACAAGATATTTGTCCTCCACAAAGAGGGGGATGAGGGGTTAGAAAAGTAAGAAAGAAAACCTACAAGATATTTGTCCTCCACAAAGAGGGGGATGAGGGGGTTAAAAAAGTAAGAAAGAAAACCTACAAGATATTTGTCCTCCACAAAGAGGGGGATGAGGGGGTTAAAAAAGTAAGAAAGAAAACCTACAAGATATTTGTCCTCCACAAAGAGGGGGATGAGGGGGTTAAAAAAGTAAGAAAGAAAACCTACAAGATATTTGTCCTCCACAAAGAGGGGGATGAGGGGTTAGAAAAGTAAGAAAAAAAAGAAAGAAAAACAAGAAAGCCTGAGTCCCAAATGGCCCCCTATTCCCTTTACGAGACTTTCGCCCATCGGTCAAAATAAGTTACAGCCGCCATTGGCCAGACAGAAAAGCAGTGGAGACGGCTGTACCCCCCGTCTACCCTGTCAACCTGGCAGCTTAAATAAATGGCTACCTCTTGTCCTGTCCAATGGTCCCGCTAATTGTATTTTCTTTTACTCTGTCTGGTTTTGTCAGTGTCCATCACTCTTACAAACTCTCCCGGGTGCCAAGAAGTGTGCTCACAGAGAGGGGCGGCATCGTATGTTTTCAGAAAAGGGGGTGAGAACTAGAGCTCTCCATTATTCTTGGCTTCATAGCCTTTGCATTGTAAGAGGACGTATGAAACGTTAACTCCTCCAGTAATTTGGTCCAAGGGTCTCGACTGTGTGAGTAATGGGACAATAACACAACACTCGTGTTACAAATAATGATTTCTTCTCTTACCAGGTTGACTGAGAACACATTGACATCAATGACCTGGGGAAAAGTTACAGGGGAGAGGAGATGAATGAGCCGGGGGATGATTTGGTGGCCATGATGGTATGAAGGCCAGATTGGGAATTTGGCCCAGACTACAGGGTTAACACCCAGGATCTTTAGTGAACACAGAAAGTCAGGACACAGGAAAGAGTGTTTCCTACTTGCCCTCCAACACCACTTCCAGCAGCATCTGGTCTCCCATCCAGGGACTGGACCAGGACCAACCCTGCTTAGCTTCAGAAGCTAGCCTATTGCCTTTTTTTTCCTATAGCCTATTGCCTCTCTACATATTAATATCATGCTTTCCGTACAAAGTACATGCAAAACATGTGATATGTATATATATTCTGATATAATATACTGACGTACCAAGCTCCAGTTGTAGTGTAGATACACCTGACTGCTGTAAGTCCTGGTGAGTACTAACGAGGCCTCAGACTGTCATTTGTTTTGCATTTTCATAAATGACACATAGTGGCTGTTGCATATCACCCCATCACACAAGTCCCTGCTCTGAAATGTCACTGTAGCACTGTGTGAATATAAACACTTAACATTTAGTTGCAAATAATGGGATGTGGACAAGGCATTTATAGTGGTGACATTTCAGATCAGTGTCTCCTAATGTTTTTCTGGAAAAGTTGTTAAATCACAGTTAATGTGTCAGGTCCTCTGTGGCTTTAGAGATGGGAGAGAGTGAGATAAAGACAGAGAGAGAGAGAGAGAGGTGCAGAGAGAGAGGGAGAGAGAGAGATGCAGAGAGAGAGAGAGAGAGAGAGAGAGAGAGAGAGAGAGAGGTGCAGAGAGAGAGAGAGAGAGAGAGATGCAGAGACAGGGAGAGAGAGGGAGAGCGAGAGAGAGATAGATAGAGAGAGAGGGAGAGAATAAAGTCCCTTGAATTGAATTGAATTGAATTGAGAGAGACAGACAGAGAGGGAGTGAGTGAGAGAGAAAGAGATCGTTACATTGTTACAACACTGTATATATATATATATACATAATATTACATTTGTAATGTCTTTATTCTTTTGGAACTTCTGTGAGTGTAATGTTTACTGTTCATTTCACTTCTGTAAGTGTCTTTTATACTGAATGTTATATATGTTACATGCCTCACTTGCTTTGGCAATGTCAACATATGTTTCCCAGGCCAATAAAGCCCCATGACTTGAATTGAGAGGCAGAGAGAGAAAGGAAGCGAGAGAAAGAGACAGACGGACAGAGAGAGATGTTCCTGGGGCTCTGTTCACAAACACAAACACACCCCACAGAGCCCCAGGACAGCAGCACAATTAGACCCAAGCAAACCAAAAGATAATTACTTGACACATTGGAAAGAATTAACAAAAAAACAGAGCAAACTAGAATGCTATTTGGCCATAAACAGAGAGTACACAGTGGCAGAATACCTGACCACTGTGACTGACCCAAACTTAAGGAAGCTTTGACTATGTTCACACTCAGTGAGCATAGCCTTGCTATCGTAGGCAGACATGGCTCTCAAGAGAAGACAGGCTATGTGCACACCGCCCACAAAATGAGGTGGAAACTGAGCTGCACTTCCTAACCTCCTGCCCAATGTATGACCATATTAGAGACACATATTTCCCTCAGATTACACAGATCCACAAAGAACTTCGAAAACAAATCCAATTTTGAAAAACTCCCATATCTACTGGGTGAAATTCCACAGTGTGCCATCACAGCAGCAAGATTTGTGACCTGTTGCCACAAGAAAAGGGCAACCAGTGAAGAACACACACCATTGTAAATACAACCCATATCTATGCTTATTTATTTTATCTTGTGTCCTTTACCATTTGTACATTGTTAAAACACTGTATATATATAATATAACATTTGTAATGTCTTTATTGTTTTGAAACTTCTGTATGTGTGATGTTTACTGTAAATTTGTATTGTTTATTTCACTTTATATATTCACTTATATTATCTACCTCACTTGCTTTGGCAATGTTAACACATGTTTCCCATGCCAATAAAGCCCTTGAATTGAATTGAGAGACAGAGAGATATATAGATACGTAGACAGAGAGATAGATAGATTGATAGATAGATAGAGAGAGAGAGATAAATAGATAGATATATAGATAGAGAGAGAGAGAGAGAGAGAGAGAGAGAGAGAGAGAGAGAGAGAGAGAGAGAGAGAGAGAGAGAGAGAGAGAGAGAGAGAGAGAGAGAGAGAGAGAGAGAGAGAGAGAGGTCACCACTCAGGCAGAGAGAGAGAGAGGTCATGATCAGATGAGCTCCTGCATTTTTCAGCATGTCCTTAAAAAAATATAGATTTAGAGTTAGATTATTTTTGTCAGGGACATATACAGGATGATACCCTCTACAACATAAAATTCACTCAACCTTCACTCAAAAAAAAAAATGTAAACTCAAAACCTACAACCTGATTATGGACTGAATTACGGAATCACCTGCAAGGCTTACAACTACCAAAGATGATTATACCATCGCTATACAGCAAGTGCTCTGGAAAACAACAGAAACCTGAAAACACCGTCCAACCTGGAACTGAGTGAGCACTGAAGCACTGAAGCAATGAAGCTGAATCTGTATTTTATTTCCACAAGCCAAGAAGAAGAAAAATACATGACATTACTTTATAAGGACTGCATGCTAAATTAAGGCTGCCAAGTCTGATACAGCTTCAATTAGCACTGACATGTCAAGTGAGAGGTGTCAAAGCCCTTTAGCCCAACAATGGCAGGAGAGTCTCACAGTCTACTCCTACCAAATGGAGAGGCCTTTCAAGCTGCCTCTCACTGTTCAGAGGTAATTAAAATACAGTACCCTGTGTGTGACTATTATAAAAATGGGAACATCAGCAACCCCATCTTCCACACAAACCACCCCCTTACATGGCACAGTGCTATATTAGCACACTACCCCTCTGTTAGGAGAGGGGTTGTTAACGAGGGGTGGAAACTCAGGATACTAGACAACGAGGAATCTGAGTCAGCTAATATACATCTCTATAAGTCTGGAACAGTAATGGTACAGGGCAACCCCAAACAGTTTCAGCTGGACTTTCACCTAATCAAAGAATTAGCCCAGCAGGAGAAGCTCTCCCTTGAGAAAGATACACCCACCCCGAGCGGGTCAGACCAGACCTCTTCATTATATAACCCCACAGACGAGCAACCCAAGCAGAAATTCAACCTCCCAGCACAGAGTGCTACCCCCTCATTGGAATGAAGGATACATTTACCCAGCTGGAGGTAAGGCAGGTGGAGCCGGAACAGCAGGTGATTACACTCCAGTCAGCACAGACCCAGACAACAGTCCAGCACAACAACACCCCCTTAACCAGACCCGGAGAGCTGGAGATGGAAAGAGACATATCTGCACTCTGGACTGGTGAGACAACTTCAACAATATAAAAAGCAAGAGCAGGAGAAGAACAGAGCACTAGAGGAGAGGATCAGACTGCTGGTGGAGAGGGTGAGGGGGGTGGCGTGTGACAGAGAACAACCCATTAGAGAGGTGGCCACCCCTGCAGAGAAGCCAGCCCACCTTAGCTCCCAACAAATGTATTTACACCACAGCAGAACAGTCCACACCAGACCCTGATCATAGCGTCGACATCACAGCTGAACAGACAAATGAATAACCCCAAGCCCTGGTGATTTCACCCTCTCTGAACACCCCCCCTGTCAGTCACCCTGATAGCCCTCTTGACAACCCCCCCGTACACACTGAGGACATACACAAGACACAGAGTCCTTATGGACTCAAATGGGAAATATATACAAGAAAATAAACTTTTTCCCAAACACAGTGTGTCTAAACTCTGGTGTCCAAACACCCAGCGCTCCCTCGTCCTTCTGTCTGAGGACCAACTAGGTTCACCTAGCCACATAATAATATTCACAGGTACAAACGACCTGAGAACACAGCAGGAAAGGGTGGCCACAGCACTGAAGGGAGTGATTGAAAAAGCTTATTCTACTACTTTCCCCAATGCACAAGTGGTTATCTCCACCCTGCTACCACGGAAAGACTTCTACCCTGCTACCATACAGCGTGTAAACGCAAGTATTTCCCATGACTGTGCCTCAAAACCAAATGTTTTCCTGGTCCACCCCACCCTGGACTTGAACATGCTCTATGACCAGGTCCACCTATACAAAGCAGAAACGCCCACCTTCGCCTGGACTCTAAAGGACATCCCTCTCAAACGCAGCCCCGACACTTCATACAAGAGCAACAGATCAGTAGACACCCTGCCCAGACCAGCGAGACACTCTCCCAGACCTGCGGGACCTGCGGGACCTGCGGGACCCCCCCACTGGTTGCCCTCTAGGTTACACAGCGCTGGCAGTAACATCCACCAAACTACCAGGTGTGAAACAGGCAAGGGACACAAGAGGGTATTCTAATTGGTTCAAATGGAAATTATCTTAACTAATTATGTTACTTCTGATGGGAATTGTTTGCACCAGATCTTATTGAGGGGCTTCATACATCGTACATATGCACGCACCACTTTTCAGTTTTAATTCTTTTGAATTTTATCAAACAAGTAATTTTTTTCATTTCACTTCACCAATTTCGACTATTTCGTGTATGACATGAAATCCAAATTAAAAATATATTTAAATTGCAGGTTGTAATGCAACAAAATAGTAAAAACGCCAAGGGGGTGAATACTTTCACAATGCACTGTATTCACCAGCAACATCACAGTTTGTCCCTCGTAAACTTAACAAATAACACACAATCAGAGATCCCCAGCCTCCGAGCTCCCAAAATGCAACCAAGTCAGGCCAATCCATCTGCTCAACTGTGGTCCGAAAATACAGTCCTGTTTCAAAGACGGAGAAGCTTGGAAAAAGGAAAACTTAAAATCACATTTCCTGCATGGAAAGGAAGGGAGAAAAAGGGGGGACAAGTTGGGGAGGGAATCAGTAGGACGAGAAAAAATAGGATTATTTTCCTTTCACAAAAAGATGTGATTACTTCCTCTTTCCCAGAACTAGAGCTATTTCAGAGCTCACTCTTGTAATGTTTCTGAGGAACCAGATTGCATACCTAAACACTTATGCGGGGATTTATATTTGATATTTATATTCTCATTGAAGTTTCTTGTTCCTGAAGTTTTAATTGGCTGTAATAAATAAATCATCCCTGCTCTTCCTCAACAGATGTGTAGCAAGGCACTCTGGCGCATAATATTTGCCGTGGCAGGTGTAGCGTGTACCTTGTGTGTGTGTGTGGTGTGAGTGTGTAGTGTGTACGACTCATGTCATTGTGTGTGTGTGTGTCTCTGTGTGTGTGTGTGTGTGTGTGTGTGTGTGTGTGTGTGTGTGTGTGTGTGTGTGTGTGTGTGTGTGTGTGTGTGTGTGCGTGTGTGAGTGTGTGCGTGTGTGAGTGTGTGCGTGCATGCACGCGTGCGTGTGTGCGTGTGTGATTATGCGCGTGTGTGTGTGCACGCCTCGTGTCAGTGTGTGTGTGTGTGTGTGTGTGTGTGTGTTTCTGGCGTGTACTCTGCCTCATGTCAGTGTACTCTGCTGTGGCGCTGTAGATAGATGTAGCTTAGCAGCCCATTATCTATCAGAGACCAACTAACTCTAGATAACAGCCCTTTATCTATCAGAGACCAACTAACTCTAGATAACAGCCCATTATCTATCAGAGACCAACTAACTCTAGATAACAGCCCTTTATCTATCAGAGACCAACTAAATCTAGATAACAGCCCTTTATCTATCAGAGACCAACTAACTCTAGATAACAGCCCTTTATCTATCAGAGACCAACTGATTCGAGATAACAGCCATTTTATCTATCAGAGACCAACTAAATCTAGATAACAGCTCTTTATCTATCAGAGGCTGACTCTAACTAGATAACAGCCCTCCCCTTTGGTGGGCAGGTCTGTGGGTGGGCGGGTCTGTTGGTGGGCAGGATGATGGGTGGGCGGGTCTGTGGGTGGGCGGGTCTGTTGGTGGGCAGGACGATGGGTGGGCGGGTCTGTGGGTGGGCGGGTCTGTGGGTGGGCAGGTCTGTGGGTGGGCAGGTCTGTAGGTGGGCGGGTCTGTGGGTGGGAAGGTCTGTGGGTGGGCGGGTCTGTGGGTGGGCAGGTCTGTGGGTGGGCGGGTCTGTGGGTGGGCAGGTCTGTAGGTGGGCGGGTCTGTGGGTGGGCAGGTCTGTGGGTGGGAAGGTCTGTGGGTGGGCGGGTCTGTGGGTGGGCAGGTCTGTGGGTGGGAAGGTCTGTGGGTGGGCAGGTCTGTGGGTGGGCAGGTCTGTGGGTGGGCGGGTCTGTGGGTGGGAAGGTCTGTGGGTGGGCAGGTCTGTGGGTGGGCAGGTCTGTGGGTGGGCAGGTCTGTGGGTGGGCGGGTCTGTGGGTGGGAAGGTCTGTGGGTGGGAAGGTCTGTGGGTGGGCGGGTCTGTGGGTTGGCGGGTCTGTGGGTGGGCAGGTCTGTGGGTGGGCAGGTCTGTGGGTGGGTAGCGGGCCAAACAGTAGCAGGGTGGGCTGAGACACTTACAAACACCTTTGGGGGGAGGGTCTGTGTGTGTGTGGGGGGGGGTTGTGTGTGTATGGGTGTTCTGTGTGTGTGTGGGGGGTCTGTGTGTGGGGTGTGTGATCTGTGTGTGTGTGGGGGAGGGGAGTATAGTTTGTTGAGTAGAGTGTTGGAGTGTTTTTTATAGACGACTTCATCGAAGTCGAGGATCGGTAGGATGGTCAGTTTTACGAGGGAGCATGAGTGAAGGATGCTTTGTTGCGAAGTAGGAAGACAATTCTAGATTTAATTTTGGATTGGAGATGCTTAATGTGAGTCTCGAAGGAGAGTTTACAGTCGAACCAGACACCTAGGTGTTTGTAGTTGTCCACGTAATCGAAGTCAGAGACGTCCAGAGTAGTGATGCTGGAAGGGTGAGCAGGTGTGGGCAGTGATCGGTTGAATAGCATGCATTTAGTTTTACTTACATTTAAGAGCAGTTGGAGGCCATGGAAGGAGAGTTGTATGGCATTGAAGCTCGTCCGGAGGTTTGTTAACACAGTGTCCAAAGAGGGGCCAGAAGTATACAGAATGGTGTTGTCTGCGTAGAGGTGTACCAGAGAATCACCAGCAGCAAGAGCGATATCATTGATGTATGCAGAGAAGAGAGTCGGCCTGAGGATTGAACCCTGTGGCACCCCCATAGAGCCTGCCAGAGGCCCGGACAACAGGCCATCCGATTTGACACACTGAACTCTATCAGAGAAGTAGTTGGTGAACCAGGCGAGGCAATCATTTGAGAAACCAAGGCTGTCGAGTCTGCCAAAAAGAATGTGGTGATTGACAGAGTCGAAAGCCTTGGCCAGGTCGATGAATAAGGCTGCACAGTAATGTCTCTTATCGATGGCGGTTATGATGTCTTTTAGGACCTTGAGCGTGGCTGAGGTGCACCCATGACCAGCTCTGAAACCAGATTGCATAGCGGAGAAGGTACGGTGGGATTTCGAAATGGTCGGTAATCTGTTTGTTAACTTGGCTTTCGAAGACCTTAGAAAAGCAGGGTAGGATAGAAATAGGTCTGTAGCAGTTTGGGTCTAGAGTGTCAACCCCCTTTGAAGAGGGGGATGACCACGGCAGCTTTCCAATCTTTGGGAATCTCAGACAATACGAAAGAGAGTTTGAACAGGCTAGTATTAGGGGTTGCAACAATTTCGGCAGATCACCCTATGGTCCAGATTGTCTTGCCGTCTGATTTGTAGGGTTCCAGATTTTGCAGCTCTTTCAGAACATCAGCTATCTGGATTTGTGGAAAGGAGAAATGGTGGGGGCTGTGGCGGGTTGCTGTGGAGGATGCCGGGCAGTTGACCGGGGTTGGGGTAGCCAGGTGGAAAGCATGGCCAGCCACAAAGAAATGCTTATTGAAATTCTCAACTATAGTGGATTTATTGTTGGTGACATTGTTTCCTAGCCTCAGTGCCGTGGGCAGCTGGGAGGAGGTGCTCTTATTCTCCATGGACTTTACAGTGTCCCAGAACTGTTAGTTACTGTTACTGTTACTGTTAGTTAGTCCTACAGGAGGCAGATTTTTTGAAAAAGCTAGCCTTAGCTTTCCTAACTGCCTGTGTATATTTGTTCTTAACTTTCCTGAAAAGTTGCATATCACTGGGGTTATTCGATGCTAGTGCAGTATGCCACAGGATGTGTTTGTGCTGGTCAAGGGCAGACAGGTCTGGAGTGAATCAAGCACTATATCTATTCCTAGTTCAACATTTTTAGACTGGGGCATGCAGATTTAAGATGGTGAGGGAGGCACTTTTAAAGAATAGTCAGGCATCATCTACTGACGGGATGAGGTCAATGTCATTCCAGGAAACCCTGGCCAGGTCAATTACAAAGGCCTGCTCGCAGAAGTGTTTTAGGGAGCGTTTGACAGTGATGAGGGGTGGTCGTTTGGCCGCAGACCCATTACGGATGCAGGCAATGAGGCAGTGATCGCTGAGATCTTGAATGAAAACAGCAGAGGTGTATTTGGAAGGGGAGTTAGTTAGGATGACATCTATGAGTGTGCCCGTGTTTACGGATTTGGAGTTGTAACTGGTAGGTTCATTGATAATTTGTGTGAGATTGAGGGCATCAAACTTGGATTGTAGGATGGCTGGGGTGATAAGTATGTCCCAGTTTAGGTCACCTAGTAGCATGAGTCAGAAGATAGATGGGGGGCAATCATTTCACATATGGTATCGAGGGCACAGCTGGGGGCAGAGGGAGGTCTATAGCAAGCGGCAACAGTGAGAGACTTGTTTCTGGAAAGGTGAATGGAAAGTAGAAGCTGGAAAGTAGATGCTCAAAATGTTTGGGTACAGACTTGGATAGTAATACAGAACTCTGCAGGCTATCCTTGCAGTAGATTGCAACACCGCCCCCTTTGGCAGTTCTATGTTGGTGGAAAATGTTGTAGTTAGCGATGGAGATTTCAAAGTTTTTGGTGGTTTTCCTAAGCCAGGATTCAGACACGACTAAGACATCCGGGTTGGCAGAATGTGCTAAAGCAGTGAGTAAAACAAACTTAGGGAGGAGGCTTCTAATGTTAACATGCTGGAAACCAAGGATTTTACGGTTACAGAAGTCAACAAATGAGAGCACCTGGGGAGTGGAGCTAGGCACTGCAGGACCTGGATTAACCTCCACATCACCAGAGGAACAGAGGAGAAGTAGGATAAGGGTACGGCTAAATGCTATACGAACTGGCCATCTAGCATGTTTGGAACAGAGAGTAAAAGGGAGCAGGTTTCTGGGCACGATATCATAGATTCAAGGCATAGTGTACAGACAAAGGTAAGGTAGGATGTGAGTATATTGGAGGTAAACCTAGGCATTGAGTATTGATAAGAGAGATATAGTCTCTAGAGACGTTTAAACCAGGTGATGTCATCGCATATGTAGGAGGTGGAACAACATTGTTGGTTAAGGCATATTGAGCAGGGCTAGAGGCTCTACAGTGAAATAAGACAGTAATCACTAACCAGGACTGTAATGGACGAGGCATATCGATATTAGAGAGAGGCATGGGTAGCCAAGTGAACATATGAGTCCAGTGAGTGGTTGGGCTGACTGGGAACACGGCGATTCACACAGTTAGCAGGCAGATGCTAACACGCTAACAGTTAGTAGGCCGGGGCTAAACAAGCTAGCAGTTAGCAAAGCGGGGCTGGCAAGCTAGCAGTTAGCAGACCGGGTTAGCAAGAAATCAGTTAGCAGACCGGGTTAGCAAGCAAGCAGTTAGCAGGGGCTAGCAGTTAGCAGACCGGGGCAGGCAAGCTAGCAGTTAGTAGACCGGCGCTATCAAGTTAGCCTTTGGGGGACGTTGCGATGGGGGTAAGTCTGTTTTTGCCTCTTCGGGCGGTGACGTTGATAGACCAGTCGTGGAGTTAGTAGGGTACCAAGTAGCTCTAGGTAGCTAGCAGGCTGCGGTTAACAGAATGGGCCTTCAGTGGGCGTCGCGCCTGGGGCAGATTATGTCAGTATTCCAGTCATAGAGGATCGGTGAGGGTTCCGTGCCCCGTACCGGCAGTAGAAGGGGTCCGGATATTGTAGCCCAGGAGTGGGCTTCGGTGGTAGCACAGGAGCCCTGGCCGGGCTAGCTTCAGGCTAATTGGTGCTTGCTCCAGGATGGAAACGCTAGCCAGGAGTGGTCACCCGGGATTGCGGTTCGCTAGTTGAGAAGATCCAGATGAAAATGCTCAGAGTTTGTGGTAGGAATCCGGGGGATAAGGAGAGAAATAGGTCCGTTATGCTCTGGTTTGAGTCACATTGTTCGAACTGGCGAGATCTTTTCGAGCTAATGTTTAGCTGATTACCACTAGCAACAGTTTGCTAACTGATAGCTGATAGGTAGTTAGCTGGCTAGCTTCAGTCCAGATCCGAAGTAAATAGAAATACTTTATAAAAAAGCAGATCCACGCCACATTGGGTGAGGCGGGTTGCAGGAGAGGATTTAGAAGTTGAGGTTTAGGAAAATATTTAAAAAAGATATGCGAAGAAAAAGATGTAAAAAGACATATACAAGGGACACGACAGGACAAAAGACAAAGACGTCTGACTGCTACGCCATCTTGGATATCAATAAGTGGCCATTGGAGTGGCCATCACAAAGCTCCGACTTCAATCCCATAGAACATTTGTGGGGAAAACAAAAAAATGCGTGAGCGAACAAGAAAGTCTACAAACCTGACACAGTTACACCAGCTCTGTTAGGAGGAATGGGCCAAAATTCACCCAACTTATTGTGGGAAGCTTGTGGAAGGCTACTCGAAAACGTTTGACCCAAGTTAAACAATTTAAAGGCACTGCTACCAAATACTAATTGAGTGCATGTAAACTTCTGACCCACTGGGAATGTGATGAATGAAATAAAAGCTGAAATAAATAATTTTCTCTACTATTATTCTGACATTTCACATTATTCAAATAAAGTGGTGATCCTAACTGACCTAAAACAGGGAATTTTTTACCAGGATTAAATGTCGTCAGGAATTGTGAAAACTGAGTTTAAATGTATTTGGCTAAGGCGTATGTAAACTTCCGACTTCAACTATATATATATATATATATATATATATATATATATATATATATATAGAGGGCCACCCACCAAGGAGGGCATTAATCAGAGCGGCAACAAAGAGACCAAAGATAACCCTGAAGGAGCTGCAAAGCTCCACAGCAGAGATTGGAGTATCTGTCCATAGGACCACTTTAAGTCGTACACTCCACAGAGCTGGGATTTACGGAAGAGTGGCCAGAAAATTTGCCATTGCTTAATGAAAAAAATAAGAAAACACGTTTGGTGTTCGCCAAAAGGCATCTAGGAGACTCCCCAAACATATGGAAGAAGGTACTCTGGTCAGATGAGACTAAAATGTTGCTTTTTGGAACTCGAGGAAAACGATATATCTGGCGCAAACCCAACACCTTTCATCACCCCGAGAATACCTTCCTCTCAAGGTGGTGGCAGCATCATGCTGTGGGGATATTTTCAGCAGCAGGGACTGGGAAACTGGTCAGAATTAAAGGAATGATGGATGGCGCCAAATACAGGGAAATTCTTGTGGGAAACCTGTTTCAGTCTTCCAGAGATATGAGACTGGGACGGAGGTTCACCTTCCAGCAGGACAATGACCCTAAGTATACTGCTAAAGCAACACTCAAGTGGTTAAAGGGGATACATTTAAATGTCTTGGAATGGCCTAGACAAAGCCCTAGTCAAAGCCCAGACCTCAGTACAATTGAGAATCTGTGGTATGACATAGATTGCCTTACACTAGCGGAAAACATCCAACTTGAAGGGGCTGGAGTAGTTTTGCCATGAAGAATGAGCAAGAATCACAGTGGCTAGATGTGCCAAGCTTATAGAGACATACCCCAAGAGACTTGCAGCTGTAATTGCTGCAAAAGGGGGCTCTACAAAGTGTTTTGGGGTTGGATGAAAAGTTTTGCACGCTCAAGTTTAATTTTTTTTTGTCCAAGTTCTTGTTTATTTCACCCCCCCCCCCAAAAATATATATTTTGCATCTTCAAAGTGGTAGGCATGTTGTGTAAATCAAAGAATACAAATCCCCCCCCCCCCCAAATATATTTTAATTCCAGGTTGTAAGGCAACAAAATTGGAAAAATGTCAAGGGGGTGAATAAATTATATTTATATATATATACACTGTCGTGGCCAAAAGTTTTCAGAATGACACTGCTTCAGTGTGTTTAGATATTTTTGTCAGATGTAATTATGGAAGTATAATTACAAGCATTTCATTATTGATTATTACATGAAGTTGATGCAAAGAGACATTATCTGCAGTGTTGACCCTTCTTTTTCAAGACCTCTGCAATCCGCTCTGGCATGCTGTCAATTAACTTCGGGGCCACATCCTGACTGATGGCAGCCCATTCTTGCATAATCAATGCTTGGAGTGTGTCAGAATGTGTGGGTTTTTGTTTGTCCACCCGCCTCTTGAGGATTGACCATAAATTCTCAATGGGATTACGGTCTGGAGAGTTTCCCAGCCATGGACCCAAAATATCGATGTTTTGTTCCCCGAGCCACTTAGTTATCACTTTTGCCTTATGGCAAGGTGCTCCATCATGCTGGAAAAGGCATTGCTCGTCACCAAACTGTTCCTGGATGGTTGGGAGAAGTTGCTCTCGGAGGATGTGTTGGTACCATTCTTTATTCATGACTGTGTTCTGAGGCAAAATTGTGAGTGAGCCCACTCCCTTGGCTGAGAAGCAACCCCACACTTGAATGGTCTCAGGATGCTTTACTGTTGGCATGACACATTACTGATGGTAGCGCTCACCTTGTCTTCTCTGGACAAGCTTTTTTCCGGATGCCCCAAACAATCGGAAAGGGGATTAATCAGAGAAAATGACTTTACCCCAGTCCTCAGCAGTCCAATCCCTGTACCTTTTGCAGAATATCAGTCTGTCGCTGATTTTTTCATGGAGAGGTGGCGTCTTTGCTGCCGTTCTCTAAACCAGGCCGTCCTCCAAAAGTCTTGGCCTCACTGTGCGTGCAGGTGCACTCACACCTGCCTGTTGCAATTCCTGAGCACATGACATGATGCCAGCTGGTCCTTTTGTGGCAGGGCTGGAATGCAGTGGAAATGTTTTTGGGGGATTCAGTTCATTTGCATGGCAAAAGAGGGACTTTGCAATTAATTGCAATTCATCTGATCACTCTTCATAACATGCTGGAGTATATGCAAATTGCAATCATACAATCTGAGGCAGCAGACATTTGTTTCATTCTCAAAACCTTTGGCCACGACTGTATATGAAAGGCAGAGTTATACCGGGCTGCCTGTAAGCTACTGTTAGTTTCACAGCAACCCCTTTACCGTGTGTGTGTGTGTGTGTGTGTGTGTGTGTGTGTGTGTGTGTGTGTGTGTGTGTGTGTGTGTGTGTATGGTTGTGTGTGTGTGAACTTAAGACCTCGATTTTAAAAACCTGACCTGTGTTTTTATATACTTTTGTCTTAATTTTCAATCCAGCGGGTCAAATGGAAGCCGCTATTGAATGTTTCCAATGTAGCAGGATCTGTGTTTACCTTTGCTTTGTTCCAGGACAATGTGGACCGCGCTGACTTCTCATGCAGCTGCTGCTTGCGGAGGACTACAGGAGCGAAGTAGCAAGCAACTAGCAAACCTACATAAGCTACTGGGGAACCCATGCCACGTCCACCTTTTTTTTTTTTTTTCACCCCAGTAGCCCGGACGCCGCTCTGGTCTATGTGTTATACTCTACTACATTCCTTTCACATTTCCATAAACTGCAAAGTGTTTCCTTTCAAATGATATCAAGAACATGCTTCAGGGCCTGAGCTACAGGCAGTTAGATTTGGGTATGTTATTTTAGGGCCTGAGCTACAGGCAGTTAGATTTGGGTATGTTATTTTAGGGTCTGAGCTACAGGCAGTTAGATTTGGGTATGTTATTTTAGGGCCTGAGCTACAGGCAGTTAGATTTGAGTATGTTATTTTAGGGCCTGAGCTACAGGCAGTTAGATTTGGGTATGTTATTTTAGGGCCTGAGCTACAGGCAGTTAGATTTGGGTATGTTATTTTAGGGCCTGAGCTACAGGCAGTTAGATTTGGGTATGTTATTTTAGGGCCTGAGCTACAGGCAGTTAGATTTGGGTATGTTATTTTAGGGCCTGAGCTACAGGCAGTTAGATTTAGGTATGTTATTTTAGGTGAAACTTGAATAAAGGGGCGGATCCTTAAATAAAGTCCACCTGTGTGCAATCTAAGTCACATGATCTGTCACATGATTTTAGTATATATACACCTGTTCTGAAATGCCCCAGAGTCTGCAACATGAATAAGCAAGGGGCACCACCATGCAAGAGACACAGTGAAGACCAGGGAACTCTCCAAACAGGTCAGGGACAAAGTTGTGGAGAAGTACAGATCAGGGTTGGGTTATAAAAAAATATGAGAAAGTTTGAACATAAAAAAGCACCATTAAATCCACTATGAAAAAATGGAAAGAATATGTCACCACTACAGACCTGCTAAGAGAGGGCCGCCCACCAAAGCTCACGGACCAGGCAAGGAGGGCATTAATCAGAGAGGCAACGAAGAGACCAAAGATAGCCCTAAGGAGCTACAAAGCTCCACAGCGGAGTATGGAGTATCTGTCCATAGGACCAGATTGAGCCGTACACTCCACAGAGCTGGGCTTTGCGGAAGAGTGGCCAGAAACTGTGCCATTGTTAAAAGAAAAAATTAGCAAACACGTTTGGTATTCGCCAAAAGGCACGTGGGAGACTCCCCAAACATATGGAAGAAGGTACTCTTGTCTGATGAGACTAAAATGTTTATTTTTTGCCATTAAGGAAAACGCTATGTCTGGCGCAAACCTAACACTGCTTATCACCCGAGAACACCATCCCCACCGTGAAGCATGGAGGAGGCGGTGTGATGGTTCCCACCGTGAAGCATGGTGGTGGCAGCATCATGCTGTGGGGATGCTTTTCATCGGCAGGAACTGAGAAACTGGTCAATGTTGAAGGAATGGTGGATGGTGCTAAATACAGGGAAATTCTTGAGGGAAACCTATTTCAGTCAGAGGTTTGAGACTGGAACGGAGGTTCACCTTCCAGCAGGACAATGACCATAAGCATGCTGCTAAAGCAACACTTGAGTGGTTTAAGGGGAGACATTTAAATGTCTTGGAATGGCCTAGTCAAAGCCCAGACCTCAATTCAATTGAGAATCTGTGGTTTGACTTAAAGATTACTGTACACCATTGGAACCCATCCAACTTGAAGGAGCTGGAGCAGTTTTGCCGTGAAGAATGGGCAATGATCCCAGTGGCTAGATTTGCCAATCTTACAGAGACATACCCCATGAGACTTACAGCTGTAATTGCTGCAAAAGGTAGCTCTACAAAGTATTGACTTTTTTTTTTTGGGGGGATCAAATATTCTGGTGTGTTATGTTGGTAGAGCTTTGATATGTCATGATAATGACTCAGTTCAATCTAGACTCACCATGATAATGCTTTGGTCCAATCTAGTCCCACCATGATCATGCTTTGGTCCAATCT
Organism: Oncorhynchus keta; assembly: GCF_023373465.1. Taxonomy (NCBI): domain Eukaryota; kingdom Metazoa; phylum Chordata; class Actinopteri; order Salmoniformes; family Salmonidae; genus Oncorhynchus; species Oncorhynchus keta. Next base: position 8,224,243 of record NC_068450.1, on the reverse strand, counting down.
AGTCCCACCATGATAATGCTTCATTCCAATCTAGATTCATCATAATAATGCTTCAGTCCAATCTAGACTCACCATGATAATGACTCAGTTCAATCTAGATTTACCACGATAATGCCTCTGTCCAGTCTAGACCCACCATGACAATGCTTCAGTACAATCTAGACTCATCATAATAATGACTCATTCCAATCTAGATTCACCATGATAAGATTCTGTCCAATCTAGACTCACCATGATAATGCTTCAGTACAATCTAGACTCATCATAATAATGACTCATTCCAATCTAGATTCACCATGATAAGATTCAGTCCAATCTAGACTCACCATGATAATGACTCAGTTCAATCTAGATTTACCACGATAATGCCTCTGTCCAGTCTAGACCCACCATGACAATGCTTCAGTCCAATCTAGACTCATCATAATAATGACTCATTCCAATCTAGATTCACCATGATAATGCTTTGGTCCAATCTAGTCCCACCATGATAATGCTTCAGTCCAATCTAGACTCATCATAATAATGACTCATTCCAATCTAGTCCCACCATGATAATGCTTCAGTCCAATCTAGATTCATCCTAATAATGTCTCAGTCCAATCTAGATTCATCATAATAATGACTCATTCCAATCTAGTCCCACCATGATAATGCTTCAGTCCAATCTAGATTCATCCTAATAATGTCTCAGTCCAATCTAGATTCACACATTTCATGATAATTCATAATCTGGTGGGACAGATTTCAATTCATAACCTCACTCCCCAATTTGAAATATCTCCCCCCTCGCTATTCAACTGCTAGTTTTTTTTTTGGTAGAGTAGATGATTGGTTGATTTATTGCGAAAGGAAGATACATTGAGTACAACCCAGGGGTGAACAGTTGAATGTGAAATTCCCTTGTTTCCAAATGAACCCCCCCCCCCAAACACACACACACAATACAGACAAGACCTAAAGTCCAAGTGGCTCTGTAGACGTCGTAGAGGGCGACCCACATGTGTTTTAAAGACAGAGGCCGCAAGATCGAGTCTGAATACCGGCTTGTGATCGAGGAAGATAAACCCTTTGTTACAGTGGCATAAATATCTGGAAGTTAATACATATTAGTTTTATCTGAACAATACACCACTAATCCATCATAAAATGATGTGTCTTAAACGGCACCCTATTCCCTATGCAGTGCACTGCTTTTCACCAGAAACATATAATACCTGGTCAAATGTAGGGCACTAAATAGGGAATAGGGTGCCATTTGGGCCACATGTTTAATACAGGGCCAACAGACGTAGAGATACTTAAAGAACAGAACGTTTTCATCTATCAACTCCAGTGATACTTTGTGAGGATAAGTACCTTCGCTTGTTCATGATCTGAGATTAATTTGAAAGTCAATTACTTTAATTAACTCGATTATCATCGAGTAAAAAAGGAGTGTAAAAAAGGTCTCAAGAGGATGATGAAGTTAAGTAAAAAATAAAAAATGTTAAATGACTCATTTCTGCAGAGACGCGCAACTTCAATTATACATTTTTTTTTTTTTTTTACATGAACTTCAACCTGTTTAACTTGAACATTTTAAATGGAAGATAAAATACAGTCGAACAGCAGGATTCATTCAATTCATATAAAACCCCTTTAATAACTAGGCTGACAAGTTGGCAGACTGCCACTCATCGCCCCCCACAGTGTCCTTGTGACCTCTGACATATGAGATGTGATCTGTTCCCTCTCACTGTTAATAAACTTTATTTAGCATTTTGCACTGACAGATACAGACACATCCATCCTACATCACTTGATGTCTCCAATCCCCTTCATACAAAGGGGGATACGTCCCAAATGGCACCCTATTCTCTATTACAGGTGATCTACTTTTGACCAGAGCCTTATCATAGTGCACTCTAAGTAGGGCATAGGGTTCCATTTGGCGACAGCAAATATGGACAGGCGCATCACCATTGAAGTGAGACTGGAGAGAAAATAGAAGGTGAAGGGGGCGTCCGTGTTTTTAAAAGGACTTGTACATAATCTCTCTTCATCATTCAGAATGCCTCTCTTCCTTTAAAATGTGCTGGGTTATTAATCGTAGAAGGTTATTTATTAAAAGAGTCTCCAGTGTGAAGATGTTTGGAAGGATGGCAGCCCCCCCCCCCCCTGTCGGCTTCTCTGATGTGAGCCAGGCGAACCAGGCAGTACGGATGTGGTAAAGATTTGTCATGTGGCCACAACAAAACTTGCACAAGCGAGGCGTTACGATGATTTATAGGGCTTATTTCTGAAAATGGTGAAGTGAAATGAATCATGTTCCCACCTGACGCCACTGCCTAGCGTTGATAAACGACAAGCTGTCGGTGAGAGACAGTGAGCCATCCATGAAGTGCCCGGCGATGCGCACCCGCCTCAGATAGCATGGCCTGGGGTGCATCGCAGCCAGATGCCCCCTCTGGATGGTCCTCCGTGTCAGGGAACCAGGGGAGCAGGGACGATCTCGTCCACACAGCCAGGGCACCCAGACGAGGGACTAATTGAGGGAAGGGTCAGCCTGGAGGAGATGGGAGCCCAGAGAAGGGTTGGCACATCAGCAGCCTGCCTGCACTGAGCCGGAGGGGGGCTGAGGAGAGGAGGGGAGATGCTGCTAGACCTGTCAGATAACACCGTGGCATCAATTGATTGGACATGTCAACCTCTTTCTGTGGGAATTTTAATTTAAAAAATAAGAAAATGTTTTTTAATAAAATAAAATAAATAGTATGTTATGGGTGTCATTGCATATACATTAAATTATGGTAATACTGTATCTTTAGATCAGCATCGCAGTTAGTATAGCCTTGTTATTTAGCTCCTTAAACGTTAATGAGCTCCAACAGCAGATCTTGATACGAGATCTGTCTTTGATCCTGGATCTGACCCCTAACCCCTAGATCTGACCCCTAACCCCTAGATCTGACCCCTAACCCCTAGATCTGTCGCCTAACTCCTAGATGTGATGCCTAACACCTAGATCTGACCCCTAACCCCTAGATCTGAACCCTAACCCCTAGATGTGATGCCTAACTCCTAGATGTGATGCCTAACCCCTAGATCTGACCCCTAACCCCTAGATCTGACCCCTAACCCCTAGATCTGTCGCCTAACTCCTAGATGTGATGCCTAACACCTAGATCTGACCCCTAACCCCTAGATCTGAACCCTAACCCCTAGATGTGATGCCTAATACCTAGATCTGACCCCTAACCCCTAGATCTGAACCCTAACCCCCAGATCTGACCCCTAACCCCTAGATCTGACCCATAACCACTAGATGTGACGCCTAACCCCTAGATCTGACCCCTAACCCCTAGATGTGATGCCTAAAACCTAGATCTGACCCCTAACCCCTAGATCTGACCCCTAACCCCTAGATGTGATGCCTAAAACCTAGATCTGACCCCTAACCCCTTGATCTGAACCCTAACCCCCAGATCTGACCCTTAACCCCTAGATATGACCCCTAACCCCTAGATGTGATGCCTAACCCTTAGATCTGACCTCAGGCTCCATCTGATGTCATCAGAGGTTGAACCACTTTGAGTTTGTTCCATGTAGCTCCGTTTATAGTACAGAAAATAAATCTCTTAGCGGTGTTGTAATATCTTTTGCTGGTAACTATGTGTTCTTTCCCATACGGCAAGCACAGTCATTTATTGTCCTTGCCGTAATGTAGACATTAGCATCCTTTAATTGAATGTCCATGTTTTAGATGGCGTGCACATGACAAATTACCCTGGAAACAACCAAAGCAGTCACCAGACATTATTTCAATCTCTCAGTCTCAGTCTGCCTTCACGTAAATAAATAAGATTTGTCCTTGATAATGAATAGTGATGGTTAGCAGGTCCATTTCAACACACCCTCTAAATCTCATTTTGTTTCCACTAAATTACTGCAAAATGATGCCTCATTTACCACTGGCTCTCAGCACGACTATGGTCATTTAATTATCTGCAGCTCTCTGTCTGTCTGTCTGTCTGTCTGTCTGTCTGTCTGTCTGTCTGTCTGTCTGTCTGTCTGTCTGTCTGTCTCTCTGCATGCATGTCTGTCTCATACTCCCTCTATCCCTGTCTGTCTCTCTCTGTCTCTGTCTCTATCCCATCTCTCTGTCTGTCTGTCTGTCTGTCTGTCTGTCTGTCTGTCTGTCTGTCTGTCTGTCTGTCTGTCTGTCTGTCTGTCTGTCTGTCTGTCTGTCTGTCTCTCTGCATGCCTGTCTGTCTCATACTCCCTCTATCCCTGTCTGTCTCTCTCTGTCTCTGTCTCTATCCCATCTCTCTGTCTGTCTGTCTGTCTGTCTGTCTGTCTGTCTGTCTGTCTGTCTCTCTGCATGCCTGTCTGTCTCATACTCCCTCTATCCCTGTCTGTCTCTCTCTGTCTCTGTCTCTATCCCATCTCTCTGTCTGTCTGTCTGTCTGTCTGTCTGTCTGTCTGTCTGTCTGTCTGTCTGTCTGTCTGTCTGTCTGTCTGTCTGTCTGTCTGTCTGGAGCTCTGTCTGGAGCTCTGTCTGCAGCTCTGTCTGCAGCTCTGTCTGCAGCTCTGTCTGTCTGTCTGTCTGTCTGTCTGTCTGTCTGTCTGTCTGTCTGTCTGTCTGTCTGCCTGTCTGTCTGTCTGTCTGTCTGTCTGTCTGTCTGTCTGTCTGTCTGTCTGTCTTTCTGTCTCATCTCTCTCTCTCTCTCTCTCTCTCTCTCTCTCTCTCTCGCTCTCTATCAATTCAATTCAATTCAATTCAAGGGGCTTTCTTGGCATAGGAAAGCAAGTGAAGTAGAAAGTATACAAAAGTGAAGTAAACAATAAAAATTAACAGTTAACATTACACTCACAGAAGTTCCAAAATACTTTTGTACTTGTTTCCTCCAGCATCTTCACAAGGTCCTTTGCTGTTGTTATGGGATTGATTTACACTTTTCGCACCAAAGTACGTTCATCTCTAGGATACGGAGGATGAACCAGACTTGTGGAGGTCTACAATTGTTTTTCTGAGGTCTTGGCTGATTTCTTTAGATCTTCGTATGACGTCAAGCAAGGAGGCACCGAGTTGAAGGTAGGCCTTGAGATACATCCACAGGTACACCTCCAATTGACTCGTGTTATGTAAATTAGCATATCAGAAACATCTAAAGCCATGACATCATTTTCTGGAATTTTCCAAGCTGTTTAAAGGCACAGTCAACTTAGTGCATGTCAAATTCTGACCCACTGGAATTTTGAAACAGTGAATTATAAGTGAAATAATCTGTCTGTAAACAATTGTTGGAAAAATTACTTGTGTCATGCACAAAGTAAATGTATATACAGTTGAATTCGGAAGTTTACATTCACTTTGGCTGGAGTCATTAAAACTTGTTTTTCAACCACTCCACAAATTTCTTGTCAACGAACTATAGTTTTGGCAAGCCGCATCATCATCACATCTACTTAAAAAAAAATCTACAATGGTGTCGAGACAGAATTTGTATTTGTGGTCCTGGCAACTGGACCTTATTTGGAACACCATTATTTTTGTCTTACTGAGATTCACTCTCAGGGCCCTTGTCTGATAGAATCTGTGCAGAAGATCTAGGTGCTACTGTAGGCAATTCTTGGTTGGGGACAGAAGCACCAGATCAGCAAACAGTAGACATTTGACTTTGGATTCTAGTTGGGTGAGGCCGGGTGCTGCAAACTGTTCTAGTGCCCTTACCAAATTGTTGATACAGTATATAAGTTGAAGTGAGTGGGGCTTAAGCTGCATCCCTGTCTCACCCCACTGCCCTGTGGAAAGAAATGTGTGTTTTCATTGACTTTTTTAACCACACACTTTCTGTTTGTGTACATGGATTTTATGATGCTGTTTGTTTTTCCCCCAAACACCACTTTCCATCAACTTGTATAGCAGACCCTCATGCCAAATTGAGTTGAAGGCTTTTTTGAAATCAACAAAGCATGAGAAGACTTTGCATTTTTTTTTTGGTTTGCTTGTTTTTCATTTAGGGTGTGCAGGGTGAATACGTGGCCTGTCGTATGATAATTTGGTGAAAAGACAATTTGACATTTCCTCAGTACGTTGCTTTCACTGAGGAAATGTATGAGTCTGCTGTTAATGATAATGCAGAGGATTTTCCCACGGTTGCTGTTGACTCATATCCCACGGTAGTTATTGGGGTCATATTTTCCTCCACTTTTGTGGATTGGGGTGATCAGTCCTCAGTTCCAAATATTGGGGAAGATGCCAGAGCTGAGGATGATGTTATAGAGTTCAAGTATAGCCAATTGGAATTTGTATATTTGATCATTTCATTGAGGATACCATCAACATGCCTTTTTGGGTTGGAGTTTGTTTTATTTTGTCCTGTAGCTCATTCAAGGTAATTGGAGAATCCAGTGGGTTCTGGACGTCTTTAATAGTTGATTCTAAGATGTGTATTTGATCATGTAAATGTGTTTGCTGTTTCTTCTCTGCTATAGAGCCGAGAAGTGTGAGAAGTGGTTTATCCACACATCTCCATTTTGGATAGATAATTCTTTGTGTTGTTATCTGTTTTAGTGTTTTCCAATTTTCCCAGAAGTGGTAAGAGTCTTTGGATTCTTCAATTATATTGAGCTGATTTCTGATGTGCTGTTCCCTCTTGTTGTATTTCTGTATTGTTTTAGTGATTCACCATAGTAAGTCGCTCTGGATAAGAGCGTCTGCTAAATGACTTAAATGTAAATGTAAAATGTGAAGGCGTAGACTCAGGTTTCCGGGTCTCTATGTTTTTGGTTGGACATGTTTCTCAATTTCTTTCTTAGATTTTTGCATTCATCATCAAACCATTTGTCATTGTAGTCCATTTTCTTCCTTTTTGTTTTTGAGAATTTTTAGATTTGACAGGGAAGCTGAGAGGTCAAATATACTGTTAAGATGTTCTACTGCCAGGTTTACACCTTCACTATTACAGTGGAACATTTTGTCCTGGAAGTTGTCTAAAAGGGATTGAATTTGTTGTTGCCTAATTGATTTGTAGTAGGTTTCCAAACTACATTCATACCATCTATAGCATTTCTTAATGTTACTCAGTTCCTTTGGCTTTGATGCCTCATGATTGAGTATTGCTCTGTTCAGGTAGACTGTGCTTTTGCTGTGGTTTGATAAGGTTGTCAGTGGACTGACTGTGAACGCTCTGAGAGACTCTGGGTGGAGGTCAGTGATAAAGTAGTCTACAGTACTACTGCCAAGAGATGAGCTATAGGTGTACCTACCTTAAGAGTCCCCTCGACGCCTACCATTGGCTATGTACATACCCAGGATGTAACAGAGCTATAGGTGTACCGACCATAGGAGTCCCCTCGACGCCTACCATTGGCTGTGTACATACCTTAAGAGTCCCCTTGACGCCTACCATTGGCTATGTACATACCCAGGATGTAACAGAGCTATAGGTGTACCTACCTTAAGAGTCCCCTCGACGCCTACCATTGGCTATGTACATACCCAGGATGTAACAGAGCTATAGGTGTACCTACCTTAAGAGTCCCCTCGACGCCTACCATTGGCTATGTACATACCCAGGATGTAACAGAGCTATAGGTGTACCGACCATAGGAGTCCCCTCGACGCCTACCATTGGCTGTGTACATACCTTAAGAGTCCCTTGACGCCTACCATTGGCTGTGTACATACCTTAAGAGTCCCCTTGACGCCTACCATTGGCTGTGTACAGACCTTAAGAGTCCCCTCGACGCCTACCATTGGCTATGTACATACCTTAAGAGTCCCCTCGACGCCTACCATTGGCTATGTACATACCTTAAGAGTCCCCTCGACGCCTACCATTGGCTGTGTACTGACCTTAAGAGTCCCCTCGAAGCCTACCATTGGCTATGTACATACCCAGGATGTAACAGAGCTATAGGTGTACCTACCTTAAGAGTCCCCTCGACGCCTACCATTGGCTATGTACATACCTTTAGAGACACTGAGACCAGGACATGACTGCATTAGCTGCCTGGGATACTGAGACACTGAGACCAGGACATGACTGCATTAGCTGCCTGGGATACTGAGACACTGAGACCAGGACATGACTGAACCATGAGCCTGGGATACTGAGACACTGAGACCAGGACATGACTGAACCATGAGCCTGGGATACTGAGACACTGAGACCAGGACATGACTGCATTAGCTGCCTGGGATACTGAGACACTGAGACCAGGACATGACTGCATTAGCTGCCTGGGATACTGAGACACTGAGACCAGGACATGACTGAACCATGAGCCTGGGATACTGAGACACTGAGACCAGGACATGACTGAACCATGAGCCTGGGATACTGAGACACTGAGACCAGGACATGACTGCATTAGCTGCCTGGGATACTGAGACACTGAGACCAGGACATGACTGCATTAGCTGCCCGGGATACTGAGACACTGAGACCAGGACATGACTGCATTAGCTGCCTGGGATACTGAGACCAGTACATGACTGCATTAGCTGCCTGGGATACTGAGACACTGAGACCAGTACATGACTGCATTAGCTGCCTGGGATACTGAGACCAGTACATGACTGCATTAGCTGCCTGTCCATTCCCTGTGTAGCTTTCTCTTTTTGTGAAGAGTGACATTGAAGAGGTGTATTGTTATTCTCAATATCGCTATGGTTACATTTTCCCAGCGGAACTTCAATTATTCAAATTGTTAAAAAACGTCATTGCTGTGAATAAATTATATAAATGCACACGTTCAATAATAATTTGCTATCATCATCATCCACTTATAACCACGTTTGTCTATGTTATTATTAACACAGCTGTGTTAGTAGAATTGCTGCTTCTCCCAGTGATTGTTAGGACTGTTGTGTTAGTAGAATTGCTGCTTCTCCCAGTGATTGTTAGGACTGTTGTGTTAGTAGAATTGATAACAGTTATCACAAACATTATTAACACACCAATTTCTGCAAAAGTTGAATTGCTCAGGGACACAAACACCAACACACCAATATCTCCAAATATAGAATTGACATGGGACAGAAAGATTAACACAAACATCTCATCCCCAGACACTGTTGTCCATCTTCTCCTCTAACATCTCATCCCCAGACACTGTTGTCCATCCTCTCCTCTCCTCTATCATCTCCTCCCCATACACTGTTGTCCATCCTCTCCTCTCCTCCAACATCTCATACCCAGACACTGCTGTCCATCCTCTCCTCTCCTCCAACATCTCATACCCAGACACTCTCCATCCTCTCCTCCAACATCTCATACCCAGACACTGCTGTCCATCCTCTCCTATCCTCTATCATCTCATACCCAGACACTGTTGTCCATCCTCTATCATCTCCTCCCCAGACACTGCTGTCCATCCTCTCCTCTCCTCCAACATCTAATCCCCAGACACTGCTGTCCATCCTCTCCTATCCTCTAACAGTTTTTTCTCAACCATATCCATCCTCTTCTCTATCATCTCCTCCCCAGACACTGCTGTCCATCCTCTCCTATCCTCTATCATCTCCTCCCCAGACACTGCTGTCCATCCTCTCCTCTCCTCCAACATCTCATCCCCAGACACTGCTGTCCATCCTCTCCTCTCCTCCAACATCTCATCCCCAGACACTGCTGTCCATCCTCTCCTATCCTCCAACATCTCATCCCCAGACACTGCTGTCCATCCTCTCCTCTCCTCCAACATCTCATCCCCAGACACTGCTGTCCATCCTCTCCTATCCTCCAACATCTCATCCCCAGACACTGCTGTCCATCCTCTCCTCTCCTCCAACATCTCATCCCCAGACACTGCTGTCCATCCTCTCCTCTCCTCCAACATCTCATCCCCAGACACTGCTGTCCATCCTCTCCTATCCTCCAACATCTCATCCCCAGACACTGCTGTCCATCCTCTCCTCTCCTCCAACATCTCATCCCCAGACACTGCTGTCCATCCTCTCCTCTCCTCCAACATCTCATCCCCAGACACTGCTGTCCATCCTCTCCTATCCTCCAACATCTCATCCCCAGACACTGCTGTCCATCCTCTCCTCTCCTCCAACATCTCATCCCCAGACACTGCTGTCCATCCTCTCCTCTCCTTCAACATCTCATCCCCAGACACTGCTGTCCATCCTCTCCTATTCTCTAACAGTTTTTTCTCAACCATATCCATCCTCCTCTCCCTCTTTTTTTCCACTGGATCCTGTCAGGACTTGACACATCGTTAGAATGCACCAACATGTCTCCATATTTCTCTCTCTGGTCAGTGGACAATCTCTCTCCAAAGGACACAGGGAGGCCAGATGTTTGTTTAATCATTCTCTCTCTCTCTTTATGTGTGTCAAACTAACAGAAGCTGTGTCTAGGATGGAGCGATGGGGGGAAAGAGGGATGGAGGGATGGAGCGATGGGGGGAAAGAGGGATGGAGGGATGGGGGAAAGAGGGATGGAGGGATGGAGCGATGGGGGGAAAGAGGGATGGAGGAATGGAGGGATGAAGGGATGGAGGGATGAAGGGATGGAGGAATGGAGGGATGAAGGGATGGAAGGATGAAGGGATGGAGGGATGAAGGGATGGAGGGATGAAGGGATGGAGGAATGGAGGGATGAAGGGACGGAGGGATGAAGGGATGGAGGGATTGAGGGATGGAGGCACTCTAGTTGTTTCTCCGTGATCATAACCAGTAATTAGCCCTCTCCCTGGACAGCAGTAGGGAACATCATTACCACACACACACACACACACACACACACACACACACACACACACACACACACACACACACACACACACACACACACACACACACACACACACACACACACACACACACACACACACACACACACACACACACACACACACACACACAGTGAATCCCCAGGACTTGTGAAATGTTGGTGTGTAACAAGTGCAGAGTGGCAGTGATTCAGTCCCTTGGTTGTGTCCCAAATGGCTCCTCATTCACTGTGTAGTACAGTACTGTTGCCCAGGGCCCATATGGGACTGGATAGGGCATATGGTGCTATTTGGGACAGTTCCATCAGTCAGATATCTCCTCCTCGTCTTCCTCCTCCTCGTCCACCTCCTTCCTCGTCTTCCTCCTCCTCGTTTACCTGCTTCCTCATCTTCCTCCTCCTCGTTCACCTCCTTCCTCGTCTTCCTCCTCCTCGTTCACCTCCTTCCTCATCTTCCTCATCTTCCTCCTCCTCGTTCACCTCCTTCCTCGTCTTCCTCCTCCTCGTTCACCTCCTTCCTCATCTTCCTCATCTTCCTCCTCCTCGTTCACCTCCTTCCTCGTCTTCCTCCTCCTCGTTCACCTCCTCCTCGTCTTCCTCCTCCTCGCTCACCTCCTTCCTTGTCTTCCTCCTCCTCGTTCACCTCCTTCCTCGTCTTCCTCCTCCTCATTCACCTCCTTCCTCATCTTCCTCATCTTCCTCCTCCTCGTTCACCTCCTTCCTCGTCTTCCTCCTCCTCGTTCACCTCCTCCTCGTCTTCCTCCTCCTCGCTCACCTCCTTCCTCATCTTCCTCCTCCTCGTTCACCTCCTTCCTCGTCTTCCTCCTCCTCATTCACCTCCTTCCTCATCTACATCTACCTCCCTCCCTCCGAAGATGAAGATGTATAAATCAATAGGAAGGATGGAAGTACGGAACACGGAAATGGTTCTAAGCAGTCATTTTTTCAGCAGAGGACTAGGGTTCTCAAATCATCATTCTCATGACTCCTTATGACAGTTGATCTGACCAAGAGAGGGCAGCATGGTGTTGTTGTTTTGTATGGAGAGTGGATGGTGACGCTACAAATCCACGGGGCCATGCAGACTAGGCAGAGAGCGGTCTGCTGCAGTGAGTGAATGAAAGGATGTGGAGAGATAACTGCCCAGTGAGTGACAGGGGGAAGCTCCACTGATCAACATTGATCCTTCAGCTCAGACCAGAGTCTCCTTCTGCCCTTTCTGCCTCCACCATGGCTGTCATTGTATTATCAGCCTGCATGATTGCATTAAGGCACATATGGTTCTCCTTATAGATACAATACACAGGGTGAGTGACAGACGGCACCCTATTCACTAGTTAGGGCCTATACGTCTCTTGTCAAAAGTAGTGCACTGTCTGGGTCATTCTATTTACTAGGGTACCAGTGAGGATTTCCTACACTGGACAACTTGTTACAGCTGTTGTTAAGGGGCTCCCGAGTGGTGCAGCAATCTAAGGCACTGCATCTCAGTGCTGGAGGCGTCACTGCAGTACCCGGTTCAAATCCAGGCTGTATCACATCTGGACATGATTGGGAGTCTCATAGGGTGGCACATAATTGGCATTGTTTTCTTGGTTGGCCCTCATTGTAAATAAGAATTTTAACTGACTTATTAAATCAAAATCATAAATCCGCCATTGATAATAATCAGTAGTCATTGCATTAAGATGTAGCTATATGAACAGTTTTTTTTGTAAAGAAAATGTTGTAAATGCATTGTAACTACATAACATTTCATGTCTCCTTATGTTACAGGGTGGAAAACAGCTTTCCTGCTCACACAAATCCAAAATAATGTGTGCATTGCAAACCCAAAATGCTTCTAACTGAAAGAGTCACATTACCTTGATAACGTCATAAATGTGGTTCTCCAATAAGTATGCACAATACTTGTTGGATGTGCATTTGGTGTCCAGCTGATTAGCTAGATATTTTCCCACATTACCATCTGATCCAGGAAGGAATTTATGTAAAAAACGTCAAAGTGCTGGAAAGAAGGTGTTTGACAGGAAATGTCCAGAATACTTTGGTGTGTCATTCGTTATGCAAGTGAAGACAGTTGTGCCTGAATCCACGTTGGATCTAACTTGATGTTGATCATCTGTTGTACGTCTGCTTGATTTACTGCAGGGTCTCGCTAGAGTTAACAGAGAAAGCATCAAGGAAATGAGTACATGTTTTCATGTGTTTTTTTTTGTTGGCACGTATGTGGGTTTTTTTTGGACAGAGTCTACTGCGTGTGCATTGTGTGAGATAGACTGTTGCGAAACACCTAACCTTCTTCCTGCTAATTAATGTCGAAATAATGACAACAAATTACATAGTCTAGTGGGCTTATATACAATATCATCTGGTGCATATATATATATTTTTTTTTTGGGGTGGGGGGATATACAACAACAAAAGCAATTACAAGGGGCTTGAAGTAGCTTTCTTGAGCTTGAATTTGGAGCTCAGTACTATCATAGTTCAACCTTAAAAAAAAAAACATTTCCTCAACTTAGTGATTTAAAAAGTTGTGGCAATTACTGAAGCCAATTTATAAGTTCTCTTATAAATTATAATTTTTTAAAATCTGTTTTTGTGAAACGTGGCCATTTTCATTTGTTTTCCCGCTGCTTCAATTGAAGGGTGTTGCGATACTCCGTTACGGTAAAACCACTAATGAGGAGGACATCTTGGCGTTCCATACAAAATCCTTCCATTAATTAACAAAGGAACCTGGGTTTTTTTTTGTTGGTCACTTTCAAATTCTTAAAAAGTCAATGGTAGCTACTGCTATTTATGGTTTGTTTACAAGTGCCTGCATCAGTCACATTTTTTAAATATATATTTTTTTATTTGACCTTTATTTAACCTCTATGGGATCGGTGTCCCCCGCCGTGGCACGGTTGAGCTAACACAGGCTAATGCGATTAGCATGAGGTTGTAAGTAACAAGAACATTTCCCAGGACAGAGACATATCTGATATGGGCAGAAAGCTTAAATTCTTGTTAATCAAACTGCACTGTCCAATTTACAGTAGCTATTACAGTCGATGAATACCATGCTATTGTTTGAGGAGAGTGCACAGTTATGAACTTGAACATGTATTAATAAACCAATTAGGAACATTTGGGAAGTCTTGATACAACATTTTGAACAGATATGCAATGGTTCATTGGATCAGTATAAAAATGTGCACATACACTGCTGCCATCTAGTGGCCAAACTCTAAATTGCGCCTGGGCTGGAATAATACATTATGGCCTTTCACTTGCATTTCAAAGATGACGGTACAGATCTAATGTGTTATATTCTCCAACATTAATTTCACATTTCCACAAACTTCAACGTGTTTCCTTTCAAATGGGATTAAGAATATGCATATCCTTGCTTCAGGTCCTGAGCTACAGGTAGTTAGATTTGATTTTAGGCAAAAATGGAAAAAAGGGTCAGATCCTTATTAACTAGGCAAGTCAGTTAAGAACAAATTCTTATTTTACAATGTCGGTCTAGCCAGACCAAACCCTCCCATAACCCGAAAGACACTGGGCCAATAGTGCGCCGCCCTGTGGTACTCCCGATCACAGCCGGTTGTGATACAGCCAGCATTAATCTTAAAGTGGTAATGGTTACATTTTTTGTACACTTTTTGCATGCTTTTTTTGGGGGGGGTTGTATATTAGGCCCTATATGAACAATTATATCAATTATACAATTGTATAAAATTAAGGTCAGTGAAAATGACAATAAAGTGCTTGAACAAGTCCTTGAAAGTCCCTGAACGTGACTTGACAATGTCTTTATGAACCCTGATTTACAGGATGTATGTTGTTGTAGAGGTGGAGTTATGGGAATATTTGCCTATATTCACTTTTATTTTCTCCAAGCACACATGTGAAACTGCATGAAAATCATTAAAAAAAATTGTTTCAAACTATTTTGAAATGTTATACAAATTTGACACATTTGGACACTTTAAAAAATAAAATAGGCAATAGGAATTCCATTTGGGATGCAACCACATAAATAGTAACTAATCTATTCTGAATTGGACTTGGGGATAAATCAGTAGATACGTCAGGAACCACCAGGAGACTGTACATTCATATCTACATTTGAAATCATCATCATCTCAGTATTTTATAGAGCACATCATACAGAGCATCATATGGCCTCGTCCTATGATCTTCAAGTGCCTACAGCTAAGGGACATTGGTATACTGTGCTGACAAACAATAGAAATGCAATGTTTATTTATACACTCTTTTTTTAAAATAAGAAATAAATTAAAAGGGTTCTTTGTCTGTCCCCATAGGAGATCCCTTGTTTGGGTCGAGGTGAACCTTTTGTATCCAAGTAGACTGTTTTGGATTCCATGTAGAACCCTACATTTGGACATTTTAGTGGTTGGGGGCGGCAGGGTAGCCTAGTGGTTAGAGCGTTGGACTAGTAACCGTAAAGGTTGCAAGTTCAAATCCACGAGCTGACAAGGTACAAATCTGCAGTTCTGCCCCTGAACAGGCAGTTAACCCACTGTCATTGAAAATAAGAATTTGTGCTTAACTGACTTGTGTCTACATTTAGTAGACACTCTTATCCAGAGCGACTTACAAGAGCAATTCGGGTTAAGTGCCTTGCTCAAGGGCACAACGACTGATTTTTCACCAAGTCAGCTGAGGGATTTCAACCATCAACCTTTCAGTTACTGAACCATTTTATATCTCTGTGAATCAGCAAAATTCCCATATGATGACAACTCTGTTTGCCTACAATAGCAAAGACCACTTTCCTTCCAACCCTTCAATCCTCCAACCTTCCAACCCTCCAACCTTCCAATCCTCCAACCCTCCAACCCTCCAACCTTCCAACCTTCCAACCTTCCAATCCTCCAACCCTCCAACCTTCCAATCCTCCAACCCTCCAACCTTCCAATCCTCCAACCCTCCAACCTTCCAATCCTCCAACCCTCCAATCCTCCAACCCTCCACATACTTCTGAGGAAGACAAACATAGAAAAAGAAAAAAGAAACACATTTCAGGTAAAATCTATAATCAAGATGCCTCGTCCCCACCCCTTCCATAGCCGCATCAAGATGCCTCGTCCCACCCCCCTCCAGTGCAGCCAATTGGTATTCTGAAGGATCCTCTGCCCCCTATTGCGTTACCAATCTCCTAGCAGGAAGGAGGGAGAAGAGGCAGCTAAGCCTGAGGATGGAAAATGCAGAGCTATGGATTAATGACCAGTAGAACACATGAGACCATGAGAGCGTTTATACTGTATATATCACTACAAAGTAGCACATTCGACTGGGAGACTGGATCTCTATCTATCTACAGAGCGTTCGGAAAGTATTCAGACCCTTTGTCTTTTTCCACATATTGTTACGTTACAGCCTTACTCTAAAATCGATTAAATTATTATTTTTCCTCATCAATCTCCACTTTATACCCCATAATGACAAAGCAAAATTAGGGTTTTTAGAATTTTCGAAAAAAAATAGAAATACCTTATTCACATAAGTATTCAGACCCGTTGCTATGAGACTCTAAATTAAGCTCAGCTTCGTCCTGTTTCCATTCATCATCCTTGAGATGTTTCAACAACTTGATTGGAGTCGATCTGGGGTAAATTCAATTGATTTGACATGTTTTGGAAAGGCACACACCTGTCTATATAAAGTCCCGCAATTCAAATCAAATCAAATCAAATTTATTTATATAGCCCTTCGTACATCAGCTGATATCTCAAAGTGCTGTACAGAAACCCAGCCTAAAACCCCAAACAGCAAACAATGCAGGTGTAAAAGCACGGTGGCTAGGAAAAACTCCCTAGAAAGGCCAAAACCTAGGAAGAAACCTAG
>NC_068450.1:8117645-8202645 GCF_023373465.1 Oncorhynchus keta | reverse complement strand
TTGCCTTATGGAGGGCATTGCTGGACTGTTTTATTGCCTTATGGAGGGCATTACTGGACTGTTTTATTGCCTTATGGAGGGCATTACTGGACTGTTTTATTGCCTTATGGAGGGCATTACTGGACTGTTTTATTGCCTTATGGAGGGCATTACTGGACTGTTTTATTGCCTTATGGAGGGCATTACTGGACTGTTTTATTGCCTTATGGAGGGCATTACTGGACTGTTTTATTGCCTTATGGAGGGCATTACTGGACTGTTTTATTGCCTTATGGAGGGCATTGCTGGACTGTTTTATTGCCTTATGGAGGGCATTACTGGACTGTTTTATTGCCTTATGGAGGGCATTGCTGGACTGTTTTATTGCCTTATGGAGGGCATTACTGGACTGTTTTATTGCCTTATGGAGGGCATTACTGGACTGTTTTATTGCCTTATGGAGGGCATTGCTGGACTGTTTTATTGCCTTATGGAGGGCATTACTGGACTGTTTTACTGCCTTATGGAGGGCATTACTGGACTGTTTTATTGCCTTATGGAGGGCATTGCTGGACTGTTTTATTGCCTAATGGAGGGCATTGCTGGACTGTTTTATTGCCTTATGGAGGGCATTACTGGACTGTTTTACTGCCTTATGGAGGGCATTACTGGACTGTTTTATTGCCTTATGGATGGCATTGCTGGACTGTTTTATTGCCTTATGGAGGACATTGCTGGACTATTTTACTCGCCCATGTTCCCAGTCACCTTGCTGTGGTTAAATGTGATGGTTCACACTTTCAGTTCTGCGCGAAAACAAAATGTTCTTATCATCATAGTGCGAACAACATCGTATATGCACTTCCTGTTGAGCTCAGTCACCCAGTCAATGTACACACCAATGATATTCTCAGAGGCAAACCGGAACATATACCAGTCTGCATAATCAAAACAATCTTGAAACATAGATTGACCAACATTGAACAGTCCCGACCACAGGTATATCCTGTTTAAGTTTCTGCCTGTCGGAGGGGAGGATCAGAATGGAGGCATGATCTGATTAGCCAAAGGGAGGGCGGAGGAGGGCCTTGTATTCCAAACTACGGTAAGAGCTAGCCATATTTCACTGTCAGTCAGAATACAACTCAAACTGTAGCTAAGAAGACAGTGCAGTGTGCAAATACATGCTTGCTAGCATCAGAAAAACTCACCAGTTTTGATCATCGAGAATATATTCCAGTGAATTTTCTTTATTCTTCAGCTTCAGACCAATGCCTATTTCTCACCTAAAACATAGTTGTTTGTTTTAATATGAGAAATAGATATACAGTGCATTTGGAAAGTATTCAGACCCCTTGACTTGTTCTACATTTTGTTACATTTTGTTACGTTACAGCCTTATTCTAAAATGGATTCAATCGTTTTGTCCCTCATCAATCTACACTCTTTACTTGTTAATCACTGACAAGTTATTGCTCTATACTGCTCTATACAGTGGCAAGAAAGAATATGTGAACCCTTTGGAATGATCTAGATTTCTGCGTGAATTGGTCATCAGATTTGATCTGATCTTCATCTAAGTCACAACAAGAGCCAAACATCGTGTGCTTAAACTAATAACACATAAATTAATTTATTGTTCTTGTCTACATTGAAATGATCATTTAAACATTCACAGTGTAGGTTGGAAAAAGTTAGTGAACCCCCCCCTAGGCTAATGACTTCTCCAAAAGCTAATTGGAGTCAGGAGTCAGCTAACATGGAGACCAATCAATGAGACGAGACTGGAGATGTTGGTTAGCGCTGCCTTGCTCTATAAAAAACTCACAAAATTTGAGTTTGCTTTTCACAAAAAGCTTTGCCTGATGTGAACCCTGCCTCGAACAAAAGAGATCTCAGAAGAACTAAGAATACAATTGTTGACTTGCATAAAGCTGGAAAGGGTTACAAAGTATCTCTAAAAGCCTTGATGTTCATCAATCCACGATAACACAAATTGTCTATAAATGGAGAAAGTTCAGCACTGTTGCTACTCTTCCTAGGAGTTGCCATCCTGCAAAGATGACTGCAAGAGCACAGCGCAGAATGCTCAAATAGGTTAAGAAGATTCCTCGTGTCAGCTAAAGACTTACAGAAATCTCTGGAAAATTCTACCATCTCTGTTGACAAGGCTACAATACGTAAAACACTGAACAAGAATGGTGTTCATGGGAGGACATCATGGAAGAAGCCACTGCTGTCCAAAAAAATACATTGCTGCAAGTCTGAAGTTTGCAAAAGTGCACCTGAATGTTCCACAGTGCTACTGTGGAAATATTATGAGGACAGATGAAACTATAGTTGAGTTGTTTGGAAGGAACACACAACACTATGTGTGGGGAAAAAAGCCACAGCACAAACATCAAAACCACATCCCAACTGTAAAGTATGGTGGAGGGAGCTTCATGGTTTGGGGCTGTTTTTCTGCCTCAGGGCCTGGACAGCTCGCTATCATCGATGAAAAAATGATTTCCCAAGTTTATCAAGACATTTTGCAGGGGAATGTAAGGCTGTCTGTCCGCCAATTGAAGCTCAACAGAAGTTGGGTGATGCAACAGAACTACGACCCAAAGAACAGAATGGCTTCAACAGAAGAAAATACGCCTCAACCCGACTGAGATGCTGTGATATGACCTAAAGAGAGCAGTTCACACCAGACATCCCAAGAATATTGCTGTAGTTTTGTAAAGAGAAATGGTCCAAAATTCCTCCTGACCGTTTGTGCAGGTCTCATCCGCAACTACAGAAAACATTTGTTTGAGGTTATTACTGCCAAAGGAGGGTCAACCAGTTATTAAATCCAAGGGTTCACATACTTTAGCCACTCTACGCAGTGAATGTTTACACTGTGTGTTCAATAAACACATGAAAACGTATAATTATTTGTGTGTTATTAGTTTAAGCAGACTGTGTTTGTCTATTGTTGTGACCTAGATGAAGACCAGATCAGAATTTAGGACCAATTTATGCAGAAATCCAGGTATTTCCAAAGGCTTCACATATTTGTTCTTGCCACTGTACATATATTAAAGGTTCAGAAGCATCCTCCTTAATTTGAGCAGTTGCTATTGACAACCTACATCCCCAATAGAAGTTATGAGTAACCTAGAAACCGAGGAGGACACAACCATAAGAGGAAGATGAGAGCATGTTTCAATCACCAGTTAGACACAAGACAACCTTGGGTGGTATTTTATTGCCAGCATACGACAGAACCTGGACATGCTGCTTCCATCTGAATATATTTTACTTCCACCACAGGGGACAATAGAGGTCTCCAATGACCCATATGTACGATAACCTCCCTGGAAGTATAAACCTTCCTACACATTTGTTCATGAGCAGAGCTCAGCGTGTATTTTGACAATGGTTTATTAAGAATCAATAAACATCTCCACCACCCCCACAAGGTAATTTCCATAGTATGAAAACTATATCTTTAAAAGCAACATCGCAGAAGGTTTGTAATGTCTTCATGTTTTCTGGCGTTTGAAAGCCTCTATGTATCCAGCCAATGGAGGGGACCCTGAACTTGAATCTATTCTAATTATGGCTATTTCATCCCGATCACAATAGTACTGCTTTGGTTTAAGTTGCATTTAGTTTTTACAGTTGTAAAGTTTATTTAGGGGGACATAAGACTCTGTTTATTTTATTTATTTATTTATTTTGTTCTCAGGACCCTGACGAAGAATTGAAATCTCGAGTCCCACTGTTAATTTGTGTGTGTTGGGGCACCCAGCGAAG
This sequence comes from Oncorhynchus keta, assembly GCF_023373465.1. NCBI lineage: Eukaryota > Metazoa > Chordata > Actinopteri > Salmoniformes > Salmonidae > Oncorhynchus > Oncorhynchus keta. Next base: position 8,198,880 of record NC_068450.1, on the reverse strand, counting down.
TACATTTCAATTCCTGATCCTTTAAGGTCAACACGCTCACTTCCTTCCTTGTTTCATTCTGAGGGGAAATTACTCTCAATAAAAGAAAACTGAAGGAAATCAGAGAGGAGGAATTTAATCCCTGGTAGAAGTTTAAGCTCACGGAGACCATTGCTATTAGTCTGGTGGTGGTGACAGAGCCAGAGGACCGACTACTCACTCTCATCTTGTCTTGTCTGGTAGGCAGACCTGGGTTCAAATAGTATTTTCATTTTTTCAAATCCTTTAACTGTCTGCCTGGAGTGACAAATGGACTAGATCACTGTTTCCATTTGACTCAATCAAGCCCTGGCTAAAGTGTTTGAAAGGATTTGAAATAGTATTTGAACCCAGGTAAGTAAGAGAGAAGTAGACAACAGCAGATGGCTTGGACAACTAACATCCTGATGGACGCATGCGTGTCTCGTCCCCTAGCTCTCCTTTCCCTCCCAGCCAGAAGGTCACAGAGGTGGGCTGTAGAGTAATTGGTGACTGGCTGGGAGACCAGACACTGCAGGTTTAGCTCTTAATTGGCAATTGTAAATAACAAATGAAACTGATAGCTCAAATTACCCGTACCACAAAGCTTCTGCTACAACTCATTAATTGCCTCCTGAAACGTGACACACAATAACAAATGGTTGTGGTGGGATGCTGGATGCTGCCAGGTTGCCATTGTATGCTGGGTTGATATGAGACAGAGTGTCCGAACCAAATGGCACCCTATTCCCTATATAGTGCACTACATTTGACCAGAGTCCATAGGGCATAGGATTCCATTTGAGACCCTACACAGAGAGAGGGACATATCAAGGTGGTAGGGTAGCAGATTGTTAATATCAGCCGTTTCATCTGGCCGGATGTGAAATAAATGGCAATGGGGCTTGCAGGTAGCACGGCACAACACGGCGCGGATGCATAATGGGACGGAGCAGGGCCTAATGAACTGAGACATCGTTTTTCACTGCGTACCACGACAATGTCAAGGTGTTGCAAACATGCCGTTTTGTGTTGTGAGGATGTGGAAGAAGTGAAGGACGTGGAGGACGTGGAGGAAGTGGAGGAAGTGGAGGACGTGGAGGACGTGGAGGACTTGGAGGACGTGGAAGAAGTGGAGGACGTGGAGGACGTGGAGGACGTGGAGGACGTGGAGGACGTGGAGGAAGTGGAGGAAGTGGAGGAAGTGGAGGACGTGGAGGACGTGGAGGACGTGGAGGACGTGGAGGAAGTGGAGGACGTGGAGGACGTGGAGGACGTGGAGGAAGTGGAGGAAGTGGAGGACGTGGAGGAAGTGGAGGACGTGGAGGACGTGGAGGAAGTGGAGGATGTGGAGGACGTGGAGGACGTGGAGGAAGTGGAGGATGTGGAGGACGTGGAGGACGTGGAGGAAGTGGAGGACGTGGAGGACGTGGAGGACTTGGAGGACGTGGAGGACGTGGAGGAAGTGGAGGACGTGGAGGACGTGGAGGACGTGGAGGAAGTGGAGGATGTGGAGGACGTGGAGGAAGTGGAGGACGTGGAGGACGTGGAGGACGTGGAGGAAGTGGAGGAAGTGGAGAACGTGGAGGACGTGGAGGAAGTGGAGGACGTGGAGGTAGTGGAGGAAGTGGAGGAAGTGGAGGATGTGGAGGACGTGGAGGACGTGGAGGAAGTGGAGGATGTGGAGGATGTGGCGGATGTGGAGGATGTGGAGGACGTGGAGGACGTGGAGGACGTGGAGGAAGTGGAGGATGTGGCGGATGTGGAGGATGTGGAGGACGTGGAGGACGTGGAGGACGTGGAGGACGTGGAGGACGTGGAGGAAGTGGCGGTGTGGAGGATGTGGAGGATGTGGAGGAAGTGGCGGATGTGGAGGATGTGGAGGAAGTGGAGGACGTGGAGGAAGTGGATGATGTGGAGGAAGTGGCGGATGTGGAGGACGTGGAGGAAGTGGAGGAAGTGGAGGACGTGGAGGAAGTGGAGGACGTGGAGGAAGTGGCGGATGTGGAGGATGTGGAGGAAGTGGAGGATGTGGAGGACGTGGAGGACGTGGAGGACGTGGAGGATGTGGAGGATGTGGAGGAAGTGGAGGAAGTGGAGGATGTGGAGGACGTGGAGGAAGTGGAGGATGTGGAGGATGTGGAGGACGTGGAGGACGTGGAGGAAGTGGCGGATGTGGAGGATGTGGAGGAAGTGGAGGAAGTGAAGGATGTGGAGGATGTGGAGGAAGTGGAGGACGTGGAGGACGTGGAGGAAGTGGAGGAAGTGGAGGACGTGGAGGAAGTGGTGGATGTGGAGGATGTGAAGGACGTGGAGGACGTGGAGGATGTGGAGGACGTGGAGGATGTGGAGGACGTGGAGGAAGTGGAGGATGTGGAGGACGTGGAGGACGTGGAGGACGTGGAGGACGTGGAGGATTTGGAGGAAGTGGAGGAAGTGGAGGATGTGGAGGACGTGGAGGAAGTGGAGGATGTGGAGGATGTGGAGGACGTGGAGGAAGTGGAGGATGTGGAGGACGTGGAGGAAGTGGAGGATGTGGAGGATGTCGAGGACATGGCCGGCAGCATGCAGGGACTGCCACCTTCTTAATCAAAGCAACAACATCTGTATCTGGAAAATGTCTGGGTATTGTTGCCCATACACCATTCACGATAACCAATATGAAACGGTTGGCTCGAGAAATCCCCAATCAAATCCAACTAAGGGTTGTCCATTAGAGGTGGTTTCCTCTGCTCCTCTGCGTCAGTCGGCCACACATCTACAGAATTAGTCAGGCTGGCCCTGTTCATAAGCTTGGCGGGGACAGACATAGTACCTTTTTAGTAGAAGTCTAGCAAGCAGTCATGTAGCACAAGTATGTGTTAAGGGTGGGATTTTGACTGATGATGGGGGAACGTTGCAGCTGCAGTGGCATTTGATTTACTGGCTCTCTCACCCCTGTAATGAGGAGTAATTCTGCCTTGACACCCTCCATCCCCCCTCTATCCCTCTTCTTCATCCGCCCATCCCCCCGCCACCCTCTCCTTCTACCAGCTAGCGGCAGCTCCCACCCACCACCCACCCCTATGTGGAGGACTGTCACAGCGGCAGCTCCCACCCACCACCCACCCCTATGTGGAGGACTGTCACAGCGGCAGCTCCCACCCACCACCCACCCCTATGTGGAGGACTGTCACAGCGGCAGCTCCCACCCACCACCCACCCCTATGTGGAGGACTGTCACAGCGGCAGCTCCCACCCACCACCCACCCCTATGTGGAGGACTGTCACAGCGGCAGCTCCCACCCACCACCCACCCCTATGTGGAGGACTGTCACAGCGGCAGCTCCCACCCACCATCCACCCCTATGTGGAGGACTGTCACAGCGGCAGCTCCCACCCACCATCCACCCCTATGTGGAGGACTGTCACAGCGGCAGCTCCCACCCACCACCCACCCCTATGTGGAGGACTGTCACAGCGGCAGCTCCCACCCACCACCCACCCCTATGTGGAGGACTGTCACAGCGGCAGCTCCCACCCACCACCCACCCCTATGTGGAGGACTGTCACAGCGGCAGCTCCCACCCACCACCCACCCCTATGTGGAGGACTGTCACAGCGGCAGCTCCCACCCACCACCCACCCCTATGTGGAGGACTGTCACAGCGGCAGCTCCCACCCACCATCCACCCCTATGTGGAGGACTGTCACAGCGGCAGCTCCCACCCACCATCCACCCCTATGTGGAGGACTGTCACAGCGGCAGCTCCCACCCACCACCCACCCCTATGTGGAGGACTGTCACAGCGGCAGCTCCCACCCACCACCCACCCCTATGTGGAGGACTGTCACAGCGGCAGCTCCCACCCACCACCCACCCCTATGTGGAGGACTGTCACAGCGGCAGCTCCCACCCACCACCCACCCCTATGTGGAGGACTGTCACAGCGGCAGCTCCCACCCACCACCCACCCCTATGTGGAGGACTGTCACAGCGGCAGCTCGGTCAAATCTTCCCTACTACATCTTCCACAGGAAATAATAATTTGACAATCATCTTCTTGACCAAATGATTTTGCATGTATCTTCATTATGGACCAATAGAGAGAGACTGACCTCGCCATAGTAAATATCCGGCAAGGAGATAAAAGATAACTTTGGATGATTTATGTTTCTGTCTGGAAAATAAAGTTATTTAGTGTAAGTTCAAAGGCTAAGTAAATCATCGTTAGAACCTGAATAGGAATAGATTGACTCAGGCAGTTGCATGTTGTAAAGAATTGACATTCATAACTGAAATGCAAAGCAAGCCATATTTCTGATATTTCTTTTCAGTCAACTCACCTTGGAGGAGAGGGGTGAAAACTAAACACTAACCCTTGGAGGAGAGGAGTGAAAACTAAACATTAACCCTTGGAGGAGAGGAGAGGAGTGAAAACTAAACACTAACCCTTGGAGGAGAGGAGAGGAGTGAAAACTAAACACTAACCCTTGGAGGAGAGGAGAGGAGTGAAAACTAAACACTAACCCTTGGAGGAGAGGAGTGAGAACTAAACACTAACCCTTGGAGGAGAGGAGAGGAGTGAAAACTAAACACTAACCCTTGGAGGAGAGGAGAGGAGTGAAAACTAAACACTAACCCTTGGAGGAGAGGAGAGGAGTGAAAACTAAACACTAACCCTTGGAGGAGAGGAGTGAGAACTAAACACTAACCCTTGGAGGAGAGGAGTGAAAACTAAACACTAACCCTTGGAGGAGAGGAGTGAAAACTAAACACTAACCCTTGGAGGAGAGGGGAGGAGTGAAAACTAAACACTAACCCTTGGAGGAGAGGAGAGGAGTGAAAACTAAACACTAACTCTTGGAGGAGAGGAGTGAGAACTAAACACTAACCCTTGGAGGAGAGGAGTGAAAACTAAACACTAACCCTTGGAGGAGAGGAGTGAAAACTAAACACTAACCCTTGGAGGAGAGGAGTGAAAACTAAACACTAACCCTTGGAGGAGAGGAGTGAAAACTAAACACTAACCCTTGGAGGAGAGGAGTGAAAACTAAACACTAACCCTTGGAGGAGAGGAGTGAGAACTAAACATTAACCCTTGGAGGAGAGGAGTGAAAACTAAACACTAACCCTTGGAGGAGAGGAGTGAAAACTAAACACTAACCCTTGGAGGGGAGGAGAGGAGTGAGAACTAAACACTAACCCTTGGAGGGGAGGAGAGGAGTGAGAACTAAACATTAACCCTTGGAGGAGAGGAGTGAAAACTAAACACTAACCCTTGGAGGGGAGGAGAGGAGTGAGAACTAAACATTAACCCTTGGAGGAGAGGAGAGGAGTGAAAACTAAACATTAACCCTTGGAGGGGAGGAGAGGAGTGAGAACTAAACATTAACCCTTGGAGGAGAGGAGAGGAGTGAAAACTAAACACTAACCCTTGGAGGGGAGGAGAGGAGTGAAAACTAAACACTAACCCTTGGAGGGGAGGAGTGAAAACTAAACACTAACCCTTGGAGGAGAGGAGTGACAACTAAACACTAACCCTTGGAGGGGAGGAGTGAAAACTAAACACTAACCCTTGGAGGAGAGGAGTGAAAACTAAACACTAACCCTTGGAGGAGAGGAGTGAAAACTAAACACTAACCCTTGGAGGAGAGGGGTGACAACTAAACACTAACCCTTGGAGGAGAGGAGTGAAAACTAAACACTAACCCTTGGAGGAGAGGGGTGAAAACTAAACACTAACCCTTGGAGGAGAGGAGTGAAAACTAAACACTAACCCTTGGAGGAGAGGGGTGACAACTAAACACTAACCCTTGGAGGAGAGGAGAGGAGTGAAAACTAAACACTAACCCTTGGAGGAGAGGAGTGAAAACTAAACACTAACCCTTGGAGGAGTGGGGTGAAAACTAAACACTAACCCTTGGAGGAGAGGAGTGAAAACTAAACACTAACCCTTGGAGGAGAGGAGTGAGAACTAAACACTAACCCTTGGAGGAGAGGAGTGAAAACTAAACACTAACCCTTGGAGGAGAGGAGTGAGAACTAAACATTAACCCTTGGAGGAGAGGAGAGGAGTGAGAACTAAACACTAACCCTTGGAGGAGAGGAGAGGAGTGACAACTAAACACTAACCCTTGGAGGAGAGGAGAGGAGTGAAAACTAAACACTAACCCTTGGAGGAGAGGAGAGGGGTGAAAACTAAACACTAACCCTTGGAGGAGAGGAGTGAAAACTAAACACTAACCCTTGGAGGAGAGGAGAGGAGTGAAAACTAAACGCTAACCCTTGGAGGAGAGGAGTGAAAACTAAACACTAACCCTTGGAGGGGAGGAGTGAGAACTAAACACTAACCCTTGGAGGAGAGGAGAGGGGTGAAAACTAAACACTAACCCTTGGAGGAGAGGAGAGGAGTGAAAACTAAACATTAACCCTTGGAGGAGAGGGGTGACAACTAAACACTAACCCTTTGAGGAGAGGAGAGGGGTGACAACTAAACACTAACCCTTGGAGGAGAGGAGTGAAAACTAAACACTAACCCTTGGAGGAGAGGAGAGGAGTGACAACTAAACACTAACCCTTGGAGGAGAGGAGAGGAGTGACAACTAAACACTAACCCTTGGAGGAGAGGAGAGGAGTGACAACTAAACACTAACCCTTGGAGGAGAGGAGAGGAGTGACAACTAATCACTAACCCTTGGAGGAGAGGAGAGGAGTGACAACTAAACACTAACCCTTGGAGGAGAGGAGAGGAGTGACAACTAAACACTAACCCTTGGAGGAGAGGAGTGAAAACTAAACGCTAACCCTTGGAGGAGAGGAGAGGAGTGAAAACTAAACACTAACCCTTGGAGGAGAGGAGTGAAAACTAAACGCTAACCCTTGGAGGAGAGGAGAGGAGTGACAACTAAACACTAACCCTTGGAGGAGAGGAGAGGAGTGACAACTAAACACTAACCCTTGGAGGAGAGGAGTGAAAACTAAACGCTAACCCTTGGAGGAGAGGAGAGGAGTGAAAACTAAACACTAACCCTTGGAGGAGAGGAGTGAAAACTAAACGCTAACCCTTGGAGGAGAGGAGAGGAGTGACAACTAAACACTAACCCTTGGAGGAGAGGAGAGGAGTGAAAACTAAACACTAACCCTTGGAGGAGAGGAGAGGAGTGAAAACTAAACACTAACCCTTGGAGGAGAGGAGAGAAAACTAAACACTAACCCTTGGAGGAGAGGAGAGGAGTGACAACTAAACACTAACCCTTGGAGGAGAGGAGAGGAGTGAAAACTAAACACTAACCCTTGGAGGAGAGGAGAGGAGTGAAAACTAAACACTAACCCTTGGAGGAGAGGAGAGGAGTGAAAACTAAACACTAACCCTTGGAGGAGAGGAGAGTAGTGAAAACTAAACACTAACCCTTGGAGGAGAGGAGAGGAGTGAAAACTAAACACTAACCCTTGGAGGAGAGGAGAGGAGTGAAAACTAAACACTAACCCTTGGAGGAGAGGAGTGAAAACTAAACACTAACCCTTGGAGGAGAGGAGAGGGGTGACAACTAAACACTAACCCTTGGAGGAGAGGAGAGGGGTGACAACTAAACACTAACCCTTGGAGGAGAGGGGTGACAACTAAACACTAACCCTTGGAGGAGAGGAGTGAAAACTAAACACTAACCCTTGGAGGAGAGGAGAGGAGTGACAACTAAACACTAACCCTTGGAGGAGAGGAGAGGAGTGAAAACTAAACACTAACCCTGGGAGGAGAGGAGAGGAGTGAAAACTAAACACTAACCCTTGGAGGAGAGGAGAGGAGTGACAACTAAACACTAACCCTTGGAGGAGAGGAGAGGAGTGAAAACTAAACACTAACCCTGGGAGGAGAGGAGAGGAGTGAAAACTAAACACTAACCCTGGGAGGAGAGGAGAGGAGTGAAAACTAAACACTAACCCTGGGAGGAGAGGAGAGGAGTGAAAACTAAACACTAACCCTGGGAGGAGAGGAGAGGAGTGAGAACTAAACACTAACCCTTGGAGGAGAGGAGAGGGGTGACAACTAAACACTAACCCTTGGAGGAGAGGGGTGACAACTAAACACTAACCCTTGGAGGAGAGGAGTGAAAACTAAACACTAACCCTTGGAGGAGAGGAGAGGGGTGACAACTAAACATTAACCCTTGGAGGAGAGGAGTGAGAACTAAACACTAACCCTTGGAGGAGAGGAGAGGAGTGAGAACTAAACATTAACCCTTGGAGGAGAGGGGTGACAACTAAACACTAACCCTTGGAGGAGAGGAGAGGAGTGAAAACTAAACACTAACCCTTGGAGGAGAGGAGAGGAGTGAAAACTAAACACTAACCCTTGGAGGAGAGGAGAGGAGTGACAACTAAACACTAACCCTTGGAGGAGAGGAGAGGAGTGACAACTAAACACTAACCCTTGGAGGAGAGGAGTGACAACTAAACACTAACCCTTGGAGGAGAGGAGAGGAGTGACAACTAAACACTAACCCTTGGAGGAGAGGAGTGAAAACTAAACATTAACCCTTGGAGGAGAGGAGTGAAAACTAAACATTAACCCTTGGAGGAGAGGAGAGGAGTGAAAACTAAACATTAACCCTTGGAGGAGAGGAGTGAAAACTAAACATTAACCCTTGGAGGAGAGGAGAGGAGTGAAAACTAAACATTAACCCTTGGAGGAGAGGAGAGGAGTGAAAACTAAACATTAACCCTTGGAGGAGAGGAGAGGAGTGAAAACTAAACATTAACCCTTGGAGGAGAGGAGAGGAGTGAAAACTAAACATTAACCCTTGGAGGAGAGGAGAGGAGTGAAAACTAAACATTAACCCTTGGAGGAGAGGAGAGGAGTGAAAACTAAACACTAACCCTTGGAGGAGAGGAGAGGAGTGACAACTAAACACTAACCCTTGGAGGAGAGGAGAGGAGTGAAAACTAAACATTAACCCTTGGAGGAGAGGAGAGGAGAGAAAACTAAACATTAACCCTTGGAGGAGAGGAGAGGAGTGAAAACTAAACACTAACCCTTGGAGGAGAGGAGAGGAGTGAAAACTAAACACTAACCCTTGGAGAGGAGAGGAGTGAAAACTAAACACTAACCCTTGGAGGAGAGGAGTGAAAACTAAACACTAACCCTTGGAGGAGAGGAGTGAAAACTAAACATTAACCCTGGGAGGAGAGGAGAGGAGTGAAAACTAAACACTAACCCTTGGAGGAGAGGAGAGGAGTGAAAACTAAACATTAACCCTTGGAGGAGAGGAGTGAAAACTAAACACTAACCCTTGGAGGAGAGGAGTGAAAACTAAACACTAACCCTTGGAGGAGAGGGGAGGAGTGAAAACTAAACACTAACCCTTGGAGGAGAGGAGAGGAGTGAAAACTAAACACTAACCCTTGGAGGAGAGGAGTGAAAACTAAACATTAACCCTTGGAGGAGAGGAGAGGAGTGAAAACTAAACACTAACCCTTGGAGGAGAGGAGTGAAAACTAAACACTAACCCTTGGAGGAGAGGAGAGGAGTGAAAACTAAACATTAACCCTTGGAGGAGAGGAGTGAAAACTAAACACTAACCCTTGGAGGAGAGGAGTGAAAACTAAACATTAACCCTTGGAGGAGAGGAGAGGAGTGAAAACTAAACACTAACCCTTGGAGGAGAGGAGAGGAGAGGAGTGAAAACTAAACATTAACCCTTGGAGGAGAGGAGAGGAGAGGAGTGAAAACTAAACACTAACCCTTGGAGGAGAGGAGTGAAAACTAAACACTAACCCTTGGAGGAGAGGAGAGGAGTGAAAACTAAACACTAACCCTTGGAGGAGAGGAGTGAAAACTAAACGCTAACCCTTGGAGGAGAGGAGAGGAGAGGGGTGAAAACTAAACACTAACCCTTGGAGGAGAGGAGTGAAAACTAAACACTAACCCTTGGAGGAGAGGAGAGGAGTGAAAACTAAACATTAACCCTTGGAGGAGAGGAGTGAAAACTAAACATTAACCCTTGGAGGAGAGGAGAGGAGTGAAAACTAAACACTAACCCTTGGAGGAGAGGAGAGGAGTGAAAACTAAACACTAACCCTTGGAGGAGAGGAGTGAAAACTAAACACTAACCCTTGGAGGAGAGGAGAGGAGTGAAAACTAAACATTAACCCTTGGAGGAGAGGAGTGAAAACTAAACACTAACCCTTGGAGGAGAGGAGTGAAAACTAAACATTAACCCTTGGAGGAGAGGAGAGGAGTGAAAACTAAACACTAACCCTTAGAGGAGAGGAGTGAAAACTAAACATTAACCCTTGGAGGAGAGGAGAGGAGTGAAAACTAAACACTAACCCTTGGAGGAGAGGAGTGAAAACTAAACGCTAACCCTTGGAGGAGAGGAGAGGAGAGGGGTGAAAACTAAACACTAACCCTTGGAGGAGAGGAGTGAAAACTAAACACTAACCCTTGGAGGAGAGGAGAGGAGTGAAAACTAAACACTAACCCTTGGAGGAGAGGAGAGGAGTGAAAACTAAACACTAACCCTTGGAGGAGAGGAGTGAAAACTAAACGCTAACCCTTGGAGGAGAGGAGAGGAGAGGGGTGAAAACTAAACACTAACCCTTGGAGGAGAGGAGTGAAAACTAAACACTAACCCTTGGAGGAGAGGAGTGAAAACTAAACACTAACCCTTGGAGGAGAGGAGAGGAGTGAAAACTAAACACTAACCCTTGGAGGAGAGGAGTGAAAACTAAACGCTAACCCTTGGAGGAGAGGAGAGGAGAGGAGTGAAAACTAAACAACCCTTGGAGGAGAGGAGTGAAAACTAAACACTAAACCTTGGAGGAGAGGAGTGAAAACTAAACATTAACCCTTGGAGGAGAGGAGAGGAGTGAAAACTATACACTAACCCTTGGAGGAGAGGAGAGGAGAGGAGTGAAAACTAAACATTAACCCTTGGAGGAGAGGAGTTAAAACTAAACACTAACCCTTGGAGGAGAGGAGAGGAGTGAAAACTAAACATTAACCCTTGGAGGAGAGGAGTGAAAACTAAACATTAACCCTTGGAGGAGAGGAGTGAAAACTAAACACTAACCCTTGGAGGAGAGGAGAGGAGTGAAAACTAAACATTAACCCTTGGAGGAGAGGAGAGGAGTGAAAACTAAACACCAACCCTTGGAGGAGAGGAGTGAAAACTAAACGCTAACCCTTGGAGGAGAGGAGAGGGGTGAAAACTAAACATTAACCCTTGGAGGAGAGGAGTGAAAACTAAACATTAACCCTTGGAGGAGAGGAGAGGAGTGACAACTAAACACTAACCCTTGGAGGAGAGGAGTGAAAACTAAACACTAACCCTTGGAGGAGAGGAGAGGAGTGAAAACTAAACATTAACCCTTGGAGGAGAGGAGTGAAAACTAAACACTAACCCTTGGAGGAGAGGAGTGAAAACTAAACACTAACCCTTGGAGGAGAGGAGAGGGGTGAAAACTAAACACTAACCCTTGGAGGAGAGGAGTGAAAACTAAACACTAACCCTTGGAGGAGAGGAGTGAAAACTAAACACTAACCCTTGGAGGAGAGGAGAGGGGTGAAAACTAAACATTAACCCTTGGAGGAGAGGAGTGAAAACTAAACACTAACCCTTGGAGGAGAGGAGTGAAAACTAAACACTAACCCTTGGAGGAGAGGAGTGATAACTAAACACTAACCCTTGGAGGAGAGGAGAGGGGTGAAAACTAAACATTAACCCTTGGAGGAGAGGAGTGAAAACTAAACATTAACCCTTGGAGGAGAGGGGTGAAAACTAAACACTAACCCTTGGAGGAGAGGAGTGAAAACTAAACACTAACCCTTGGAGGAGAGGAGTGACAACTAAACACTAACCCTTGGAGGAGAGGAGTGAAAACTAAACATTAGCGGAGGAGAGGGGTGAAAACTAAACATTAACCCTTGGAGGAGAGGAGTGAAAACTAAACACTAACCCTTGGAGGAGAGGAGAGGAGTGACAACTAAACACTAACCCTTGGAGGAGAGGAGTGAAAACTAAACACTAACCCTTGGAGGAGAGGGGAGGAGTGAAAACTAAACACTAACCCTTGGAGGAGAGGAGAGGAGTGAAAACTAAACACTAACCCTTGGAGGAGAGGAGTGAAAACTAAACATTAACCCTTGGAGGAGAGGAGAGGAGTGAAAACTAAACACTAACCCTTGGAGGAGAGGAGTGAAAACTAAACACTAACCCTTGGAGGAGAGGAGAGGAGTGAAAACTAAACATTAACCCTTGGAGGAGAGGAGTGAAAACTAAACACTAACCCTTGGAGGAGAGGAGTGAAAACTAAACATTAACCCTTGGAGGAGAGGAGAGGAGTGAAAACTAAACACTAACCCTTGGAGGAGAGGAGAGGAGAGGAGTGAAAACTAAACATTAACCCTTGGAGGAGAGGAGAGGAGAGGAGTGAAAACTAAACACTAACCCTTGGAGGAGAGGAGTGAAAACTAAACACTAACCCTTGGAGGAGAGGAGAGGAGTGAAAACTAAACACTAACCCTTGGAGGAGAGGAGTGAAAACTAAACGCTAACCCTTGGAGGAGAGGAGAGGAGAGGGGTGAAAACTAAACACTAACCCTTGGAGGAGAGGAGTGAAAACTAAACACTAACCCTTGGAGGAGAGGAGAGGAGTGAAAACTAAACATTAACCCTTGGAGGAGAGGAGTGAAAACTAAACATTAACCCTTGGAGGAGAGGAGAGGAGTGAAAACTAAACATTAACCCTTGGAGGAGAGGAGAGGAGTGAAAACTAAACACTAACCCTTGGAGGAGAGGAGTGAAAACTAAACACTAACCCTTGGAGGAGAGGAGAGGAGTGAAAACTAAACATTAACCCTTGGAGGAGAGGAGTGAAAACTAAACACTAACCCTTGGAGGAGAGGAGTGAAAACTAAACATTAACCCTTGGAGGAGAGGAGAGGAGTGAAAACTAAACACTAACCCTTGGAGGAGAGGAGAGGAGTGAAAACTAAACATTAACCCTTGGAGGAGAGGAGAGGAGTGAAAACTAAACACTAACCCTTGGAGGAGAGGAGTGAAAACTAAACGCTAACCCTTGGAGGAGAGGAGAGGAGAGGGGTGAAAACTAAACACTAACCCTTGGAGGAGAGGAGTGAAAACTAAACACTAACCCTTGGAGGAGAGGAGAGGAGTGAAAACTAAACACTAACCCTTGGAGGAGAGGAGAGGAGTGAAAACTAAACACTAACCCTTGGAGGAGAGGAGTGAAAACTAAACGCTAACCCTTGGAGGAGAGGAGAGGAGAGGGGTGAAAACTAAACACTAACCCTTGGAGGAGAGGAGTGAAAACTAAACACTAACCCTTGGAGGAGAGGAGTGAAAACTAAACACTAACCCTTGGAGGAGAGGAGAGGAGTGAAAACTAAACACTAACCCTTGGAGGAGAGGAGTGAAAACTAAACGCTAACCCTTGGAGGAGAGGAGAGGAGAGGAGTGAAAACTAAACAACCCTTGGAGGAGAGGAGTGAAAACTAAACACTAAACCTTGGAGGAGAGGAGTGAAAACTAAACATTAACCCTTGGAGGAGAGGAGAGGAGTGAAAACTATACACTAACCCTTGGAGGAGAGGAGAGGAGAGGAGTGAAAACTAAACATTAACCCTTGGAGGAGAGGAGTTAAAACTAAACACTAACCCTTGGAGGAGAGGAGAGGAGTGAAAACTAAACATTAACCCTTGGAGGAGAGGAGTGAAAACTAAACATTAACCCTTGGAGGAGAGGAGTGAAAACTAAACACTAACCCTTGGAGGAGAGGAGAGGAGTGAAAACTAAACATTAACCCTTGGAGGAGAGGAGAGGAGTGAAAACTAAACACCAACCCTTGGAGGAGAGGAGTGAAAACTAAACGCTAACCCTTGGAGGAGAGGAGAGGGGTGAAAACTAAACATTAACCCTTGGAGGAGAGGAGTGAAAACTAAACATTAACCCTTGGAGGAGAGGAGAGGAGTGACAACTAAACACTAACCCTTGGAGGAGAGGAGTGAAAACTAAACACTAACCCTTGGAGGAGAGGAGAGGAGTGAAAACTAAACATTAACCCTTGGAGGAGAGGAGTGAAAACTAAACACTAACCCTTGGAGGAGAGGAGTGAAAACTAAACACTAACCCTTGGAGGAGAGGAGAGGGGTGAAAACTAAACACTAACCCTTGGAGGAGAGGAGTGAAAACTAAACACTAACCCTTGGAGGAGAGGAGTGAAAACTAAACACTAACCCTTGGAGGAGAGGAGAGGGGTGAAAACTAAACATTAACCCTTGGAGGAGAGGAGTGAAAACTAAACACTAACCCTTGGAGGAGAGGAGTGAAAACTAAACACTAACCCTTGGAGGAGAGGAGTGAAAACTAAACACTAACCCTTGGAGGAGAGGAGAGGGGTGAAAACTAAACATTAACCCTTGGAGGAGAGGAGAAAACTAAACATTAACCCTTGGAGGAGAGGGGTGAAAACTAAACACTAACCCTTGGAGGAGAGGAGTGAAAACTAAACACTAACCCTTGGAGGAGAGGAGTGACAACTAAACATTAACCCTTGGAGGAGAGGAGTGAAAACTAAACGCTAACCCTTGGAGGAGAGGAGAGGAGAGGGGTGAAAACTAAACACTAACCCTTGGAGGAGAGGAGTGAAAACTAAACACTAACCCTTGGAGGAGAGGAGAGGAGTGAAAACTAAACATTAACCCTTGGAGGAGAGGAGTGAAAACTAAACATTAACCCTTGGAGGAGAGGAGAGGAGTGAAAACTAAACACTAACCCTTGGAGGAGAGGAGAGGAGAGGAGTGAAAACTAAACACTAACCCTTGGAGGAGAGGAGTGAAAACTAAACACTAACCCTTGGAGGAGAGGAGAGGAGTGAAAACTAAACATTAACCCTTGGAGGAGAGGAGTGAAAACTAAACACTAACCCTTGGAGGAGAGGAGTGAAAACTAAACATTAACCCTTGGAGGAGAGGAGAGGAGTGAAAACTAAACACTAACCCTTGGAGGAGAGGAGAGGAGAGGAGTGAAAACTAAACATTAACCCTTGGAGGAGAGGAGAGGAGTGAAAACTAAACACTAACCCTTGGAGGAGAGGAGTGAAAACTAAACGCTAACCCTTGGAGGAGAGGAGAGGAGAGGGGTGAAAACTAAACACTAACCCTTGGAGGAGAGGAGTGAAAACTAAACACTAACCCTTGGAGGAGAGGAGAGGAGTGAAAACTAAACACTAACCCTTGGAGGAGAGGAGAGGAGTGAAAACTAAACACTAACCCTTGGAGGAGAGGAGTGAAAACTAAACGCTAACCCTTGGAGGAGAGGAGAGGAGAGGGGTGAAAACTAAACACTAACCCTTGGAGGAGAGGAGTGAAAACTAAACACTAACCCTTGGAGGAGAGGAGTGAAAACTAAACACTAACCCTTGGAGGAGAGGAGAGGAGTGAAAACTAAACACTAACCCTTGGAGGAGAGGAGTGAAAACTAAACGCTAACCCTTGGAGGAGAGGAGAGGAGAGGAGTGAAAACTAAACAACCCTTGGAGGAGAGGAGTGAAAACTAAACACTAAACCTTGGAGGAGAGGAGTGAAAACTAAACATTAACCCTTGGAGGAGAGGAGAGGAGTGAAAACTATACACTAACCCTTGGAGGAGAGGAGAGGAGAGGAGTGAAAACTAAACATTAACCCTTGGAGGAGAGGAGTTAAAACTAAACACTAACCCTTGGAGGAGAGGAGAGGAGTGAAAACTAAACATTAACCCTTGGAGGAGAGGAGTGAAAACTAAACATTAACCCTTGGAGGAGAGGAGTGAAAACTAAACACTAACCCTTGGAGGAGAGGAGAGGAGTGAAAACTAAACATTAACCCTTGGAGGAGAGGAGAGGAGTGAAAACTAAACACCAACCCTTGGAGGAGAGGAGTGAAAACTAAACGCTAACCCTTGGAGGAGAGGAGAGGGGTGAAAACTAAACATTAACCCTTGGAGGAGAGGAGTGAAAACTAAACATTAACCCTTGGAGGAGAGGAGAGGAGTGACAACTAAACACTAACCCTTGGAGGAGAGGAGTGAAAACTAAACACTAACCCTTGGAGGAGAGGAGAGGAGTGAAAACTAAACATTAACCCTTGGAGGAGAGGAGTGAAAACTAAACACTAACCCTTGGAGGAGAGGAGTGAAAACTAAACACTAACCCTTGGAGGAGAGGAGAGGGTGAAAACTAAACACTAACCCTTGGAGGAGAGGAGTGAAAACTAAACACTAACCCTTGGAGGAGAGGAGTGAAAACTAAACACTAACCCTTGGAGGAGAGGAGAGGGGTGAAAACTAAACATTAACCCTTGGAGGAGAGGAGTGAAAACTAAACACTAACCCTTGGAGGAGAGGAGTGAAAACTAAACACTAACCCTTGGAGGAGAGGAGTGAAAACTAAACACTAACCCTTGGAGGAGAGGAGAGGGGTGAAAACTAAACATTAACCCTTGGAGGAGAGGAGTGAAAACTAAACATTAACCCTTGGAGGAGAGGGGTGAAAACTAAACACTAACCCTTGGAGGAGAGGAGTGAAAACTAAACACTAACCCTTGGAGGAGAGGAGTGACAACTAAACACTAACCCTTGGAGGAGAGGAGTGAAAACTAAACATTAACCCTTGGAGGAGAGGGGTGAAAACTAAACATTAACCCTTGGAGGAGAGGAGTGAAAACTAAACACTAACCCTTGGAGGAGAGGAGAGGAGTGACAACTAAACACTAACCCTTGGAGGAGAGGAGAGGAGTGACAACTAAACACTAACCCTTGGAGGAGAGGAGTGAAAACTAAACACTAACCCTTGGAGGAGAGGAGAGGAGTGAAAACTAAACACTAACCCTTGGAGGAGAGGAGTGAAAACTAAACACTAACCCTTGGAGGAGAGGAGTGACAACTAAACATTAACCCTTGGAGGAGAGGAGTGACAACTAAACACTAACCCTTGGAGGAGAGGAGTGACAACTAAACACTAACCCTTGGAGGAGAGGAGTGACAACTAAACACTAACCCTTGGAGGAGAGGAGTGAAAACTAAACATTAACCCTTGGAGGAGAGGAGTGACAACTAAACACTAACCCTTGGAGGAGAGGAGTGAAAACTAAACACTAACCCTTGGAGGAGAGGAGAGGAGTGAAAACTAAACACTAACCCTTGGAGGAGAGGAGAGGGGTGAAAACTAAACACTAACCCTTGGAGGAGAGGAGAGGGGTGAAAACTAAACATTAACCCTTGGAGGAGAGGAGTGAAAACTAAACGCTAACCCTTGGAGGAGAGGAGAGGAGTGAAAACTAAACACTAACCCTTGGAGGAGAGGAGAGGGGTGAAAACTAAACACTAACCCTTGGAGGAGAGGAGTGAGAACTAAACACTAACCCTTGGAGGAGAGGAGTGAAAACTAAACATTAACCCTTGGAGGAGAGGAGAGGAGTGAAAACTAAACACTAACCCTGGGAGGAGAGGAGTGAAAACTAAACATTAACCCTGGGAGGAGAGGAGTGAAAACTAAACATTAACCCTGGGAGGAGAGGAGTGAAAACTAAACACTAACCCTGGGAGGAGAGGAGTGAAAACTAAACACTAACCCTGGGAGGAGAGGAGTGAAAACTAAACATTAACCCTGGGAGGAGAGGAGTGAAAACTAAACACTAACCCTGGGAGGAGAGGAGTGAAAACTAAACACTAACCCTGGGAGGAGAGGAGTGAAAACTAAACACTAACCCTTGGAGGAGAGGAGAGGAGTGAAAACTAAACATTAACCCTGGGAGGAGAGGAGAGGGGTGAAAACTAAACACTAACCCTGGGAGGAGAGGAGTGAAAACTAAACATTAACCCTGGGAGGAGAGGAGTGAAAACTAAACACTAACCCTGGGAGGAGAGGAGTGAAAACTAAACACTAACCCTGGGAGGAGAGGAGTGAAAACTAAACATTAACCCTTGGAGGAGAGGAGTGAAAACTAAACATTAACCCTTGGAGGAGAGGAGTGAAAACTAAACACTAACCCTGGGAGGAGAGGAGTGAAAACTAAACATTAACCCTTGGAGGAGAGGAGTGAAAACTAAACATTAACCCTTGGAGGAGAGGAGAGGAGTGAAAACTAAACATTAACCCTTGGAGGAGAGGAGTGAAAACTAAACACTAACCCTTGGAGGAGAGGAGAGGAGTGAAAACTAAACACTAACCCTTGGAGGAGAGGAGAGGAGTGAAAACTAAACACTAACCCTTGGAGGAGAGGAGAGGAGTGAAAACTAAACATTAACCCTTGGAGGAGAGGAGTGAAAACTAAACATTAACCCTTGGAGGAGAGGAGAGGAGTGAAAACTAAACATTAACCCTTGGAGGAGAGGAGAGGAGTGAAAACTAAACATTAACCCTTGGAGGAGAGGAGTGAAAACTAAACACTAACCCTTGGAGGAGAGGAGAGGAGTGACAACTAAACACTAACCCTTGGAGGAGAGGAGAGGAGTGAGAACTAAACATTAACCCTTGGAGGAGAGGAGTGAAAACTAAACATTAACCCTTGGAGGAGAGGAGAGGAGTGAGAACTAAACACTAACCCTTGGAGGAGAGGAGAGGAGTGACAACTAAACACTAACCCTTGGAGGAGAGGAGAGGAGTGACAACTAAACACTAACCCTTGGAGGAGAGGAGAGGGGTGAAAACTAAACATTAACCCTTGGAGGAGAGGAGTGAAAACTAAACGCTAACCCTTGGAGGAGAGGAGAGGAGTGAAAACTAAACACTAACCCTTGGAGGAGAGGAGAGGGGTGAAAACTAAACACTAACCCTTGGAGGAGAGGAGTGAGAACTAAACACTAACCCTTGGAGGAGAGGAGTGAAAACTAAACATTAACCCTTGGAGGAGAGGAGAGGAGTGAAAACTAAACACTAACCCTGGGAGGAGAGGAGTGAAAACTAAACATTAACCCTGGGAGGAGAGGAGTGAAAACTAAACATTAACCCTGGGAGGAGAGGAGAGGAGTGAAAACTAAACACTAACCCTGGGAGGAGAGGAGTGAAAACTAAACACTAACCCTGGGAGGAGAGGAGTGAAAACTAAACATTAACTCTGGGAGGAGAGGAGTGAAAACTAAACACTAACCCTGGGAGGAGAGGAGTGAAAACTAAACACTAACCCTGGGAGGAGAGGAGTGAAAACTAAACACTAACCCTTGGAGGAGAGGAGAGGAGTGAAAACTAAACATTAACCCTGGGAGGAGAGGAGAGGGGTGAAAACTAAACACTAACCCTGGGAGGAGAGGAGTGAAAACTAAACATTAACCCTGGGAGGAGAGGAGTGAAAACTAAACACTAACCCTGGGAGGAGAGGAGAGGAGTGAAAACTAAACACTAACCCTGGGAGGAGAGGAGTGAAAACTAAACATTAACCCTTGGAGGAGAGGAGTGAAAACTAAACATTACCCCTTGGAGGAGAGGAGTGAAAACTAAACACTAACCCTGGGAGGAGAGGAGTGAAAACTAAACATTAACCCTTGGAGGAGAGGAGTGAAAACTAAACATTACCCCTTGGAGGAGAGGAGAGGAGTGAAAACTAAACATTAACCCTTGGAGGAGAGGAGTGAAAACTAAACACTAACCCTTGGAGGAGAGGAGAGGAGTGAAAACTAAACACTAACCCTTGGAGGAGAGGAGAGGAGTGAAAACTAAACACTAACCCTTGGAGGAGAGGAGAGGAGTGAAAACTAAACATTAACCCTTGGAGGAGAGGAGTGAAAACTAAACATTAACCCTTGGAGGAGAGGAGAGGAGTGAAAACTAAACATTAACCCTTGGAGGAGAGGAGAGGAGTGAAAACTAAACATTAACCCTTGGAGGAGAGGAGTGAAAACTAAACACTAACCCTTGGAGGAGAGGAGAGGAGTGACAACTAAACACTAACCCTTGGAGGAGAGGAGAGGAGTGAGAACTAAACATTAACCCTTGGAGGAGAGGAGTGAA
Source organism: Oncorhynchus keta (assembly GCF_023373465.1). Classification (NCBI taxonomy): domain Eukaryota; kingdom Metazoa; phylum Chordata; class Actinopteri; order Salmoniformes; family Salmonidae; genus Oncorhynchus; species Oncorhynchus keta. The sequence continues at coordinate 8,178,899 of NC_068450.1, read as the reverse complement.
AACTAAACATTAACCCTTGGAGGAGAGGAGAGGAGTGAGAACTAAACACTAACCCTTGGAGGAGAGGAGAGGAGTGACAACTAAACACTAACCCTTGGAGGAGAGGAGAGGAGTGACAACTAAACACTAACCCTTGGAGGAGAGGAGAGGAGTGACAACTAAACACTAACCCTTGGAGGAGAGGAGAGGAGTGACAACTAAACACTAACCCTTGGAGGAGAGGAGAGGAGTGACAACTAAACACTAACCCTTGGAGGAGAGGAGAGGAGTGACAACTAAACACTAACCCTTGGAGGAGAGGAGTGAAAACTAAACACTAACCCTTGGAGGAGAGGAGTGAAAACTAAACACTAACCCTTGGAGGAGAGGAGTGAAAACTAAACATTAACCCTTGGAGGAGAGGAGAGGAGTGAAAACTCCATTTTAATGAGTTGATGTGAGTCATGCAGTGAAGTGAATGAGTCCCAAATGTAGTACAGTACAGTACTTTCCATAGTGCCCTGATCAAAACAAGTGCACTATGTTGGGAATTGGGTGCCATTTGGGACTAACCCAGTCAAAGGAAGTCCAAGGTCAATATAGAAACCTGAGCCAATGAGAAGGCAACATCCTGGAATTTCAACCTGTACATCCTGTTAAGAAGAGAAAGGCGAGGAACCTTGCTATTCCGCACACAAACCCCATTTTGGACATAAAATTCATCCTCATATTTGTTTTTGTTATTCTGCTCTTTTGCACCCTGGTATTTCTACTTGCACATCCTCATCTGCACAAATATCACTCCTGTGTAAACTTGCTAAATTGTAATTACTTTGCCACTATTGGCCCGATTTATTGCCTTACCTCCTTACTTCATTTGCACTAACTGTATACAGATTTTTCTATTGTGTTACTGACTGTATGTTTGTTTATTCCATGTGTAAATCTGTGTTGTTTTTGTCGCACTCCTTTGCTTTATCTTGGCCAGGTCTCGGTTGTAAATGAGAACTTGTTCCCAACTGGCCTACCTGGTTAAATAAAGGTGAAATAAAATAATTAAAAAATAAATACAAATGATATGTACAAGAGAAATACTCTCATCACTATCCATTTGGTAACCTTTTATGTTAACGGTCCTTATAAACCATGTTAACAGTCCTTATAAACCATGTTAACAGTCCTTATAAACCATGTTAACAGTCCTTATAAACCAGGTTAACAGTCCTTATAAACCATGTTAACAGTCCTTATAAACCAGGTTAACAGTCCTTCTAAGCCATGTTAACAGTCCTTATAAACAATGTTAACAGTCCTTATAAACCAGGTTAACAGTCCTTATAAACCACGTTAACAGTCCTTATAAACCATGTTAACAGTCCTTATAAACCAGGTTAACAGTCCTTATAAACCACGTTAAGTTAACAGTCCTTATAAACCATGTTAACAGTCCTTCTAAGCCATGTTAACAGTCCTTATAAACAATGTTAACAGTCCTTATAAACCATGTTAACAGTCCTTCTAAGCCATGTTAACAGTCCTTCTAAGCCATGTTAACAGTCCTTATAAACCATGTTAACAGTCCTTATAAACCATGTTAACAGTCCTTATAAAACATGTTAACAGTCCTTATAAACCATGTTAACAGTCCTTTATAAACCATGTTAACAGTCTTTATAAACCATGTTAACAGTCCTTTATAAACCATGTTAACAGTCCTTATAAACCAGGTTAACAGTCCTTCTAAGCCATGTTAACAGTCCTTATAAACAATGTTAACAGTCCTTATAAACCAGGTTAACAGTCCTTATAAACCACGTTAATAGTCCTTATAAACCATGTTAACAGTCCTTATAAACCAGGTTAACAGTCCTTATAAACCACGTTAACAGTCCTTATAAACCATATTAACAGTCCTTCTAAGCCATGTTAACAGTCCTTATAAACAATGTTAACAGTCCTTATAAACCATGTTAACAGTCCTTCTAAGCCATGTTAACAGTCCTTCTAAGCCATGTTAACAGTCATTATAAACCATGTTAACAGTCCTTATAAACCATGATAACAGTCCTTCTAAGCCATGTTAACAGTCCTTATAAACCATGTTAACAGTCCTTTAAAGATAAACCATGTTAACAGTCTTTATAAACCATGTTAACAGTCCTTTATAAACCATGTTAACAGTCCTTTATAAACCATGTTAACAGTCCTTATAAACCATGTTAACAGTCCTTTATAAACCAGGTTAACAGTCCTTATAAACCATGTTAACAGTCCTTTATAAACCATGTTAACAGTCCTTATAAACCATGTTAACAGTCCTTCTAAGCCATGTTAACAGTCCTTATAAACAATGTTAACAGTCCTTATAAACCATGTTAACAGTCTTTATAAACCATGTTAACGTTCCATTATAAACCATGTTAACGTCCCATTATAAACCATGTTAACAGTCCTTTATAAACCATGTTAACAGTCTTTATAAACCATGTTAACAGTCCTTATAAACCATGTTAACAGTCATTATAAACCATGTTAACAGTCCTTTATAAACCAGGTTAACAGTCCTTATAAACCATGTTAACAGTCCTTATACACCATGTTAACAGTCTTTATAAACCACGTTAACAGTCCTTTATAAACCATGTTAACAGTCTTTATAAACCAGGTTAACAGTCCTTATAAACCACGTTAACAGTCTTTATAAACCATGTTAACAGTCCTTATAAACCATGTTAACAGTCCTTATAAACCATGTTAACAGTCCTTATAAACCATGTTAACAGTCCTTATAAACCACGTTAACAGTCCTTATAAACCATGTTAACAGTCTTTATAAACCATGTTAACAGTCCTTATAAACCACGTTAACAGTCCTTTATAAACCATGTTAACAGTCTTTATAAACCAGGTTAACAGTCCTTATAAACCACGTTAACAGTCTTTATAAACCATGTTAACAGTCCTTATAAACCACGTTAACAGTCTGTTATAAACCATGTTAACAGTCCTTTATAAACCATGTTAACAGTCTTTATAAACCATGTTAACAGTCTTTATAAACCATGTTAACAGTCTTTATAAACCATGTTAACAGTCTGTTATAAACCATGTTAACAGTCTTTATAAACCATGTTAACAGTCTTTATAAACCATGTTAACAGTCTTTATAAACCATGTTAACAGTCTGTTATAAACCATGTTAACAGTCTTTATAAACCATGTTAACAGTCTGTTATAAACCATGTTAACAGTCCTTATAAACCATGTTAACAGTCTGTTATAAACCATGTTAACAGTCTTTATAAACCATGTTAACAGTCCTTATAAACCATGTTAACAGTCTGTTATAAACCATGTTAACAGTCCTTATAAACCATGTTAACAGTCTGTTATAAACCATGTTAACAGTCCTTATAAACCATGTTAACAGTCTGTTATAAACCATGTTAACAGTCCTTATAAACCATGTTAACAGTCTGTTATAAACCATGTTAACAGTCTTTATAAACCATGTTAACAGTCCTTATAAACCATGTTAACAGTCCTTATAAACCATGTTAACAGTCCTTATAAACCATGTTAACAGTCCTTATAAACCATGTTAACAGTACTTATAAACCATGTTAACGTTCCATTATAAACCATGTTAACAGTCCTTTATAAACCAGGTTAACAGTCCTTATAAACCATGTTAACAGTCCTTTATAAACCATGTTAACAGTCCTTTATAAACCATGTTAACAGTCCTTTATAAACCAGGTTAACAGTCCTTATAAACCATGTTAACCCTAACCTTAACCCTAACCCACTACCCCTTAACCAAATAACCCTCTAACACTTACCCACTACCCCTTAACCAAATAACCCTATAACCCTTACCCACTACCCCTTAACCAAATAACCCTCTAACCCTTACCCACTACCCCTTAACCAAATAACCCTCTAACACTTACCCACTACCCCTTAACCAAATAACCCTCTAACCATAACCCACTACCCCTTCACCAAATAACCCTCTAACACTTACCCACTACCCCTTAACCAAATAACCCTCTAACCCTTAACACTTACCCTAACCTTAACACTTACCCTAACCTTAACACTTACTCTAACCTTAACACTTACCCTAACCTTAACACTTACCCTAACCTTAACACTTACCCTAAACTTAACACTTACCCTAACCTTAACACTTACCCTAACCTTAACACTTACCCTAACCTTAACACTTACTCTAACCTTAACACTTACCCTAACCTTAACACTTACCCTAACCTTAACACTTACCCTAACCTTAACACTTACCCTAACCTTAACACTTACCCTAACCTTAACACTTACCCTAACCTTAACACTTACCCTAACCTTAACACTTACCCACTACCCCTTAACCATAATAGCTGTCAGCTGTAACATGTCGTCTAATACACAAAGCTACAAAATGAGAAACCGCAAAGGTTTTGAAGTCTCAAACAAACGCAGAATGTCAAATACATGCCCGTAAAGAAAGAGAGAGAACTAATACCAGGCAGCCATATTCATTATGTATCCTTCCCATGAGACTAGGAGTCAACTGGAATCTCTTTCTTACTAAAAAAAAAACAGAATGGAAAGAGACTTCCCTCTCTCTTGTAAGAAGTCTTAATTAGCCGAAGCAGAGGCAATCACCCCTTTACTTTCCTAATTTTGAAAGCCATCTAGTCTAGAAGAACCCACAGCATCAAAAGGCGTTGTTTCACATCAACAGGAGGAACACGAACAGAGCTAGCTCCTCTCCTCCTTTTCTCCAGGATATTTTTCATTTTAACATGCAAGCAAACCCAGCTATTGTCTTTACCACATGACTGGCGCTAACCCTGAACATCACTGATCTACGCTCATTAAAACGTTATTCACTGATTAAATAGCACGGGCCTTGTCACTGGCACATAATAATGAGTCTTCCATTTCACTCATCCAGCACTAATATGTTCCTCACTGCCAGTATGTCTAGTACGCTGGCCTGTGAAGGAGCATATATCCTCACGGCCAGTCTGTCTAGTACGCTGGCCTGTGAAGGAGCATATATCCTCAGTGCCAGTCTGTCTAGTACGCTGGCCTGTGAAGGAGCATATATCCTCACGGCCAGTCTGTCTAGTACGCTGGCCTGTGAAGGAGCATATATCCTCACGGCCAGTCTGTCTAGTACGCTGGCCTGTGAAGGAGCATATATCCTCACGGCCAGTCTGTCTAGTACGCTGGCCTGTGAAGGAGCATATATCCTCACGGCCAGTCTGTCTAGTACGCTGGCCTGTGAAGGAGCATATATCCTCACGGCCAGTCTGTCTAGTACGCTGGCCTGTGAAGGAGCATATATCCTCAGTGCCAGTCTGTCTAGTACGCTGGCCTGTGAAGGAGCATATATCCTCACGGCCAGTCTGTCTAGTACGCTGGCCTGTGAAGGAGCATATATCCTCACGGCCAGTCTGTCTAGTACGCTGGCCTGTGAAGGAGCATATATCCTCACGGCCAGTCTGTCTAGTACGCTGGCCTGTGAAGGAGCATATATCCTCACGGCCAGTCTGTCTAGTACGCTGGCCTGTGAAGGAGCATATATCCTCACGGCCAGTCTGTCTAGTACGCTGGCCTGTGAAGGAGCATATATCCTCACGGCCAGTCTGTCTAGTACGCTGGCCTGTGAAGGAGCATATATCCTCAGTGCCAGTCTGTCTAGTACGCTGGCCTGTGAAGGAGCATATATCCTCACGGCCAGTCTGTCTAGTACGTTGGCCTGTGAAGGAGCATATATCCTCACGGCCAGTCTGTCTAGTACGCTGGCCTGTGAAGGAGCATATATCCTCAGTGCCAGTCTGTCTAGTACGCTGGCCTGTGAAGGAGCATATATCCTCACGGCCAGTCTGTCTAGTACGCTGGCCTGTGAAGGAGCATATATCCTCACGGCCAGTCTGTCTAGTACGCTGGCCTGTGAAGGAGCATATATCCTCACGGCCAGTCTGTCTAGTACGCTGGCCTGTGAAGGGGGATATATCCTCACTGCCAGTCTGTCTAGTATGCTGGCCTGTGAATGAGCATTTATCCTCACTGCCAGTCTGTCTAGTATGCTGGCCTGTGAAGGGGGATATATCCTCACTGCCAGTCTGTCTCGTACGCTGGCCTGTGAAGGAGCATTTATCCTCACTGCCAGTCTGTCTAGTATGCTGGCCTGTGAAGGAGCATATATCCTCACTGCCAGTCTGTCTAGTACGCTGGCCTGTGAAGGGGCATATATCCTCACTGCCAGTCTGTCTAGTACGCTGGCCTGTGAAGGAGCATATATCCTCACTGCCAGTCTGTCTAGTATGCTGGCCAGTGAAGGAGCATATATCCTCACTGCCAGTATGTCTAGTACGCTGGCCTGTGAAGGAGCATATATCCTCACTGCCAGTCTGTCTAGTATGCTGGCCTGTGAAGGAGCATATATCCTCTCGGCCAGTCTGTCTAGTACGCTGGCCTGTGAAGGAGCATATATCCTCACTGCCAGTCTGTCTAGTATGCTGGCCTGTGAAGGGGCATACATCCTCACTGCCAGTCTGTCTAGTATGCTGGCCTGTGAAGGGGCATATATCCTCACTGCCAGTCTGTCTAGTATGCTGGCCTGTGAAGGGGTATATATCCTCACTGCCAGTCTGTCTAGTATGCTGGCCTGTGAAGGAGCATATATCCTCACTGCCAGTCTGTCTCGTACGCTGGCCTGTGAAGGGGCATGTATCCTCACTGCCAGTCTGTCTAGTATGCTGGCCTGTGAAGGGGCATATATCCTCACTGCCAGTCTGTCTAGTATGCTGGCCTGTGAAGGGGGATATATCCTCACTGCCCGTCTGTCTAGTAAGCAGGCCTGTGAAGGAGCATATATCCTCACTGCCAGTCTGTCTCGTACGCTGGCCTGTGAAGGAGCATATATCCTCACTGCCAGTCTGTCTCGTACGCTGGCCTGTGAAGGGGGATATATCCTCACTGCCAGTCTGTCTAGTATGCTGGCCTGTGAAGGGGCATATATCCTCACTGCCAGTCTGTCTAGTATGCTGGCCTGTGAAGGGGCATATATCCTCACTGCCAGTCTGTCTAGTACGCTGGCCTGTGAAGGAGCATATATCCTCACTGCCAGTCTGTCTAGTACGCTGGCCTGTGAAGGAGCATATATCCTCACTGCCAGTCTGTCTCGTACGCTGGCCTGTGAAGGGGCATGTAACCTCACTGCCAGTCTGTCTAGTATGCTGGCCTGTGAAGGAGCATATATCCTCACGGCCAGTCTGTCTAGTATGCTGGCCTGTGAAGGGGCATATATCCTCACTGCCAGTCTGTCTAGTATGCTGGCCTGTGAAGGAGCATATATCCTCACTGCCAGTCTGTCTAGTATGCTGGCCTGTGAAGGAGCATATATCCTCACTGCCAGTCTGTCTAGTATGCTGGCCTGTGAAGGGGCATATATCCCTACTACCAGTCTGTCTAGTATGCTGGCCTGTGAAGGGGGATATATCCTCACTGCCAGTCTGTCTCGTACGCTGGCCTGTGAAGGGGCATATATCCTCACGGCCAGTCTGTCTAGTACGCTGGCCTGTGAAGGAGCATATATCCTCACTGCCAGTCTGTCTAGTATGCTGGCCTGTGAAGGAGCATATATCCTCAGTGCCAGTCTGTCTAGTATGCTGGCCTGTGAAGGAGCATATATCCTCACTGCCAGTCTGTCTAGTATGCTGGCCTGTGAAGGAGCATATATCCTCACTGCCAGTCTGTCTCGTACGCTGGCCTGTGAAGGAGCATATATCCTCACTGCCAGTCTGTCTAGTATGCTGGCCTGTGAATGAGCATATATCCTCACTGCCAGTCTGTCTCGTACGCTGGCCTGTGAAGGAGCTTATATCCTCACTGCCAGTCTGTCTAGTACGCTGGCCTGTGAAGGAGCATATATCCTCACTGCCAGTCTGTCTCGTACGCTGGCCTGTGAAGGGGGATATATCCTCACTGCCAGTCTGTCTAGTATGCTGGCCTGTGAAGGGGCATATATCCTCACTGCCAGTCTGTCTAGTATGCTGGCCTGTGAAGGGGCATATATCCTCACTGCCAGTCTGTCTCGTACGCTGGCCTGTGAAGGAGCATATATCCTCACTGCCAGTCTGTCTAGTATGCTGGCCTGTGAAGGAGAATATATCCTCACTGCCAGTCTGTCTAGTATGCTGGCCTGTGAAGGAGCATATATCCTCACTGCCAGTCTGTCTAGTATGCTGGCCTGTGAAGGAGCATATATCTTCACTGCCAGTCTGTCTAGTATGCTGGCCTGTGAAGGAGCATATATCCTCACTGCCAGTCTGTCTCGTACGCTGGCCTGTGAAGGAGCATATATCCTCACTGCCAGTCTGTCTAGTATGCTGGCCTGTGAATGAGCATATATCCTCACTGCCAGTCTGTCTCGTACGCTGGCCTGTGAAGGAGCTTATATCCTCACTGCCAGTCTGTCTAGTACGCTGGCCTGTGAAGGGGGATATATCCTCACTGCCAGTCTGTCTAGTATGCTGGCCTGTGAAGGAGCATATATCCCTACTGCCAGTCTGTCTAGTATGCTGGCCTGTGAAGGAGACTATATCCTCACTGCCAGTCTGTCTAGTACGCTGGCCTGTGAAGGAGCATATATCCTCACTGCCAGTCTGTCTCGTACACTGGCCTGTGAAGGAGCATATATCCTCACTGCCAGTCTGTCTTGTACGCTGGCCTGTGAAGGGGCATGTATCCTCACTGCCAGTCTGTCTAGTATGCTGGCCTGTGAAGGAGCATATATCCTCATGGCCAGTCTGTCTAGTATGCTGGCCTGTGAAGGGGCATATATCCTCACTGCCAGTCTGTCTAGTATGCTGGCCTGTGAAGGAGCATATATCTTCACTGCCAGTCTGTCTAGTATGCTGGCCTGTGAAGGAGCATATATCCTCACTGCCAGTCTGTCTCGTACGCTGGCCTGTGAAGGAGCATATATCCTCACTACCAGTCTGTCTAGTATGCTGGCCTGTGAATGAGCATATATCCTCACTGCCAGTCTGTCTCGTACGCTGGCCTGTGAAGGAGCTTATATCCTCACTGCCAGTCTGTCTAGTACGCTGGCCTGTGAAGGGGATATATCCTCACTGCCAGTCTGTCTAGTATGCTGGCCTGTGAAGGAGCATATATCCCTACTGCCAGTCTGTCTAGTATGCTGGCCTGTGAAGGAGAATATATCCTCACTGCCAGTCTGTCTAGTACGCTGGCCTGTGAAGGTGCATATACCCTCACTGCCAGTCTGTCTCGTACACTGGCCTGTGAAGGAGCATATATCTACCCTGTGAATATGAACGTGAACGTCAACGTTGGAAGGCTAGTGGTGGAATGCTGCTGAGAGAAACACGGTGTGTGGCTGTGTTTTTGTATTAGAGAGAAAGTAGCAGCATTGAAATAAATATATATTGATAATGTAATATGCAGATATAAGATAGTTGGTGAATTGGTGAGCTCTGACCTCCTGCAAACAACTATTTTCCAAACCCTCTAACCTGTAGCGTTTCTTCTAAAACTTCTTAACTTTAGTATTTGTATTTATTATGGATACCCAATAGTTCCTGCCAAGGAAGAAGCTAATCTTCCTGGGGTTTGTTATGGATCCCCATTAGTTCCTGTCAAGGCAGCAGCTACTCTTCCTGGGGTTTGTTATGGATCCCCATTAGTTCCTGTCAAGGCAGCAGCTACTCTTCCTGGGGTTTGTTATGGATCCCCATTAGTTCCTGTCAAGGCAGCAGCTACTCTTCCTGGGGTTTGTTATGGATCCCCATTAGTTCCTGCCAAGACAGCAGCTACTCTTCCTGGGGTTTATTATGGATCCCCATTAGTTCCTGCCAAGGCAGCAGCTACTCTTCCTGGGGTTTGTTATGGATCCCCATTAGTTCCTGCCAAGGCAGCAGCTACTCTTCCTGGGGTTTATTATGGATCCCCATTAGTTCCTGCCAAGACAGCAGCTACTCTTCCTGGGGTTTATTATGGATCCCCATTAGTTCCTGTCAAGGCAGCAGCTACTCTTCCTGGGGTTTATTATGGATCCCCATTAGTTCCTGCCAAGGCAGCAGCTACTCTTCCTGGGGTTTATTATGGATCCCCATTAGTTCCTGTCAAGGCAGCAGCTACTCTTCCTGGGGTTTGTTATGGATCCCCATTAGTTCCTGCCAAGTCAGCAGCTACTCTTCCTGGGGTTTATTATGGATCCCCATTAGTTCCTGCCAAGGCAGCAGCTACTCTTCCTGGGGTTTATTATGGATCCCCATTAGTTCCTGCCAAGGCAGCAGCTACTCTTCCTGGGGTTTGTTATGGATCCCCATTAGTTCCTGCCAAGGCAGCAGCTACTCTTCCTGGGGTTTATTATGGATCCCCATTAGTTTCTGTCAAGACAGCAGCTACTCCTCCTGGGGTTTATTATGGATCCCCATTAGTTTCTGTCAAGGCAGCAGCTACTCCTCCTGGGGTTTATTATGGATCCCCATTAGTTTCTGTCAAGACAGCAGCTACTCCTCCTGGGGGTTTATTATGGATCCCCATTAGTTTCTGTCAAGACAGCAGCTACTCCTCCTGGGGTTTATTATGGATCCCCATTAGTTCCTGCCAAGGCAGCAGCTACCCTTCCTGGGGTTTGTTATGGATCCCCATTAGTTCCTGTCAAGGCAGCAGCTACTCTTCCTGGGGTTTATTATGGATCCCCATTAGTTCCTGCCAAGGCAGCAGCTACTCTTCCTGGGGTTTATTATGGATCCCCATTAGTTCCTGTCAAGGCAGCAGCTACTCTTCCTGGGGTTTGTTATGGATCCCCATTAGTTCCTGCCAAGGCAGCAGCTACTCTTCCTGGGGTTTATTATGGATCCCCATTAGTTCCTGCCAAGGCAGCAGCTACTCTTCCTGGGGTTTATTATGGATCCCCATTAGTTCCTGCCAAGGCAGCAGCTACTCTTCCTGGGGTTTGTTATGGATCCCCATTAGTTCCTGCCAAGGCAGCAGCTACTCTTCCTGGGGTTTATTATGGATCCCCATTAGTTCCTGCCAAGACAGCAGCTACTCTTCCTGGGGTTTATTATGGATCCCCATTAGTTCCTGTCAAGGCAGCAGCTACTCTTCCTGGGGTTTATTATGGATCCCCATTAGTTCCTGCCAAGACAGCAGCTACTCTTCCTGGGGTTTATTATGGATCCCCATTAGTTCCTGCCAAGACAGCAGCTACTCTTCCTGGGGTTTATTATGGATCCCCATTAGTTCCTGCCAAGGCAGCAGCTACTCTTCCTGGGGTTTGTTATGGATCCCCATTAGTTCCTGCCAAGGCAGCAGCTACTCTTCCTGGGGTTTATTATGGATCCCCATTAGTTCCTGCCAAGGCAGCAGCTACTCTTCCTGGGGTTTATTATGGATCCCCATTAGTTCCTGCCAAGGCAGCGGCTACTCTTCCTGGGGTTTATTATGGATCCCCATTAGTTCCTGCCAAGGCAGCAGCTACTCTTCCTGGGGTTTGTTATGGATCCCCATTAGTTCCTGCCAAGGCAGCGGCTACTCTTCCTGGGGTTTGTTATGGATCCCCATTAGTTCCTGCCAAGGCAGCAGCTACTCTTCCTGGGGTTTATTATGGATCCCCATTAGTTCCTGCCAAGGCAGCAGCTACTCTTCCTGGGGTCCATCAAAATTGAGGCAGTTATACACATGTTTGTGTTGCTTATCAGTCCCCGCTGTTCCATAACGTTTAGTTGTATTTGTTTAAAAATCTAATTTTTCCGCTTGCATCAGTTAGCTGATGTGGAATAGAGTTCCATGTAGTCATGGCTCTATGTAGTACTGTGGAATAGAGTTCCATGTAGTCATGGCTCTATGTAGTACCGTGGAATAGAGTTCCATGAAGTTATGGCTCTATGTAGTACTGTGGAATAGAGTTCCATGTAGTCATGGCTCTATGTAGTACTGGGGAATAGAGTTCCATGTAGTCATGGCTCTATGTAGTACTGTGGAATAGAGTTCCATGTAGTCATGGCTCTATGTAGTACTGTGAAATAGAGTTCCATGTAGTCATGGCTCTATGTAGTACTGTGGAATAGAGTTCCATGAAGTCATGGCTCTATGTAGTACTGTGGAATAGAGTTCCATGTAGTCATGGCTCTATGTAGTACTGTGGAATAGAGTTCCATGTAGTCATGGCTCTATGTAGTACTGTGGAATAGAGTTCCGTGTAGTCATGGCTCTATGTAGTACTGTGGAATAGAGTTCCATGTAGTCATGGCTCTATGTAGTACTGTGGAATAGAGTTCCATGTAGTCATGGCTCTATGTAGTACTGTGTGCCTCCCATAGTCTGTTCTGGACTTGGGGACTGTGAAGAGCTGTGTGGCAGACTTTTAAACAGACAGCTCGGTGCATTTAAACATCTCAATGCCTCTCATAAATACAAGTAATGATGAAGTCAATCTCTCCTCCACATTGAACCAGGAGAGATTGACATGCATAGTATTAATATTAGCTCTCCATATGCATCCACGGGCCAGTCGTGCTGCCATGTTCTGATACAATTGTAATTTTCTTAGTCCATTTTTGTGGCACCTGACCGCATGACTCAACAGTAGTCCAGGTTCGATAGAACAAGGGCCTGAAGGACCTGCTTTATTTGTTACTCTCCCCATCACCTAAACTTGCTCAGCTTCCAAATTATTCATTACAATATTTAGTTGCGGTTTCGTGAATAATTTGTCCCAAATATAATGCTTTTAGTTTAATAAATATTTAGATTAAACTTATTTCTTGCCACCCACTGTGACGGTTTTCTTTAGGTGAAGTAGAGGCGGACCAAAACGTAGCGTGGTGGTTATTCATGTTCTTTAATAGACACTAGACATGAATAAACTAACAAAAACAATACATTACATTTACATTTAAGTCATTTAGCAGACGCTCTTATCCAGAGCCATATAAACGTGGAAAACCAAAAACAGCCCTATCTGGTGCAAAACAGAGACAGGAACAATCACCCATAAACACACAGTGAAACCCAGGCTACCTAAATATGGTTCCCAATCAGAGACAATGACTAACACCTGCCTCTGATTGAGAACCATATCAGGCCAGACATAGAAATAGACAAACAAGACATCCAACATAGAATGCCCACTCAGATCACACCCTGACCAACCAAAACATAGAAACATACAAAGCAAACTATGGTCAGGGTGTGACACCCACTCTGAATATAACTGCACTTCTTTGTGAAGTGTTGCAGTCATTTCAGTCGCTGTAGTAGCTGATATGTACAGTGTTGAGTCATCTGCATACATAGACACATAGACTTTAATCAAAGTCACTGGCATGTCATTAGTAAAAATTGAAAAAAAAGTAACGGGCCTAGACAGCTGCCCTGGGGAATTTCTGATTCTACCTGGATTATGTTGGAGAGGCTTCCATTAAAGAACATCCTCTGTGTTCTGTTAGACAGGTAACTCTCTATCCACAATATATTAGGGGTTGTAAAGCCATAACGCATATGGCTGTCCAGCAGCAGACTATGATCGATAATGTCAAAAGCTGCACTGAAGTCTAACAAGTCAGCAACCAGAATATTCTTACTCTAAATTTCCCTCAGCCAATCATCAGTCATTTGCGTAAGTGCTGTGCTTGTTGAACTTCCTTCCCTCTAGGCATGCTGAACATTTGTTGTTCATTGTTTTACTGTAAAATAGCATTGTGTCTGGTCAAACATAATTTTTTCCAAAAGTTTACTAAGGGTTGGTAACAGGCTGATTTGTCGCTTATTTGAGCCAGTAAAGGGGGCTTTACTATTCTTAGGTAGCAGAATTACTTTTGCCTCCCTCCAAGCCTGGGGGAACACACTTTGTAGTTGGTTTAAATTAAAAATATGGCAAATAGGAGTGGCGACATCATCCACTATTATCCTCAGTAATGTTCCATCCAAGTTGTCAGACCCCTGGTGGCTTGTCATTGTTGCTAGACAACAATAATGTTTGCACCTTTTCCACACTCACTTTACGGAATTCAAAATTATAATGCTTGTGTTTCATAATTTGGTCAGATATAGTTGGATGTGTAGTGTCAGTGTTTGTTGCTGGCATGTCATCCCTAAGTTTGATAATCTTGCCAATTGAAACAATCATTAAAGTAGTTGGCAATATCAATGTGCTTCGTGATGAATGAGCCATCTGATTCAATGAATGATGGAGCTGAGTGTGCCTTTTGTCCCATAATTGTACTTATGGTGCTCCAAAACTTTTTACCATCATTCTTTATGTCATTTATCTTTGTTTCATAGTGTTGTTTCTTCTTCTTTTTATTCAGTTTAGTCACATGATTTCTCAAATTGCAGTACGTTTGCCAATCGGTTGTGCAGCCAGACTTATTTGCCATTCCTTTTGCCTCATCCCTCTCAATCATCATTTTTTTTCAATTCCTCATCAATCAACGGGGATTTAACAGTTGTTACAGTACTTTTCTTAATGGGTGCGTGCTTATTAGTAACTGGAATAAGCAATTTCATAAATGTGTCAAGTTCAGTGTCTGTCTGGTTGCTCCTCATTACACACTGAGCCACAGTGGTCCTTCTGTGGCTCAGTTGGTAGAGCATGGCGCTCGTAACGCCAGGGTAGTGGGTTCGATTCCCGGGACCACCCATACGTATAATGTATGCACACATGACTGTAAGTCGCTTTGGATAAAAGCGTCAGCTAAATGGCATATATTACACCACAGACCAACAAATATTCTTTATATCAACAACATAGGACTTATTGTATGACATCTTATACACTATATTAGGCCCAGCCTTTGGATCTTTGGTTTTCCTCGATATGGCTACTATATTGTGATCACTACATGCGATGGATTTAGATACTGCTTTCATGCAAATATCTGCAGCATTAGTAAAGATGTGATCAATACATGTTGATGATTTCATTCCTGTGCTGTTTGTAACGACCCTGGTAGGTTGACTGATAACCTGAACCAGGTTGCAGGCACTGGTTACAGTTTGAAGTTTTTTATTGAATGGGCAGCTTGATGAATGCCAGTCAATATTTAAATCAACCATAAAATATACCTCTCTGTTGATATCACATACATTATCAAGCATTTCACACATATTATCCATCACTTGGTGACCTATAGAAGCTTCTCACCAGAAAGTGGCTTTAGGTGAGGCAAGTGAACCTGTAGGCATATTTCTTCAACAGTATTTAACATGAGATATCATCTCTAATCATCCTCTCATCCTCTCTAACATGAACATCCTCTCTTATCAATATAGGAATGTTGTTCTGAATATAAACAGCAACACCTCCACCATCTGCATTTATATATTTTCTGCACATCTTTTTACTTTGTATTGCTACCACTGTATAATCAAATGTATTATCTAAGCTAGTTTCAGATATAGTCATAATATGAATGTCATCTGTTGCTTGCAAATGATTGTTTTGATGAACCTTGTTTCTTAAGCTACATATGTTAACGTGGGCTTTTTAAAGCACTTTTCTTCCGGGATCCTTACTTGTTTTTATTGCTTTACTGGAAAGCTTAGCATAAGTAGACATGCTCATGTTATTTATGTTAGTGCAGGGTGAGGGAACCCTGGCCCAATGCTACCAGTATAAATCTGGTTCATAAGCACATGATTACTGCATATAATAGCAGTAGGATCAGCAGAGGCCTTCAGGGCAGTTAAAGGGACATAAATTAGGTTACTTACATTGTGTCTACAAACACCCCTGGGGTAATGTACATTTGCTGAAGCATTACGACAAATCTGCGTCACAATGGTAGGGATTAACTGAGCTGGACTTGGGTCGTTGATAAGTCATCGTCTCAACGCAGCATTATAATGCTGTGAAAGGATCCAGGAACTCAAATGATTTGGGTGGATCCCATCCTCCTTATAAAATGTGTTTTGTTTCCAAAAGGTATTGAAAATGTCAAAAAAAGTTACACTTATTGAGCTGCTTTAATCTTGTAGCCAGTTGTGAAGAGAAAGAATCCTGCTAAAGCGATCAATGCTGTGATTCAGAGAGGGCACAGGGCCAGATATGATGGGTCTATTATTAGTGTCTAGCTGAGTTTCAATCAGCTCTTTAAAATCTAGTTTCAACAATTCAGAACTGCCCTTCATGATGTCATTAAAACCCACATGGACTACGATGGAATCAATGTCCATGTCCTGGTGTAGTACATTCGGGAGCAGCTTAGTAATGGCATTTACTCGAGCTCCGGGATGGGACATTGTTTTTGTACCAGGAACGGTCACATTTCTTTACCACGGAGCAAAAAAACAAAAATCAAGTCTGGCGAGAAGGACGAGGAGACCCATCACAAATAATCTATGAAATGATTTGTGATGGGATGAAATGTGATATTAGCTTCTTAAATGTGAGAAGTGGGTTTTCATAAGTTCGGGCTGCTCACTCAGTGGCCCGCCCACATGAAGAGACAGAGGTTGTACACTTTTCACACACACCCATCTTCCTTCCTATATAAGCTCTTGACTGCAACATAACTTCCTGTTCCCATGAGGTAGGATGACGATCCTGTGTCAGAATGGTTCAGATAAAACTACTAGAACGAAGCCAACATCAGCATGAGCTTTGGTTGCGAATGGTATGAACTTTGAACTCTTATTTACGACAGAAGTGATACCTCCTTGTCGTTGAGTTAGCGACCGCAGCTGCAAACGCAGGTTAGGAAGGAACAGACAGAGTATCCCATCTACCACACAACGACGTTACTACAACTTATCCAAGTGACCACCAGAGACATTCTTCAAAGGACAGATGACTCTGTTTGACAACATGGGCTTCCATCTACCACCAACCTACTGAAACGCAGCTCAGAGTAAATATTTATTGCATTTTCCTTTTCCAAATGGGCGGTAATTTAGAATGCATAACATACTGTATTTATGATAGCACAGCATCGCCTCTGTTCCAGTGTCCCGCTCTTTCACTCAAACCCCGCCCCTTTTCCTTTGTGTAACAAGCTGTCATATCTGCTCCACCCACTAGGGACGTTTCCCATGACGTAAAGAATTGTCCAGGTATAATTCATTATTTGTAGATGTTATTCTGTGTGATTAGTTAGGTATTTAGTAAATAAATAATTAAACCCAATTTTGTATTGCTGATTCAACTTGTTAGCCAGGATTCTTGCAGATAACCAAGAATTTACAACTTTCAGAATATGAGACTGAAGTAAGATGACGATTAATGTTGACTGCTATTGATGTAAAATCTTTAAGAGTTTATTCGGAAGATAACAGCTCTATAAATATTATTTCGTGGTGCCCGACTCTCTAGTTAATTACATTTACATGATTAGATCAATCAGGTGATATTAATTACAGAGAAATTATTTTATAGAATAGCATGTCATAGCAATTAATCCGGCATAGCCAAAGACACGACACAGGCTTCTGTAATACTTGTGTTGTGGATAAATGACCAGACAGGAGACGGGAGTACAGTTAATTCCTTGTTTAGTCAAAACCCCTCATGCTCCACAGTTCCCGGCACCCGAGTGCGCATGTGCATTTCCTATTAGGTGTAGTAACGTAACACTGCCGTAATGCATTACTGCTTAGTAACAGCATAGTAACTAATATAAACCGATGTAGATCCCAGATAGTACAGCTTCAACATGTCTATTATCCAACTTAACAGACAGTAGTTGGATAATAGAAACATGTTTTGTCTCCTAGCAGCCCCACTATATAACATTTCCTTTAGGATCTAAGAATCTGTGTTGCTACACCCCTCTCAATGGACTGTATGTTAGACTACTAGACCAGACAGTGGTGATACTGTATGTTAGACTACTAGACCAGACAGTGGTGATACTGTATGTTAGACTACTAGACCAGACAGTGATGATACTGTATGTTAGACTACTAGACCAGACAGTGATGATACTGTATGTTAGACTACTAGACCAGACAGTGGTGATACTGTATGTTAGACTACTAGACCAGACAGTGATGATACTGTATGTTAGACTACTAGACCAGACAGTGGTGATACTGTATGTTAGACTACTAGACCAGACAGTGATGATACTGTATGTTAGACTACTAGACCAGACAGTGGTGATACTGTATGTTAGACTACTAGACCAGACAGTGATGATACTGTATGTTAGACTACTAGACCAGACAGTGATGATACTGTATGTTAGACTACTAGACCAGACAGTGATGATACTGTATGTTAGACTACTAGACCAGACAGTGATGATACTGTATGTTAGACTACTAGACCAGACAGTGGTGATACTGTATGTTAGACTACTAGACCAGACAGTGGTGATACTGTATGTTAGACTACTAGACCAGACCGTGATGATACTGTATGTTAGACTACTAGACCAGACAGTGATGATACTGTATGTTAGACTACTAGACCAGACAGTGATGATACTGTATGTTAGACTACTAGACCAGACAGTGGGTAACTTGTGTAACATTATACTTGAGATGCTGTCTAGATAGAGGAGCTATACATCCTGGATATTGTTGACTCAGAGAACATTTCCTTCCGCTTGATCTGATCTTCCCAGCAGGCAGATTCCTAAACAGTCCTGCCTTAACATGAAATATTTCAAGAGAAATCATTGGCTATGGTGTTCTGTAGTGTGTAGTGCAAGCTGAGAAGCAACTCCACTGGGTCTAAGGAGATTTAGCTAGCTTCACTTTGACAACCATTAAAAAAAAGCTTCCTTAATGATTTTCTTTCTGAGACTTTCTTATAGGTACTATAAAGGCTCATCCTTTTCCTCTACCATCCAACCCTTACAAACAGGGACCACTGTAAAAAAATGTTTTAAAAAGTAAAATACTAAAATAGCATGCTTTTTTTTTTACCAGGTAAGTTGACTGAGAACACATTCTTATTTACAGCAATGACCTGGTGAATAGTTAGAGGAGTGGGGGTGAATGAGCTAATTAGAAGCTGGGGGTGATAAGGTGGCCATGATGGTATGAGGATCAGATTGGGAATTTAGCTAGCACACCGGGGTTAACACCCCTACTCTTATGATAAGTGCCAAGGAATATTTTGGGACCACCCATTTAAAGTCCCATCTGAAAGACGGCAGCCTATACAGGGCAATGTCCCCAATCACTTTGTTTAGATAGAGAAAACAGTGCCTCCTACTGGCCCTCGAACACCACTTCCAGCAGCATCTGGTCTCCCATCCATGGACTGGACCAGGACCAACCCTGCTTAGAATCAGAGGCACATCAGCAGAGGGATGCAGGGTGGTATGGTGAGGTGTTAGTGTGTTTTTGTGGGGTTGGCTGTTCATTTGTGTGTGTATGTGTGTGTGTGTGTGTGTGTGTGTGTGTGTGTGTGTGTGTGTGTGTGTGTGTGTGTGTGTGTGTGTGTGTGGTGTGCATTGTGTGTGTGTGTTTTACCATGCCGAGGGGATGACAAAGCCCTCCTCTGTTACGTCTCCCTGTGTCCTCCGTCCTCCTGCCAAATGTCTCTCACTGAACAGAAACCCTGTGTCTTCCTCCCCAATGTATTTCACAGAACAGAAGCCCTGTGTCTTCCTCCCCAATGTCTCTCACTGAACAGAAACCCTGTGTCTTCCTCCCCAATGTCTCTCACAGAACAGAAACCCTGTGTCTTCCTCCCCAATGTCTCTCACAGAACAGAAACCCTGTGTCTTCCTCCCCAATGTCTCTCACAGAACAGAAACCCTGTGTCTTCCTCCCCAATGTCTCTCACAGAACAGAAACCCTGTGTCTTCCTCCCCAATGTATTTCACAGAACAGAAACCCTGTGTCTTCCTCCCCAATGTATTTCACAGAACAGAAACCCTGTGTCTTCCTCCCTAATGTCTCTCAAAGAACAGAAACCCTGTGTCTTCCTCCCCAATGTCTCTCACTGGACAGAAACCCTGTGTCTTCCTCCCCAATGTCTCTCACAGAACAGAAACCCTGTGTCTTCCTCCCCAATGTATTTCACTGAACAGAAACCCTGTGTCTTCCTCCCCAATGTCTCTCACAGAACAGAAACCCTGTGTCTTCCTCCCCAATGTATTTCACTGAACAGAAGCCCTGTGTCTTCCTCCCCAATGTCTCTCACAGAACAGAAACCCTGTGTCTTCCTCCCCAATGTATTTCACTGAACAGAAGCCCTGTGTCTTCCTCCCCAATGTATTTCACTGAACAGAAACCCTGTATCTTCCTCCCCAATGTCTCTCACAGAACAGAAACCCTGTGTCTTCCTCCCCAATGTATTTCACTGAACAGAAACCCTGTGTCTTCCTCCCCAATGTCTCTCACAGAACAGAAACCCTGTGTCTTCCTCCCCAATGTTTTTCACTGAACAGAAACCACTCAATCTTTACTCTCTGTCTTCCCTTGTGGTCCAGTCAAGGTGCTGCTTACTGCAGTTTCTACATTCAATGAGCCTCCAGCCTACAAATAACGTACAGGGGAGTGGGCACAATGACCTTGAAATACAGGGCACAGTGACCTTGAAATACAGGGCACAATGACCTTGAAATACAGGGCACAATGGCCTTGAAATACAGGGCACAATGGCCTTGAAATACAGGGCACAATGGCCTTGAAATACAGGGCACAATGGCCTTGAAATACAGGGCACAATGACCTTGAAATACAGGGCACAATGGCCTTGAAATACAGGGCACAATGGCCTTGAAATACAGGGCACAATGGCCTTGAAATACAGGGCACAATGGCCTTGAAATACAGGGCACAATGGCCTTGAAATACAGGGCACAATGGCCTTGAAATACAGGGCACAATGGCCTTGAAATACAGGGCACAATGGCCTTGAAATACAGGGCACAATGGCCTTGAAATACAGGGCACAATGGCCTTGAAATACAGGGCACAATGGCCTTGAAATACAGGGCACAATGGCCTTGAAATACAGGGCACAATGGCCTTGAAATACAGGGCACAATGGCCTTGAAATACAGGGCACAATGGCCTTGAAATACAGGGCACAATGGCCTTGAAATACAGGGCACAATGGCCTTGAAATACAGGGCACAATGGCCTTGAAATACAGGGCACAATGACCTTGAAATACAGGGCACAATGGCCTTGAAATACAGGGCACAATGGCCTTGAAATACAGGGCACAATGGCCTTGAAATACAGGGCACAATGACCTTGAAATACAGGGCACAATGGCCTTGAAATACAGGGCACAATGGCCTTGAAATACAGGGCACAATGGCCTTGAAATACAGGGCACAATGGCCTTGAAATACAGGGCACAATGGCCTTGAAATACAGGGCACAATGGCCTTGAAATACAGGGCACAATGGCCTTGAAATACAGGGCACAATGCTTTTACACAACAAACTTCCACTCCCAGGGAGTAAATGATAATTCAGCAGGGACAACCAACGAAGGGAAATAGCATCACATATCGTTCGATGTCCATAATGGTCTCTTTAAATCAGGCACTGTTACAGTAGAATCAGGCACTGTTACAGTAGAATCAGGCACTGTTACAGTAGAATCAGGCACTGTTACAGTAGAATCAGGCACTGTTACAGTAGAATCAGGCACTGTTACAGTAGAATCAGGCACTGCTACAGTAGAATCAGACACTGTTACAGTAGAATCAGGCACTGTTACAGTAGAATCAGGCACTGTTACAGTAGAATCAGGCACTGTTACAGTAGAATCAGGCACTGTTACAGTAGAATCAGGCACTGTTACAGTAGAATCAGGCACTGTTACAGTAGAATCAGGCACTGTTACAGTAGAATCAGGCACTGTTACAGTAGAATCAGGCACTGTTCCAGTAGAATCAGGCACTGTTACAGTAGAATCAGGCACTGTTACAGTAGAATCAGGCACTGTTCCAGTAGAATCATGCACTATTACAGTAGAATCAGGCACTGTTACAGTAGAATCAGGCACTGTTCCAGTAGAATCAGGCACTATTACAGTAGAATCAGGCACTGTTACAGTAGAATCAGGCACTGTTCCAGTAGAATCAGGCACTATTACAGTAGAATCAGGCACTGTTACAGTAGAATCAGGCACTGTTCCAGTAGAATCAGGCACTATTACAGTAGAATCAGGCACTGTTACAGTAGAATCAGGCACTGTTACAGTAGAATCAGGCACTATTACAGTAGAATCAGGCACTGTTACAGTAGAATCAGGCACTGTTCCAGTAGAATCAGGCACTATTACAGTAGAATCAGGCACTGTTACAGTAGAATCAGGCACTGTTCCAGTAGAATCAGGCACTATTACAGTAGAATCAGGCACTGTTACAGTAGAATCAGGCACTGTTCCAGTAGAATCAGGCACTATTACAGTAGAATCAGGCACTGTTACAGTAGAATCAGGCACTGTTACAGTAGAATCAGGCACTGTTACAGTAGAATCAGGCACTGTTACAGTAGAATCAGGCACTGTTACAGTAGAATCAGGCACTGTTACAGTAGAATCAGGCACTGTTCCAGTAGAATCAGGCACTATTACAGTAGAATCAGGCACTATTACAGTAGAATCAGGCACTGTTACAGTAGAATCAGGCACTGTTACAGTAGAATCAGGCACTATTACAGTAGAATCAGGCACTGTTACAGTAGAATCAGGCACTGTTACAGTAGAATCAGGCACTGTTCCAGTAGAATCAGGCACTGTTACAGTAGAATCAGGCACTGTTACAGTAGAATCAGGCACTGTTCCAGTAGAATCAGGCACTGTTACAGTAGAATCAGGCACTGTTACAGTAGAATCAGGCACTGTTACAGTAGAATCAGGCACTGTTACAGTAGAATCATGCACTGTTACAGTAGAATCAGGCACTGTTACAGTAGAATCAGGCACTGTTACAGTAGAATCAGGCACTGTTACAGTAGAATCAGGCACTGTTCCAGTAGAATCAGGCACTGTTACAGTAGAATCATGCACTGTTACAGTAGAATCATGCACTGTTACAGTAGAATCAGGCACTGTTACAGTAGAATCAGGCACTGTTACAGTAGAATTAGGCACTGTTCCAGTAGAAGCATGCACTGTTCCAGTAGAATCATGCACTGTTACAGTAGAATCAGGCACTGTTACAGTAGAATCATGCACTGTTACAGTAGAATCAGGCACTGTTCCAGTAGAATCAGGCACTGTTCCAGTAGAATCAGGCACTGTTCCAGTAGAATCATGCACTGTTACAGTAGAATCAGGCACTGTTACAGTAGAATCAGGCACTGTTACAGTAGAATCAGGCACTGTTACAGTAGAATCAGGCACTGTTACAGTAGAATCAGGCACTGTTACAGTAGAATCAGGCACTGTTACAGTAGAATCAGGCACTGTTACAGTAGAATCAGGCACTGTTACAGTAGAATCAGGCACTGTTCCAGTAGAATCAGGCACTGTTACAGTAGAATCAGACACTGTTACAGTAGAATCAGGCACTGTTACAGTAGAATCAGACACTGTTACAGTAGAATCAGGCACTGTTCCAGTAGAATCAGGCACTGTTCCAGTAGAATCAGACACTGTTACAGTAGAATCAGGCACTGTTACAGTAGAATCAGGCACTGTTACAGTAGAATCAGGCACTGTTCCAGTAGAATCAGGCACTGTTACAGTAGAATCAGGCACTGTTACAGTAGAATCAGGCACTGTTACAGTAGAATCAGGCACTGTTACAGTAGAATCAGGCACTGTTACAGTAGAATCAGGCACTGTTACAGTAGAATCAGGCACTGTTACAGTAGAATCAGGCACTGTTACAGTAGAATCAGGCACTGTTACAGTAGAATCAGGCACTGTTACAGTAGAATCAGGCACTGTTACAGTAGAATCATGCACTGTTACAGTAGAATCAGGCACTGTTACAGTAGAATCAGGCACTGTTACAGTAGAATCAGGCACTGTTACAGTAGAATCAGGCACTGTTACAGTAGAATCAGGCACTGTTACAGTAGAATCATGCACTGTTACAGTAGAATCAGGCACTGTTACAGTAGAATCAGGCACTGTTACAGTAGAATCAGGCACTGTTACAGTAGAATCAGGCACTGTTACAGTAGAATCAGGCACTGTTACAGTAGAATCAGGCACTGTTACAGTAGAATCAGGCACTGTTACAGTAGAATCAGGCACTGTTACAGTAGAATCAT
This sequence comes from Oncorhynchus keta, assembly GCF_023373465.1. Classification (NCBI taxonomy): domain Eukaryota; kingdom Metazoa; phylum Chordata; class Actinopteri; order Salmoniformes; family Salmonidae; genus Oncorhynchus; species Oncorhynchus keta. The sequence goes on along the minus strand of NC_068450.1, from coordinate 8,154,725 downwards.
GCACTGTTACAGTAGAATCAGGCACTGTTACAGTAGAATCAGGCACTGTTACAGTAGAATCAGGCACTGTTACAGTAGAATCAGGCACTGTTACAGTAGAATCAGGCACTGTTACAGTAGAATCAGGCACTGTTACAGTAGAATCAGGCACTGTTACAGTAGAATCAGGCACTGTTACAGTAGAATCAGGCACTGTTACAGTAGAATCAGGCACTGTTACAGTAGAATCAGGCACTGTTCCAGTAGAATCAGACACTGTTACAGTAGAATCAGACACAGTTACAGTAGAATCAGGCACTGTTACAGTAGAATCAGGCACTGTTACAGTAGAATCAGGCACTGTTACAGTAGAATCAGGCACTGTTACAGTAGAATCAGGCACTGTTACAGTAGAATCATGCACTGTTACAGTAGAATCATGCACTGTTACAGTAGAATCAGGCACTGTTACAGTAGAATCAGGCACTGTTACAGTAGAATCAGGCACTGTTACAGTAGAATCAGGCACTGTTCCAGTAGAATCAGGCACTGTTACAGTAGAATCATGCACTGTTACAGTAGAATCATGCACTGTTACAGTAGAATCAGGCACTGTTACAGTAGAATCAGGCACTGTTACAGTAGAATCAGGCACTGTTACAGTAGAATCAGGCACTGTTACAGTAGAATCAGGCACTGTTACAGTAGAATCAGGCACTGTTACAGTAGAATCAGGCACTGTTACAGTAGAATCAGGCACTGTTACAGTAGAATCAGGCACTGTTCCAGTAGAATCAGGCACTGTTACAGTAGAATCAGGCAGTTACAGTAGAATCAGGCACTGTTACAGTAGAATCAGGCACTGTTACAGTAGAATCAGACACTGTTACAGTAGAATCAGACACAGTTACAGTAGAATCAGGCACTGTTACAGTAGAATCAGGCACTGTTACAGTAGAATCAGGCACTGTTACAGTAGAATCAGGCACTGTTACAGTAGAATCAGGCACTGTTACAGTAGAATCAGGCACTGTTACAGTAGAATCATGGGGCAACAGGAAGAGGAGAGAAACACCGCAAAAAAAGAGAAACATTCAAAATAATATTTGTATTATTACTTGACAGAACAGGATGCCAAAGACTGTACATCGTAACGTTGGGTATCCATAAGGGTGAACATATAGCAGAAACATGTTGCAATTTTAAAACTAGCTTATTTTCCCATTCCAATTCCGATGGAATTGATTGCTTGCTGTTATTAGGTATTCTCAGTGCTATTCCCCACTGCTGAATGAACTGAGGCATGTATTCCCTTGACTGCTACACTGAAAATAAACCTTGGGATAATTGCAATAGAAGTGTATGGGGGTGGCAAATTGAGGTTGTGCAGTGCCCTACAGCCTATTTATAGATGTTCAGCGAACTGTTTTATAAAATGACTTGCGAGTGGCCTGTGTGGTGTGTGTGCGCCTGTGTGGTGTGTGTGTACCTGGGTGGTGTGTGTGTGCTTGTGTGGTGTGTGTGTGCCTGTGTGGTGTGTGTGTGCCTGTGTGGTGTGTGTGTACCTGTGTGGTGTGTGTGTGCCTGTGTGGTGTGTGTGTGCCTGTGTGGTGTGTGTGTGCCTGTGTGGTGTGTGTGTGCCTGTGTGGTGTGTGTGTGCCTGTGTGGTGTGTGTGTACCTGTGTGGTGTGTGTGTACCAGTGTGGTGTGTGTGTACCAGTGTGGTGTGTGTGTGTGTGGTGTGTGTGTGTGTGTGTGTGTGTGTGGTGTGTGTGTGTACCAGTGTGGTGTGTAGTTTTGTTGTTGTTGTTCTACTTTTACCCCTTTTCTCTCCCCAATTGGTCGATACAATCTTGTCCCATCTCCGTACGGACTCGGGAGAGGAGAAGGTCGAGAGCCATGCGTCCTCAGAAACCCGACACCCTGCCAAGCCGCACTGCTTCTTGACACACTTGATCCTGTGTCGGAGGAAACACAGTACAACTGGCGACCGAAGTCAGCTTGCAGGCGCCCGGCCCGCCACAAGGGGTCGCGAATGGACAAGGACATCCCAGCCGGTCAAACCCTCCCCTAACCCGGACAAACACTGGGCCAATTGTACGCCGAGTCATGGGTCTCCAGGTCACGGGCCGGCTGTGACACAGCCTGGGATCGAACACGTGTCTGTAGTGATGCCTTAGACCGCTGCGCCACTCAGGAGGCCGTAATAAGCTAGTTACTGTAACACATAGATGGAGTGCCCTGGTCAAATAGTACACTATACAGGGATTAGGGTGACACAGGGCTCTGGTCAAAGTAATGCACTAAGTAGGGAATAGGGTGCCATTTTGGGATACAGAGGGTTTATTTGTTATATGTTCAACATATTTCACTCCATAGACGAGTATCTTTACGTATCTAATTTTTAAGTATCTTTAGAGCCTTTCCAGCATTTTTCTTTATGCCAAATGTTTCTAATCATAAATCTTAAACTCATATATATTCTCTGTCCTCGAACACAATGCTCTGTATTTACTCTGCTCGGTCATATTTAGCTTCATCGAATAACACAATATGCCACAAAATGAACATCTCGTTCACTGAACATCTTCATTAACTGAATGAATGATAAGCTGCAAAGCCCGTGCCATTGGTGTCGATGAACAGGCAAACGCAAAGCCCGTGCGTGAGATCACCTGACGATAAGAACATCAGCCTTCTGACACCGATGCAGCGACTTCAAGAAATAATCAGACTGAGGCTTGTGCTCGAGACAGGAGTTTGATATCATGTTTGAACTACACTCTGAAGATTGTGGTGTTGATGTATTATATTTGGCATTGGTGCATGCAGGGCAAAACCTATTTATTGACAGATGAGACTTTGTATATATATATATATATATATATATATATATATATATATATATATATATATATATATGTTGTATTGAATGCAGCTTATAAAGGTAATTGTTCAGACTCTGTTCAAGAATCCTCTATATCCTCCTTTAATAGGTCTGTGACAGTAGGCACCCACTCTCTCTCTCTCGCTTTCTCTACCACATCTCACAGCCCAGCCAACACTGAGACTGCCTAGTTAACATAGTGGCCAAATGGCACCCTATTCCCTATGCACTACTTTTGACCAGTGATCTATGGACCCTGACGCAGTGACACACACACAGCTTTAGAAAACGAATGGCGACTCGGTAAGAACGTAATGCAATCAAGCTTCAAATGGAGACTGTTCCTATTCTAAATCTCACAGAATGGTGTTGTCCCCTTTAAGGTACACTATATATATATATATATATATATATATATATATATATACACATACATAAGTATGTGGCTATCCTTTACAATTTGTGGATTCGGCCTATTTCAGCCACACCTTTTGCTGACAGGTGTATACAATGGTGCACACAAACTCTGGAGCAGTGGAAACGACTTCTCTAGAGCGATGAATCACGCTTCACCATCTGGCAGTCCCACGGAAGAACCTGGGTTTGGCAGATGCCAGGAGAACTCTACCTGCCCGAATGCATATGGCCAACTGTAAAGTTTGGTGGAGGAAGAATAATGGACTGAGGCTGTTTTTCATGGTTCGGGCTAGGCCCCTTAGTTTCAGCGAAGGGAAATCTTACCGCTACAGCATGCAATACATTTACATTACATTTAAGTCATTTAGCAGACGCTCTTATCCAGAGCGACTTACAAATTGGTGCATACACCTTATGACATCCAGTGGAACAGCCACTTACAATAGTGCATCTAAATCTTTTAGGGGGGGTGAGAAGGATTACTTACCCTATCCTAGGTATTCCTTGAAGAGGTGGGGTTTCAGGTGTCTCCGGAAGGTGGTGATTGACTCCGCTGTCCTGGCATCGTGAGGGAGTTTGTTCCACCATTGGGGGGCCAGAGCAGCGAACAGTTTTGACTGGGCTGAGCGGGAACTGTACTTCCTCAGTGGTAGGGAGGCGAGCAGGCCAGAGGTGGATGAACGCAGTGCCCTTGTTTGGGTGTAGGGCCTGATCAGAGCCTGGAGGTACTGAGGTGCCGTTCCCCTCACAGCTCCGTAGGCAAGCACCATGGTCTTGTAGCGGATGCGAGCTTCAACTGGAAGCCAGTGGAGAGAGCGGAGGAGCGGGGTGACGTGAGAGAACTTGGGAAGGTTGAACACCAGACGGGCTGCGGCGTTCTGGATGAGTTGTAGGGGTTTAATGGCACAGGCAGGGAGCCCAGCCAACAGCGAGTTGCAGTAATCAAGACGGGAGATGACGAGTGCCTGGATTAGGACCTGCGTCGCTTCCTGTGTGAGGCAGGGTCGTACTCTGCGGATGTTGTAGAGCATGAACCTACAGGAACGGGACACCGCCTTGATGTTAGTTGAGAACGACAGGGTGTTGTCCAGGATCACGCCAAGGTTCTTAGCGCTCTGGGAGGAGGACACAATGGAGTTGTCAACCGTGATGGCGAGATCATGGAACGGGCAATCCTTCCCCGGGAGGAAGAGGAGCTCCGTCTTGCTGAGGTTCAGCTTGAGGTGGTGATCCGTCATCCACACTGATATGTCTGCCAGACATGCAGAGATGCGATTCGCCACCTGGTCATCAGAAGGGGGAAAGGAGAAGATTAATTGTGTGTCGTCTGCATAGCAATGATAGGAGAGACCATGTGAGGTGATGACAGAGCCAAGTGACTTGGTGTATAGCGAGAATAAGAGAGGGACTAGAACAGAGCCCTGGGGGACACCAGTGGTGAGAGCGCGTGGTGAGGAGACAGATTCTCGCCACGCCACCTGGTAGGAGCGACCTGTCAGGTAGGACGCAATCCAAGCGTGGGCCGCGCCGGAGATGCCCAACTCGGAGAGGGTGGAGAGGAGGATCTGATGGTTCACAGTATCGAAGGCAGCCGATAGGTCTAGAAGGATGAGAGCAGAGGAGAGAGAGTTAGCTTTAGCAGTGCGGAGCGCCTCCGTGATACAGAGAAGAGCAGTCTCAGTTGAATGACTAGTCTTGAAACCTGACTGATTTGGATCAAGAAGGTCATTCTGAGAGAGATAGCGGTAGAGCTGGCCAAGGACGGCACGCTCAAGAGTTTTGGAGAGAAAAGAGAGAAGGGATACTGGTCTGTAGTTGTTGACATCGGAGGGATCGAGTGTAGGTTTTTTCAGAAGGGGTGCAACTCTCGCTCTCTTGAAGACGGGAGGGACGTAGCCAGCGGTCAGGGATGAGTTGATGAGCGAGGTGAGGTAAGGGAGAAGGTCTCCGGAAATGGTCTGGAGAAGAGAGGAGGGGATAGGGTCAAGCGGGCAGGTTGTTGGGCGGCCGGCCGTCACAAGACGCGAGATTTCATCTGAGAGAGAGGGGAAAAGAGGTCAGAGCATAGGGTAGGGCAGTGTGAGCAGAACCAGCGGTGTCGTTTGACTTAGCAAACGAGGATCGGATGTCGTCGACCTTCTTTTCAAAATGGTTGACGAAGTCATCTGCAGAGAGGGAGGAGGGGGGGAGGGAGGATTCAGGAGGGAGGAGAAGGTGGCAAAGAGCTTCCTAGGGTTAGAGGCAGATGCTTGGAATTTAGAATGGTAGAAAGTGGCTTTAGCAGCAGAGACAGAGGAGGAAAATGTAGAGAGGAGGGAGTGAAAGGATGCCAGGTCCGCAGGGAGGCGAGTTTTCCTCCATTTCCGCTCGGCTGCCCGGAGCCCTGTTCTGTGAGCTCTCAATGAGTCGTCGAGCCACGGAGCAGGAGGGGAGGACCGAGCCGGCCTGGAGGATAGGGGACATAGAGAGTCAAAGGATGCAGAAAGGGAGGAGAGGAGGGTTGAGGAGGCAGAATCAGGAGATAGGTTGGAGAAAGTTTGAGCAGAGGGAAGAGATGATAGGATGGAAGAGGAGAGAGTAGCGGGGAGAGAGAGTGAAGGTTGGGACGGCGCGATACCATCCGAGTAGGGGCAGTGTGGGAAGTGTTGGATGAGAGCGAGAGGGAAAAGGATACAAGGTAGTGGTCGGAGACTTGGAGGGGAGTTGCAATGAGGTTAGTAGAAGAGCAGCATCTAGTAAAGATGAGGTCAAGCGTATTGCCTGCCTTGTGAGTAGGGGGAAGGTGAGAGGGTGAGGTCAAAAGAGGAGAGGAGTGGAAAGAAGGAGGCAGAGAGGAATGAGTCAAAGGTAGACGTGGGGAGGTTAAAGTCGCCCAGAACTGTGAGAGGTGAGCCGTCCTCAGGAAAGGAGCTTATCAAGGCATCAAGCTCATTGATGAACTCTCCAAGGGAACCTGGAGGGCGATAAATGATAAGGATGTTAAGCTTGAAAGGGCTGGTAACTGTGACAGCATGGAATTCAAAGGAGGCGATAGACAGATGGGTAAGGGGAGAAAGAGAGAAAGACCACTTGGGAGAGATGAGGATCCCGGTGCCACCACCCCGCTGACCAGAAGCTCTCGGTGTGTGCGAGAACACGTGGGCGGACGAGGAGAGAGCAGTAGGAGTAGCAGTGTTATCTGTGGTGATCCATGTTTCCGTCAGTGCCAAGAAGTCGAGGGACTGGAGGGAGGCATAGGCTGAGATGAACTCTGCCTTGTTGGCCGCAGATCGGCAGTTCCAGAGGCTACCGGAGACCTGGAACTCCACGTGGGTCGTACGCGCTGGGACCACCAGATTAGGGTGGGCGCGGCCACGCGGTGTGGAGCGTTTGTATGATCTGTGCAGAGAGGAGAGAACAGGGATAGACAGACACATAGTTGACAGGCTACAGAAAAGGCTACGCTAATGCAAGGAGATTGGAATGACAAGTGGACTACGCGTCTCGAATGTTCAGAAAGTTAAGCTTACATAGCAAGAATCTTATTGACTAAAATGATTAAAATGATACAGTACTGCTGAAGTAGGCTAGCTGGCAGTAGCTGCGTTGTTGACACTACACTAATCAAGTCGTTCCGTTGAGTGTAATAGTTTCTACAGTGCTACTATTCGGGGGGCTAGCTAGCAGTGTTGTTTACGTTACGTTGCGTTAAAAGAACGACAATAGCTGGCTAGCTAACCTAGGAAATCGCTCTAGACTACACAATTATCTTTGAAACAAAGACGGCTATGTAACTAGCTATGTAGCTAGCTACGATCAAACAAATCAAACCGTTGTACTGTAATGAAATGAAAATGTGATACTACCTGACCGGGTTGTTGAATTCGATTCAGTAACGTGTGTGTGGTGACGTTGGCTAGCTGTTAGCTGTTAGCTGTTGGCTAGCTAGCAGAGTCTCCTACGTTAAGGACGACAAATAGCTGGCTAGCGAACCTCAGTGAATTAAGATAATCACTCCAAGACTACACACTCTAAACTACACAATTATCTTGGAAACAAAGACAGCTGTGTAGCTAGCTAACACTAAACTAATCAAGTCGTTCAGTTGAGTGAATAGCACTACAGTGATGCTAATCTGTGGGCGTTAGCTAGCGTTTGCTAGCTCCTGGGCGAATAGCAGTGAAGGCTACGTTAGGGCGACGAAATACGATAATTATGCAATTATCTCTGATACAAGGACGGCTATGTAGCTAGCTAAGAAGAATTGCTAAGATTAGACAAATCAAACCGTTGTACTATAATGAAATGTAATGAAAAAGTAATACAACCTGCAGAGCGAAGTGCGAATGCGACCGCTCGCTCCAACCCAACTCCAATGACATTCTAGACGATTCTGTGCTTTGAACTTTGTGGTGACAGTTTGGGGAATGTTCTTTCCTGTTTCAGCATGACAATGCCCCCTTACACAAAGCTTGGTTCATACATAAATGGATTGTTGAGATCAGGTGTGGAAGAATTTGACTGGCCTGCACAGAGACATGACCTCAACACCATCAAACACCTGTGTGATGAATTGGAACGGTGACTGCTAGCCAGGCCTAATCGCCCAACATCAGTTCCCGACCTCACTAATGCTTTTGTGGCTGAATGGTAGCAATTCCCACCAGTTTTGTTCCAGCATCAAGTGGAAAGCCTTCCCAGAAGAGTGAAGGCTGTTATTGCAGCAATGTTCCAGCATCAAGTGGAAAGCCTTCCCAGAAGAGTGGAGGCTGTTATAGCAGCAATGTTCCAGCATCAAGTGGAAAGCCTTCCCAGAAGAGTGAAGGCTGTTATAGCAGCAATGTTCCAGCATCAAGTGGAAAGCCTTCCCAGAAGAGTGAAGGCTGTTATAGCAGCAATGTTCCAGCATCAAGTGGAAAGCCTTCCCAGAAGAGTGAAGCAGCAAAGGTGGGGACCAACACCATATTAATGCCCATGATTTTGGAATGAGATGTTTGGCAAGCAGGTGTCCACATATTTTTGCTAATATAGTGTATCTTACGTAGGTCGTGTTGACCATTTTCCTGGAAAACACATTTCTCCCCATTTGAACCTAAACAGTGTTGGGGTTTCTCTTTTTACTCGTGAGTATTTATATTTACAGGCTACGACACGGAAAGGTTGGGTACAGACTCAACAAGGCCGTTTCCAGACAAACCTGGCCTGCTGAACTCTAGCTGATTAATGGCTGTCAAATCGTTTTATCCTTTCGGTTATGAAACTCCTTAAATGTACACGAAGACTATCGGGTTTTGTGTTTGGCCTCGGTACCAACTCCAATGGAGCAGAAGTTTTGACCCGTGTTCTGGTCAATAGTAAAACAGTAGAAGGGAATAGGGTGCTTTTTGGGATGCCCAATCTGTGTGTGTGTGTGTGTGTGTGTGTGTGTGTGTGTGTGTGTGTGTGTGTGTGTGTGTGTGTGTGTGTGTGTGTGTGTGTCTGTGTGTGTGTGTGTGTGTGTGTGTGTGAACGCACTGTGTTTGTTTACCCAGTACAGAACCCCACTGTGTGTCTTGGGAGTGATAAGAGGTACAATCTGTACAATACACATTCTGCTAGAAATCATTAATTCGCCAGAGATGGTAACACCACATTCATATTTCATTATGACCGATTCCATGAGTGGCATCTTCAAGTTACAGGGATTTGAAAGATTCCCCACAGAGTGACATATCATCATTGGTTAGTTCCACTTCCACACTGTTCATGTTCTACCCCCCCAAAAAAAAATACTCCCAGAAATCATTGTTTAAGGCTCTAATTTCAGTGGCAGGCCTTGCGAATCTTATCTGGGCAGTACTGTTATTTCACAATGCCCTGGGCCAATGCATATTTAAGCAAATAATTGTCATCCTTTTTTTCAGACGGGCAATGTGGATGATATAAAATCATGTATTGCTCCAACCAAATTAATTTTATCAGCAGCTGGGAGTTGAATGATAGCTGTCACCGAGTAGATTAAACAAAACAAAACAAAATTGAGGTTCCAACTGTTTATATTAATTTTTGTCATTTGCAGTGACACTAGTCCATCATGCCAATTAGATGAGTTTCTACAAGTCCCATAATTTGTGAGAAGTGCCAGGCAGATGCCAGATAACAAAATGTCGTCAGTGATTAAAAATTCTGACTTCTCCCTACGTGAACAGAAAATCCAAGTGACCACCCAGGGACACTGCTGGAATGCATGTAAGAGAAAAGTCATTTTTGGATTTGACACAGTATCTTGGAAAGCAGTACTAGTGGCACAACATTTCCATTCGGTTATTGAAAACAGCCAACAAATATGTATTTTCCCACGTCTTTTTCCAAGTCTAGGAACGAGGCAGTTGAATCAGTCACTATGTATCACTATGAGTCGTATCGACTGGTCACAGTAATGGATACCTGACATTGACATGTTTACTTATCATGGATAGGCTCTAGTATCGCTGTACCTACCTATACTCTCCCTTTGTGCTTTGAACCTAATCCATAAAGTAACCTGTGTTGAAATGTAGAACTTAAACCATCAAGTAACATGTGACATGACATAGGAACTTCACTGTGGAATGAACAGAGGTCAAACAGTGGCCTATTATTTTCTGTCAATGTCTCCTGGGTCACAGTCACGAGACATGTCTCCTGGGTCACAGTCACGAGACATGTCTCCTGGGTCACAGTCACGAGACATGTCTCCTGGGTCACAGTCACGAGACATGTCTCCTGGGTCACAGTCACGAGACATGTCTCCTGGGTCACAGTCACGAGACATGTCTCCTGGGTCACAGTCACGAGACATGTCTCCTGGGTCACAGTCACGAGACATGTCTCCTGGGTCACAGTCACTAGACATGTCTCCTGGGTCACAGTCACGAGACATGTCTCCTGGGTCACAGTCACGAGACATGTCTCCTGGGTCACAGTCACTAGACATGTCTCCTGGGTCACAGTCACGAGACATGTCTCCTGGGTCACAGTCACGAGACATGTCTCCTGGGTCACAGTCACGAGACATGTCTCCTGGGTCACAGTCACGAGACATGTCTCCTGGGTCACAGTCACGAGACATGTCTCCTGGGTCACAGTCACGAGACATGTCTCCTGGGTCACAGTCACGAGACATGTCTCCTGGGTCACAGTCACGAGACATGTCTCCTGGGTCACAGTCACTAGACATGTCTCCTGGGTCACAGTCACGAGACATGTCTCCTGGGTCACAGTCACGAGACATGTCTCCTGGGTCACAGTCACGAGACATGTCTCCTGGGTCACAGTCACTAGACATGTCTCCTGGGTCACAGTCACGAGACATGTCTCCTGGGTCACAGTCACGAGACATGTCTCCTGGGTCACAGTCACGAGACATGTCTCCTGGGTCACAGTCACGAGACATGTCTCCTGGGTCACAGTCACGAGACATGTCTCCTGGGTCACAGTCACTAGACATGTCTCCTGGGTCACAGTCACGAGACATGTCTCCTGGGTCACAGTCACTAGACATGTCTCCTGGGTCACAGTCACGAGACATGTCTCCTGGGTCACAGTCACGAGACATGTCTCCTGGGTCACAGTCACGAGACATGTCTCCTGGGTCACAGTCACGAGACATGTCTCCTGGGTCACAGTCACGAGACATGTCTCCTGGGTCACAGTCACGAGACATGTCTCCTGGGTCACAGTCACGAGACATGTCTCCTGGGTCACAGTCACGAGACATGTCTCCTGGGTCACAGTCACGAGACATGTCTCCTGGGTCACAGTCACTAGACATGTCTCCTGGGTCACAGTCACGAGACATGTCTCCTGGGTCACAGTCACGAGACATGTCTCCTGGGTCACAGTCACTAGACATGTCTCCTGGGTCACAGTCACGAGACATGTCTCCTGGGTCACAGTCACGAGACATGTCTCCTGGGTCACAGTCACGAGACATGTCTCCTGGGTCACAGTCACGAGACATGTCTCCTGGGTCACAGTCACGAGACATGTCTCCTGGGTCACAGTCACGAGACATGTCTCCTGGGTCACAGTCACGAGACATGTCTCCTGGGTCACAGTCACGAGACATGTCTCCTGGGTCACAGTCACGAGACATGTCTCCTGGGTCACAGTCACGAGACATGTCTCCTGGGTCACAGTCACGAGACATGTCTCCTGGGTCATAGTCACGAGACATGTCTCCTGGGTCACAGTCACGAGACATGTCTCCTGGGTCACAGTCACGAGACATGTCTCCTGGGTCACAGTCACGAGACATGGGGTCCTTCTGTAGCTCAGTTGGTAGAGCATGGCGCTTGTAACGCCAGGGTAGTGGGTTCGATTCCCGGGACCACCCATACGTAGAATGTATGCACACATGACTGTAAGTCGCTTTGGATAAAAGCGTCTGCTAAATGGCATATATTATTATTATTATTATTATTATGTCTCCTGGGTCACAGTCAATAGACATGTCTCCTGGGTCACAGTCACAAGACATGTCTCCTGGGTCACAGTCACAAGACATGTCTCCTGGGTCACAGTCACTAGACATGTCTCCTGGGTCACAGTCATGAGACATGTCTCCTGGGTCACAGTCAATAGACATGTCTCCTGGGTCACAGTCACTAGACATGTCTCCTGGGTCACAGTCATGAGACATGTCTCCTGGGTCACAGTCACGAGACATGTCTCCTGGGTCACAGTCACGAGACATGTCTCCTGGGTCACAGTCACTAGACATGTCTCCTGGGTCACAGTCACGAGACATGTCTCCTGGGTCACAGTCACTAGACATGTCTCCTGGGTCACAGTCACTAGACATGTCTCCTGGTTGACAGTCACTAGACATGTCTCCTGGTTGACAGTCACTAGACATGTCTCCTGGATCATATTCACCCAGGAATATTAACCAGGAGACACTTACCCAGACACTTACCCAGACACTTACCCTGACACTTACCCTGACACTTACCCTGACACTTACCCAGACACTTACCCAGACACTTACCCAGACACTTACCCAGACACTTACCCTGACACTTACCCAGAAACTTACCCAGAAACTTACCCAGACACTTACCCAGACACTTAAACTGAGACTTAAACTGAGACTTACCTTGACACTTCCCATGACACTTACCAAGACACTTACCAAGACACTTACCAAGACACTTAACCAGACACTTACCCAGAAACATACCCTGACAGTTACCCTGACACTTACCAAGACACTTACCATGACACTTACCATGACACTTACCAAGACACTTACCCAGACACTTACCCAGACACTTACCCAGACACTTACCCAGACACTTACCCAGACACTTACCCAGACACTTACCCAGACACTTACTCAGAAACTTACTCAGAAACTTACTCAGAAACTTACCCAGACACTTACCCAGACACTTACCCAGACAGACACTTACCCAGACACTTACCCAGACACTTACTCAGAAACTTACCCTGACACTTACCCAGAAACGTACCCAGAAACGTACCCAGAAACTTACCCTGACACTTCCCCTTAAACTTACCCAGACACTTACCCAGACACTTACCCAGACACTTACCCAGACACTTCCCCTGACACTTCCCCTGACACTTACCCAGGCACTTACTCAGACACTTAAACTGACACTTACCTTCACACTTACCAAGACACTTACCCTGACACTTACCATGACACTTACCCTGACACTTACCCTGACACTTACCATGACACTTACCATGACACTTACCCTGACACTTACCTTGACACTTACCCAGAAACTTACCCAGAAACTTACCCAGAAACGTACCCAGAAACGTACCCAGACACTTACCCAGGCACTTACCCAGGCACTTACCCAGAACACTTACCCAGAACACTTACCCAGAACACTTACCCAGACACTGAGAGCAGATGCGGAAACAGTGAGAGCAGATGCAGAATATTCTAGAAAAGGGATGCTCAGATTGCCTGACCAGCCCAGTCCACCGTGAGGCGAGGCAAGCCTGAGTCTGTCACCTTGTGAAAGGTGCAGAGACTAGAATTCAGGCAGTAAAAATAAGAAGTGACAGAATATTGATTTGCTTATCTCTGCTGTGCAGACACACAGAAGTGAAGGGCGAGTGGGGGTTGGTTATCAGGCTTCAGCGTCTGATAGAGGAGACAGTGAAGAAAAAACAGATTCTTCAGCCGATTGGTTCGCTTCAATTTTTGTTCCACTTTCTTCTGGTGCATTACAGTAAGAGCTGTGGCACTTTTACAGTAAAGGAAAAGTAGTGAGCTTTTTGGATGTTGATAGGATTATTCACGGCCAAATACATAGCTAAAAGAAGGTTGGTTATTATCCGTAATGGTTATTGGTGGATGATTCATCAATATCCTGGCTGTGTAATTGGGTAAATTAATAATGTGGAGCCGGCACAGTAACCGACAGCTGATGTACTTAATTTAATTTGAGAACCAATCAACACAGCCCATTATCAGCCTGAAAATGTCATATTGGCACGTTCTTTGCAAAAAAAAGGTAAAATGTCTCAGTAGCTGATATTTTCTCATAACATTGCATTCAGTGGTAAAAGATGGGTGTCACAGGCTTGATGTTTGTGTCAATACATTGCAGTCAATGGGAAAGGATGAGTGTCACAGGGTTGATGCCTAAGTGAATACATTGCATTCAATAGAGGAAGGTCAGGATCACAATTTGGACGCATAGAGTAAGTAATCACAGACATGACACCCTTCTATATTTCTCCCTACCTAACTTGCCTAGTTAAATAAAGGTAAAATAAATACAATATTTAACCAGGAGTTAATATGAAGATAGGGTTAGGGTTACTTTTAAGGTGGAGCTGGGAGTGGACCTAAAGCTAGGTTAACCCTAGACATAACCCTGTCCTTAATCCAACTAACAAGTCATTCATTGTCCCCTCCCCCCACTACATAGCAGCAACGTTGGCCTCACTTGAAGCTAACTTGAAGTTAATGTGCTTTTGAATGACATCGGCAGAACTGTTGAGGAAAGATATTAAATCCATGCATGGAATCGTTCAACAGACACTTTCGATCAACACAAGCCTACATCTGACGATGTGAAATGAACTAATCTCACATAGCCATGAACCCCCCGTTGACTGCGATTGAGCTAGCTAACCGTCTCGCGCACAACCAACAGTGGTGGGTGACCTTATAGGGATGCCTTGTGTTGAGGTTCAGCTTCCTGTGGCATTAGGAACTGTCTTAATTCATCCTCAACATGGTGCTTCGATCTCTCCCTGCAGTTACACCAAAAAAAAATCGGTCTTCCATTCTCGGTAGAGGTATGTCAAATCTTAACATAAAGACTTGAAACTCAGGGCATTGTTAGTGTCCCCAGGAGTCTTTACATTGAATTTCAACTTCCGGCAATGAGAGAGAGGAGGTAGAGTCAGAGAAATAGGGAGGGAGAGAGAATGCAGGAGAAGAAGAGAGAGAAAAGGGGAGAGTGACAGAGGGAGGAGAGAGAGAGGTAGAGGGTGAAGGAGGTAGAGGTTAAAGGAGAAATGGAAGAGAGAGGAGTGAGAGATGAGAGGAGTGGGAGGGAGGGAAAGGAGGAGGGAGAGAGAATGGAGGGGGAGAAGGGAGAGAGAGAGAGAGAGAGAGGGTGAGGGTGAAGGAGGGAGAGTCAACAGACAGACAAGTGTGAGAGAATGAAGAGAGAGGAGGGAGAGAGAAGGGAATGAGTGAAGGAAGAGGAGAGAGGGATAGGGTGAAGAAGGGGCAGGGAAATAGAGGAGGGAGAGAGGAGGGGGAGAGAGGAGGGAGAGAGGAGGGGGAGAGAGGAGAGAGAAAGGAGGGGGAGAGAGGAGGGAGAGAGGGGGAGAGAGGGGGAGAGAGGAGGGGGAGGGGAGGGGGAGAGAGAGGAGGGCGGGGAGAGAGGGAAGGGGGAGTGAAGGAAGGAGAGAGTGTGAAGAAGGGGTGGGGAGGGAGAGAGAGGAGGGAGAGAGGAGGAAGAGAGAGATAATGGGGTAGTGAAGGAAGGAGAGAGAGAGAGAGAGAGAGAGAGAGAGAGAGAGAGAGAGAGAGAGATGAGAAAAAACGTCAATCCTGTGTCATCTTTTCCCATTGACTGAACTGCATTGAGAAAAACATCAAGAACTGTGAAATTTGACCTTTTTTTGCAAAAACATGGATGACAGATCTCGTACTGTTGACTTGAAAACTATAATTGATCATTTTTAACATCCTTTTGATAAAGCAGAAAATCCATCTATGAAATCAGTTGACCAAAAATGGAACTGGTCAATATTTCTTTCGCAGGATTGTGTCCTGGATTCATTGCGTCCTCCTGTCTTGATGTTGATTCAAAAGGAAAAGGATATCACCTTGGATTCATCCCTTGATGTTGATTCAAAAGGAAAAGGATATCACCTTGGATTCATCCCTTGATGTTGACTCAAAAGGAAAAGGATATCACCTTGGATTCATCCCTTGATGTTGACTCAAAAGGAAAAGGATATCACCTTGGATTCATCCCTTGATGTTGATTCAAAAGGAAAAGGATATCACCTTGGATTCATCCCTTGATGTTGATTCAAAAGAAAAAGGATATCACCTTGATGTTGATTGGATATTCATCCCTTGATGTTGATTCAAAAGGAAAAGGATATCACCTTGGATTCATCCCTTGATGTTGATTCAAAAGGAAAAGGATATCACCTTGGATTCATCCCTTGATGTTGATTCAAAAGGAAAAGGATATCACCTTGGATTCATCCCTTGATGTTGATTCAAAAGGAAAAGGATATCACCTTGGATTCATCCCTTGATGTTGATTCAAAAGGAAAAGGATATCACCTTGGATTCATCCCTTGATGTTGATTCAAAAGGAAAAGGATATCACCTTGGATTCATCCCTTGATGTTGATTCAAAAGGAAAAGGATATCACCTTGGATTCATCCCTTGATGTTGATTCAAAAGGAAAAGGATATCACCTTGGATTCATCCCTTGATGTTGATTCAAAAGGAAAAGGATATCACCTTGGATTCATCCCTTGATGTTGATTCAAAAGGAAAAGGATATCACCTTGGATTCATCCCTTGATGTTGATTCAAAAGGAAAAGGATATCACCTTGGATTCATCCCTTGATGTTGATTCAAAAGGAAAAGGATATCACCTTGGATTCATCCCTTGATGTTGATTCAAAAGGAAAAGGATATCACCTTGGATTCATCCCTTGATGTTGATTCAAAAGGAAAAGGATATCACCTTGGATTCATCCCTTGATGTTGATTCAAAAGGAAAAGGATATCACCTTGGATTCATCCCTTGATGTTGATTCAAAAGGAAAAGGATATCACCTTGGATTCATCCCTTGATGTTGATTCAAAAGGAAAAGGATATCACCTTGGATTCATCCCTTGATGTTGATTCAAAAGGAAAAGGATATCACCTTGGATTCATCCCTTGATGTTGATTCAAAAGGAAAAGGATATCACCTTGGATTCATCCCTTGATGTTGATTCAAAAGGAAAAGGATATCACCTTGGATTCATCCCTTGATGTTGATTCAAAAGGAAAAGGATATCACCTTGGATTCATCCCTTGATGTTGATTCAAAAGGAAAAGGATATCACCTTGGATTCATCCCTTGATGTTGATTCAAAAGGAAAAGGATATCACCTTGGATTCATCCCTTGATGTTGATTCAAAAGGAAAAGGATATCACCTTGGATTCATCCCTTGATGTTGATTCAAAAGGAAAAGGATATCACCTTGGATTCATCCCTTGATGTTGATTCAAAAGGAAAAGGATATCACCTTGGATTCATCCCTTGATGTTGATTCAAAAGGAAAAGGATATCACCTTGGATTCATCCCTTGATGTTGATTCAAAAGGAAAAGGATATCACCTTGGATTCATCCCTTGATGTTGATTCAAAAGGAAAAGGATATCACCTGATTGGATTCATCCCTTGATGTTGATTCAAAAGGAAAAGGATATCACCTTGATTCATCCCTTGATGTTGATTCAAAAGGAAAATTCATCCCTTGATGTTGATTCAAAAGGAAAAGGATATCACCTTGGATTCATCCCTTGATGTTGATTCAAAAGGAAAAGGATATTGATTCATCTTGATGTTGATTCAAAAGGAAAAGGATATCACCTTGGATTCATCCCTTGATGTTGATTCAAAAGGAAAAGGATATCACCTTGGATTCATCCCTTGATGTTGATTCAAAAGGAAAAGGATATCACCTTGGATTCATCCCTTGATGTTGATTCAAAAGGAAAAGGATATCACCTTGGATTCATCCCTTGATGTTGATTCAAAAGGAAAAGGATATCACCTTGGATTCATCCCTTGATGTTGATTCAAAAGGAAAAGGATATCACCTTGGATTCATCCCTTGATGTTGATTCAAAAGGAAAAGGATATCACCTTGGATTCATCCCTTGATGTTGATTCAAAAGGAAAAGGATATCACCTTGGATTCATCCCTTGATGTTGATTCAAAAGGAAAAGGATATCACCTTGGATTCATCCCTTGATGTTGATTCAAAAGGAAAAGGATATCACCTTGGATTCATCCCTTGATGTTGATTCAAAAGGAAAAGGATATCACCTTGGATTCATCCCTTGATGTTGATTCAAAAGGAAAAGGATATCACCTTGGATTCATCCCTTGATGTTGATTCAAAAGGAAAAGGATATCACCTTGGATTCATCCCTTGATGTTGATTCAAAAGGAAAAGGATATCACCTTGGATTCATCCCTTGATGTTGATTCAAAAGGAAAAGGATATCACCTTGGATTCATCCCTTGATGTTGATTCAAAAGGAAAAGGATATCACCTTGGATTCATCCCTTGATGTTGATTCAAAAGGAAAAGGATATCACCTTGGATTCATCCCTTGATGTTGATTCAAAAGGAAAAAGGATATCACCTTGGATTCATCCCTTGATGTTGATTCAAAAGGAAAAGGATATCACCTTGGATTCATCCCTTGATGTTGATTCAAAAGGAAAAGGATATCACCTTGGATTCATCCCTTGATGTTGATTCAAAAGGAAAAGGATATCACCTTGGATTCATCCCTTGATGTTGATTCAAAAGGAAAAGGATATCACCTTGATGTTGATTGGATTCATCCCTTGATGTTGATTCAAAAGGAAAAGGATATCACCTTGGATTCATCCCTTGATGTTGATTCAAAAGGAAAAGGATATCACCTTGGATTCATCCCTTGATGTTGATTCAAAAGGAAAAGGATATCACCTTGGATTCATCCCTTGATGTTGATTCAAAAGGAAAAGGATATCACCTTGGATTCATCCCTTGATGTTGATTCAAAAGGAAAAGGATATCACCTTGGATTCATCCCTTGATGTTGATTCAAAAGGAAAAGGATATCACCTTGGATTCATCCCTTGATGTTGATTCAAAAGGAAAAGGATATCACCTTGGATTCATCCCTTGATGTTGATTCAAAAGGAAAAGGATATCACCTTGGATTCATCCCTTGATGTTGATTCAAAAGGAAAAGGATATCACCTTGGATTCATCCCTTGATGTTGATTCAAAAGGAAAAGGATATCACCTTGGATTCATCCCTTGATGTTGATTCAAAAGGAAAAGGATATCACCTTGGATTCATCCCTTGATGTTGATTCAAAAGGAAAAGGATATCACCTTGGATTCATCCCTTGATGTTGATTCAAAAGGAAAAGGATATCACCTTGGATTCATCCCTTGATGTTGATTCAAAAGGAAAAGGATATCACCTTGGATTCATCCCTTGATGTTGATTCAAAAGGAAAAGGATATCACCTTGGATTCATCCCTTGATGTTGATTCAAAAGGAAAAGGATATCACCTTGGATTCATCCCTTGATGTTGATTCAAAAGGAAAAGGATATCACCTTGGATTCATCCCTTGATGTTGATTCAAAAGGAAAAGGATATCACCTTGGATTCATCCCTTGATGTTGATTCAAAAGGAAAAGGATATCACCTTGGATTCATCCCTTGATGTTGATTCAAAAGGAAAAGGATATCACCTTGGATTCATCCCTTGATGTTGATTCAAAAGGAAAAGGATATCACCTTGGATTCATCCCTTGATGTTGATTCAAAAGGAAAAGGATATCACCTTGGATTCATCCCTTGATGTTGATTCAAAAGGAAAAGGATATCACCTTGGATTCATCCCTTGATGTTGATTCAAAAGGAAAAGGATATCACCTTGGATTCATCCCTTGATGTTGATTCAAAAGGAAAAGGATATCACCTTGATGTTGATTTGGATTCATCCCTTGATGTTGATTCAAAAGGAAAAGGATATCACCTTGGATTCATCCCTTGATGTTGATTCAAAAGGAAAAGGATATCACCTTGGATTCATCCCTTGATGTTGATTCAAAAGGAAAAGGATATCACCTTGGATTCATCCCTTGATGTTGATTCAAAAGGAAAAGGATATCACCTTGGATTCATCCCTTGATGTTGATTCAAAAGGAAAAGGATATCACCTTGGATTCATCCCTTGATGTTGATTCAAAAGGAAAAGGATATCACCTTGGATTCATCCCTTGATGTTGATTCAAAAGGAAAAGGATATCACCTTGGATTCATCCCTTGATGTTGATTCAAAAGGAAAAGGATATCACCTTGGATTCATCCCTTGATGTTGATTCAAAAGGAAAAGGATATCACCTTGGATTCATCCCTTGATGTTGATTCAAAAGGAAAAGGATATCACCTTGGATTCATCCCTTGATGTTGATTCAAAAGGAAAAGGATATCACCTTGGATTCATCCCTTGATGTTGATTCAAAAGGAAAAGGATATCACCTTGGATTCATCCCTTGATGTTGACTCAAAAGGAAAAGGATATCACCTTGGATTCATCCCTTGATGTTGACTCAAAAGGAAAAGGATATCACCTTGGATTCATCCCTTGATGTTGATTCAAAAGGAAAAGGATATCACCTTGGATTCATCCCTTGATGTTGACTCAAAAGGAAAAGGATATCACCTTGGATTCATCCCTTGATGTTGATTCAAAAGGAAAAGGATATCACCTTGATGTTGACTCAAAGGAAAAGGATATCACCTTGGATTCATCCCTTGATGTTGATTCAAAAGGAAAAGGATATCACCTTGGATTCATCCCTTGATGTTGATTCAAAAGGAAAAGGATATCACCTTGGATTCATCCCTTGATGTTGATTCAAAAGGAAAAGGATATCACCTTGGATTCATCCCTTGATGTTGACTCAAAAGGAAAAGGATATCACCTTGGATTCATCCCTTGATGTTGACTCAAAAGGAAAAGGATATCACCTTGGATTCATCCCTTGATGTTGATTCAAAAGGAAAAGGATATCACCTTGGATTCATCCCTTGATGTTGATTCAAAAGGAAAAGGATATCACCTTGGATTCATCCCTTGATGTTGATTCAAAAGGAAAAGGATATCACCTTGGATTCATCCCTTGATGTTGATTCAAAAGGAAAAGGATATCACCTTGGATTCATCCCTTGATGTTGATTCAAAAGGAAAAGGATATCACCTTGGATTCATCCCTTGATGTTGATTCAAAAGGAAAAGGATATCACCTTGGATTCATCCCGGGTTTGACAGACAATACGATGTCAGTTGAACCCCTCTTCCTTGGCACTCACTTGTCATAATAAAGTTATTATTTTCGGAGATGTTTGGAATAACAGATCCTCTCTTAGGCGACATGTCAGGTTATTAACTGACAGAGGTTGGCTTTCCTTTTACAACAACACAATGACGGAAAGTGCATGAATTACAGCAAAGTGCTATTTGCTGGGGAAGACACAGTGATGGGGGGGAAAGACATAATAAAGATGCAGGGCCTTGCGAAAGTATTGGTAAAAAATGTCAGTCTCTCGATGTGCAAAACTGATAGAGACGTACCCCAAGTGACTTACAGCTGTAATCGCAGCAAAAGGTGGCGCTACAAAGTATTAACTTAAAAGGGGGCTGAATCATTTTGCACGCCCAATTTTTCAGTGTTTGATTTGTTAAAAAAGTTTGAAATATCCAATAAATGTCGTTCCACTTCATGATTGTGTCCCACTTGTTGTTGATTCTTCAGAAAAAAAATACAGTTTTATATCTTTATGTTTGAAGCCTGAAATTTGGCAAAAGGTCACAAAGTTCAAGGGGGCCGAATACTTTCACAAGGCACTGTATATATTCAGAAAATCTATCCCAGTAATTTCCTCTAGAAAAATGATGACCGAATTGAGGAAAAGCCTATGAATCTAATGAAAAATAAAATTGAACTTCAAGCATGTTTGTTTCTTTGAACCTAATCTGATAGCGTATTTACCGAGTTCCACTACTGTAAATTCCCACCGCTACTGTAATTTCAAACTGCCTAATTCTTACAATTATGTTTTACATTTTTTTTTTTAAAGGAACGTGATAAAAGAAAATCCTGTACGAATTCTAACACACAGTCAACACACAGTCAACACACAGTTTATTTTTTATTTTACCTTTATTTAACCAGGCATGTCAGTTAAGAACAAATTCTTATTTTCAATGACGGCCTAGGAACAGTGGGTTAACTGCCTGTTCAAGGGCAGAACGACAGATTTGTACCTTGTCAGCTCGGGGATTCGAACTTGCAACCTTTCGGTTACTAGTCCAATGCTCTAACCACTAGGCTAGCCTGTCACCCCAACATACAGTCAACATACAGTCAACATACAGTCAACAGACAGTCAACAGACAGTCAACACACAGGTAACATACAGTTAACACAGTCAACATACAGTCAACACACAGGTAACATACAGTCAACCTACAGTCAACATACAGTCACACCCTGACCTTAGTTATCTTTGTTTTCTTTATTATTTTGGTTAGGTCAGGGTGTGACGAGGGTGGTTTGTGTGTTTTAGGCCTGTCTAGGGTTTTTTGTAATTCTATGGGGTTTTGGTTATATCTAGGTATATGTATGTCAATGGTGGCCTGAATTGGTTCCCAATCAGAGACAGCTGTTTATCGTTGTCTCTGATTGGGGATCTTATTTAGGTTGCCATTTTCTATTTTGGTTTTGTGGGTTATTGTGTAGTTGCATGTCAGCACTTGTCTTTATAGCGTCATGTTAGTTTTGTTTAAGTGTTCTTCGTTTTAATAAAAGTATTCCAACCTTGGTCTCATCGTTACGACGAACGTGACACATACAGTCTAACAGAGTCTAACACACAGTTAACATACAGTCTAACAGAGTCTAACACACAGTTAACATACAGTCTAACAGAGTCTAACACACAGTTAACATACAGTCTAACAGAGTCTAACACACAGTTAACATACAGTCTAACAGAGTCTAACACACAGTTAACATACAGTCTAACAGAGTCTAACACACAGTTAACATACAGTCTAACAGAGTCTAACACACAGTTAACATACAGTCTAACAGAGTCTAACACACAGTTAACATACAGTCTAACAGAGTCTAACACACAGTTAACATACAGTCAACACACAGTTAACATACAGTCTAACAGAGTCTAACACACAGTTAACATACAGTCTAACAGAGTCTAACACACAGTTAACATACAGTCAACACACAGTTAACATACAGTCTAACAGAGTCTAACACACAGTTAACATACAGTCTAACAGAGTCTAACACACAGTTAACATACAGTCAACACACAGTTAACATACAGTCTAACAGAGTCTAACACACAGTTAACATACAGTCTAACAGAGTCTAACACACAGTTAACATACAGTCTAACAGAGTCTAACACACAGTTAACATACAGTCTAACAGAGTCTAACACACAGTTAACATACAGTCTAACAGAGTCTAACACACAGTTAACATACAGTCAACACACAGTTAACATACAGTCTAACAGAGTCTAACACACAGTTAACATACAGTCTAGCAGAGTCTAACACACAGTTAACATACAGTCAACACACAGTTAACATACAGTCAACATACAGTCAACACACAGTCAACACACAGTCAACACACAGTTAACATACAGTCTAACAGAGTCTAACACACAGTTAACATACAGTCTAACAGAGTCTAACACACAGTTAACATACAGTCAACACACAGTTAACATACAGTCTAACAGAGTCTAACACACAGTTAACATACAGTCAACACACAGTTAACATACAGTCTAACAGAGTCTAACACACAGTTAACATACAGTCAACACACAGTTAACATACAGTCTAGCAGAGTCTAACACACAGTTAACATACAGTCAACACACAGTCAACACACAGTTAACATACAGTCAACATACAGTCAACACACAGTCAACACACAGTCAACACACAGTTAACATACAGTCAACATACAGTCTAACAGAGTCTAACACACAGTTAACATACAGTCTAACAGAGTCTAACACACAGTTAACATACAGTCTAGCAGAGTCTAACACACAGTTAACATACAGTCAACACACAGTCAACACACAGTTAACATACAGTCAACATACAGTCAACACACAGTCAACACACAGTCAACACACAGTCAACACACAGTTAACACACAGTCAACATACAGTCTAACAGAGTCTAACACACAGTTCATGTTATCATCTCTTTACCTTACATATATTTAATTTGGAAAATCAAGTGTTGTAGGTATGATATACAAAATGGAAGATTATTAAAGCGTCACGTTTTTAAATGTGCAATAACTTCAGATTCGACATATAGTTAGTAAGTTTCTAAAACACGTTAAATGGTAATAAAACTGTAAAACTGTAAAACTTTAGACTTTCCTATTGGTAGAGTCAGTAGTTTGTTGGATTGAACTCAGTTGAACTCTGCAGTTGTTCCCCATAGCAGACCGTGTCTGGGTGACGATCTCCAGTATTATGAACTACAGTGATAACACGGACAATGACAGAACAATGACACTGGTCCGATATAAGATATTGCCAAGTCAGTAACAGAATGCTACTCTGATTGACAGCTACACAGTATGTATGTCTGACTGTGTAGCTGTCAATCAGAGTAGCATTCTGTTATTGACTTGGCAATATCTTATATCGGACCAGTATTCATACCCCTGACCTCTCCCACATTTTGTTGTGTTACAGCCTGAATTCAAAATTCATGGAATATATATATATATATATATATTCCTTCTAAGACACCATTGTTTGCCTTGATGACAGTTTTGCACACTCTTGGCACTCTCTCAACCAGGTTCACGAGGTAGTCACCTGGATTGAGTCACCTTGTGGAATTTCTTTCCTTCTAAATGTGTTTGAGACAATCAATTTTGTTGTCACCAGGTAGGGCTGGCATACAGAAGATAGCCCTATTTGGAAAAATGCCAAGTCCGTATTATTGCAAGAGCAGCTCAAATAAGCAAAGATAAATTACAGTCCATCATTACTTTAAGACAAGATGGTCAGTCAATCTGGAACATTTCAAGAACTTTGAAAGTTTCTTCAAGTGCAGCCACAAAAACCATCAAGAGCTATGAAACTGGCTCTCATGAGGACCGCCACAGGAAAGGAAGGCCCAGTTACCTCTGCTGCAGAGGATAAGTCCATTAGAGTTAACTGCACCTCAGATTGTAGTCCAAAGAAATGCTTCACAGAGTTCAATTAACAGACACATCTGAATATCAACTGAGGAGACTGCGTCAATCAGGCCTTCATGATCGAATTGCTGCATAGAAACCCCTACTAAAGGACACACATAAGAAGAAGAGACTTCCTTGCCAAGAAACACAAGCAATGGACATTAGACCGGTGTCCTTTCCAACCACTGTGTCTTTGTGAGATGCAGAGTAGGTGAACAGATGTCACGGTTTTCATGTGGTGAAGGAGAGTCGGACCAAACTACAGCATGTATATTGCGATCCATGTTTAAAAATCACACAACGTAAACACGAATAAACACAAACACTACAAAACAATAAACGAAACGAAAACCGAAAACAGCCCATACTTGTGTCAACTAACACAGCACAAGGACATCAAGACACTCAGGACAATCACCCACAATACAACCAAAGAATATGGCTGCCTAAATATGGTTCCCAATCAGAGACAACGATAAACACCTGCCTCTGATTGAGAACCACTTCAGACAGCCATAGACTCTCCTAGAACACCCCACTAAGCTACAATCCCACTAAGCTACACACCACATACAAAAACCCATGTCACACCCTGGCCTGACCAAATACATGAAGAAACCACAAAATACTTCGACCAGGGCGTGACAACAGATGATAACCGCATGTGTGGTTCCCACTGTGAAGCATGGAGGAGGAGGTGTGATGGTGTGGGGGTGCTTTGCTGGTGACACTGATTTATTTAGAATTCAAGGCACACTTAACCAGCATGGCTACCACAGCATGCTGTAGCGATACTCCGTCACTTCTGCTTTGCGCTTAGTGGGACCATCGTTTGTAGAAATTAGTGTAAAAAACAAATAAAAACTTGAATGAGTAGGTGTCCAAACGTTTGACTGATGCTGTGAGAGTTCACACACCTCTGCTATGGCACTCCAACTTGAGTTTAAGTGCATCCAATTGACTTTGATCATCCTTGAGAGGTCATTAAAACTTGGAGTCCGCCTGTGGCATATTAAATAGTTTGAACACAATCTAAAAAAGAAACACACATGTCTATGTAAGGTCCCACAGGGTGACAGTGTATGTCAGAGCAGAAACCAAGCCGTGAAGTCCAAGGACCCGTCTGTAGATCTCGGAGATAGAGTTGTGATGATGCATATATCTGGGGATGGGTATAAAACAATTTGTAGGTTGTTGAAAAGTTTCCAAGAGCAATGAAGTCTCTATCATCGGGAAATGGAAAACATGGAACTGCAGAAACTCTGGCCGTCTGACTAAACTTGGGCAAGGAGGAGTTTGGTCAGGGAGGTGACCAAGAACCAAATGACCACACTGACAGAATTACAGAGTTCCTTGGCTGAAAGGAGAGAACCTGCCAGAAAGACAAAAGTCTCTAAAGCACTTCACCAATCTGTGCTTTATGTGAGGGTGGCCAGATGGAAGCCCCTCCTGAGAAAAAGTCACATGACAGCATGCCTGGAGTCTGCCAAAAGGCACCTAAAAGACTCTGAGAGCACAAGGCAAAATATAATGTGGTCTGATGAGACGAAGATGTAACTCCTTGGCCTGAATACAAAGTGCTATGTCTGGAGAAAAAAAGTGCACAGCACATCACCCATCGAACACCATCCCTACCGTGAAGCACAGTGGGGCCAGCATCATGCTATTGGGATGCTTTTCAGCGGCAGGGACTGGGAGACTTGTAAGGATAGAAGAGACAATGAATGGAGCCAATTACTGGTAAATCCTTGATGAGAAAACCTACTTCAGAGTGTTAACAACCTTCGACTGGGGCAGCAATTTACTACATTCCAACATGGCAATGACCCCAAGCATTCAGCCAAAGCAACACTGGAATGGCTTCAGAACAAGAATGTGAAAGTCCTTGAGTGGCCCAGCCAAAGCCCAGACTTGAATCGCATTAAAAAGACTTGAAGATTGCTGTTCACCGCCATTCCCCATCTAACCTAACAAAGCTTAAGAAAATCTGTAAGGAAGAATGGGATAAAATCGACAAATCCAGAAGTGTAAAGCTGATACAGACATACCCAAGACGACTCAAAGCTGTACATTTGACTCAGGGGAGTAAATACTTATGTAAATGAGATATTTCCATATTTAATACATTTGCAAAAAAAATCTGAAAAACATGGTTTCACTTAGGTAATTATGGGGTATTGTATGTAGATGGGTGAGAAGAAAAAGAAATTGAATCCTTTTTTAATTTTGGCTGTAACAAATCAAAAATGTGGAATAAGTCAAGGGGTATGAGTTGTTTCTGAAGTCACTGTACAGCTTTTCCTTACTCCCAACAGTGCTATTACATGACTGATAATTAAAGATCTTCACTAGTGAAAGGGAAGGTGAAGGAGTGAGAAAGATCAAGGACAGATAGAAAGACAGACAACTGACACTCCATCTGCAAAGTTCACATTCGTATAAGGTCAACCTTGAAACCTTTGTCGTTGAGGCAATAAGAGTTGTCAACTTATTGAAGAAGAAAAAAA
This sequence comes from Oncorhynchus keta, assembly GCF_023373465.1. Classification (NCBI taxonomy): domain Eukaryota; kingdom Metazoa; phylum Chordata; class Actinopteri; order Salmoniformes; family Salmonidae; genus Oncorhynchus; species Oncorhynchus keta. The sequence continues at coordinate 8,127,346 of NC_068450.1, read as the reverse complement.
CATTCTAAATTAAATCCCTCAACTAACTCTGGTAATGGAAAGAACTCAAGAACATATGGGAAAACAACCCCCCCAACCCCCCCCCCCACCCCCAGCCCACCCCCCACCCCTAGAAAAAAAAGAAAGAAAGACAGGAAGAAGGAAAACTTCTGATTAAATTGTCGTCTTATATTTAACTTGCTGCTAATATTTCAATTAGAGAGACTGGAGGCAGCGACACTGCAGGGTTAAAATAGAACAGGGGAGAATTAGTCCCACTGATTAATAGCAGGGAAATGAAGACTTTCTTCACTTCCTCTCTTCTGCTCACACGAGACACTCTTCATCCCTGCGGCTCTGTTCATCACTGACACTCACCCTCATATTCATGTCACTCAATAAAAAAAAAAAAAAGCCTTTATCAACGTTCTATTCGCTTACATTGTACAGAATATTTGGAAGTGCAGAGACTCCACAGCTTTCCTTGTGTGTGAGAGTGTTGAATAGTTAGTCCTCTGTAAGGAACACGTCTACAAATTAGAACACGCTAGCTTCTAAAAGCGAGAGAGAGAGAGATTTTGACAAAAAGCACATTTGAGACTTCCTTTCCCCTCCTCTGCCCTTTCCCATTACCATAAACCCACTCACTCATGATAACCATTAATGTGGAGTCTTATTAAAAACCTATCAATACACATGCTGCCACGCCGCTAATGGCTAGGAATTCCTCTCAGTTAAATCTCGACGTTGGTCTTCCAGTCAGGACTAATGAGATCCATCCCTCAGCATCTTTTTGGGCTAAATCACCTTTATTTGTATCTGCCTACTCCGAGCTGCTGGTCATTTATACAAGTGTGGTGCTATGGGAGATTAATTATCCCTCTGGAGCCTGGGGGGCTGAGCAGTGGCTGGCTTCTGGCTGGTTGTTGGCTGTCTGCTGGCTGTCTGCTGGCTTTCTGCTGGCTGGTTGTGGCTGGTTGCTGGCTGTCTGCTGGCTTTCTGCTGGCTGGTTGTGGCTGGTTGCTGGCTGTCTGCTGGCTGTTGTTGGCTGGTTGTGGCTGGTTGCTGGCTGTCTGCTGGCTTTCTGCTGGCTGGTTGTGGCTGGTTGCTGGCTGTCTGCTGGCTGGTTGTGGCTGGTTGCTGGCTGTCTGCTGGCTGGTTGTGGCTGGTTGTGGCTGGTTGCTGGCTGTCTGCTGGCTGTTGTTGGCTGGTTGTTGGCTGTCTGCTGGCTGTCTGCTGGCTGTCTGCTGGCTTTCTGCTGTCTGGTTGTGGCTGGTTGCTGGCTGTCTGCTGGCTTTCTGCTGGCTGGTTGTGGCTGGTTGCTGGCTGTCTGCTGGCTTTCTGCTGGCTGGTTGTGGCTGGTTGCTGGCTGTCTGCTGGCTGTTGTTGGCTGGTTGTGGCTGGTTGCTGGCTGTCTGCTGGCTGTTGTTGGCTGGTTGTGGCTGGTTGCTGGCTGTCTGCTGGCTTTCTGCTGGCTGGTTGTGGCTGGTTGCGGGCTGTCTGCTGGCTGGTTGTGGCTGGTTGCTGGCTGACTGCTGGCTGGTTGTCGCTGGTTGTGGCTGGTTGCTGGCTGTCTGCTGGCTGTTGTTGGCTGGTTGTTGGCTGTCTGCTGGCTGTCTGCTGGCTGTCTGCTGGCTTTCTGCTGTCTGGTTGTGGCTGGTTGCTGGCTGTCTGCTGGCTTTCTGCTGGCTGGTTGTGGCTGGTTGCTGGCTGTCTGCTGGCTGTTGTTGGCTGGTTGTGGCTGGTTGCTGGCTGTCTGCTGGCTTTCTGCTGGCTGGTTGTGGCTGGTTGCTGGCTGTCTGCTGGCTGTCTGCTGGCTGGTTGTGGCTGGTTGCTGGCTGTCTGCTGGCTGGTTGTGGCTGGTTGTGGCTGGTTGCTGGCTGTCTGCTGGCTGGTTGTGGCTGGTTGCCTAGCTGTCTGCTGGCTGTTGTTGGCTGGTTGTTGGCTGTCTGCTGGCTGTCTGCTGGCTGTTGTTGGCTGGTTGTGGCTGGTTGCTGGCTGTCTGCTGGCTTTCTGCTGGCTGGTTGTGGCTGGTTGCTGGCTGTCTGCTGGCTTTCTGCTGGCTGGTTGTGGCTGGTTGCTGGCTGTCTGCTGGCTGTTGTTGGCTGGTTGTGGCTGGTTGCTGGCTGTCTGCTGGCTGTTGTTGGCTGGTTGTGGCTGGTTGCTGGCTTTCTGCTGGCTGGTTGTGGCTGGTTGCTGGCTGTCTGCTGGCTGTCTGCTGGCTGGTTGTGGCTGGTTGCTGGCTGTCTGCTGGCTGTCTGCTGGCTGTCTGCTGGCTGGTTGCTGGCTGTCTGCTGGCTGGTTGTGGCTGGTTGTGGCTGGTTGCTGGCTGTCTGCTGGCTTTCTGCTGGCTCGTTGTGGCTGGTTGCTGGCTGTCTGCTGGCTGTCTGCTGGCTTTCTGCTGGCTGGTTGTGGCTGGTTGCTGGCTGCGGCTGGCTGTGGCTGGCTGCTGGCTGGTTGCTGGCTGGTTGCTGGCTGTCTGCTGGCTGTCTGCTGGCTGGTTGTGGCTGGTTGCTGGCTGCGGCTGGCTGTGGCTGGCTGCTGGCTGGTTGCTGGCTGCGGCTGGCTGTCAGTGGCTGGCTGTGGCTGGTTGCTGGCTGGTTGCTGGCTGTCTGCTGGCTGTGGTATGCTGGTTGCTGGCTGGTTGCTGGCTGGTTGTTGGCTGGTTGCTGGCTGTGGCTGGCTGCTGGCTGTCTGCTGGCTGTTGTTGGCTGGTTGTTGGCTGTCTGCTGGCTGTCTGCTGGCTGTCTGCTGGCTTTCTGCTGTCTGGTTGTGGCTGGTTGCTGGCTGTCTGCTGGCTTTCTGCTGGCTGGTTGTGGCTGGTTGCTGGCTGTCTGCTGGCTTTCTGCTGGCTGGTTGTGGCTGGTTGCTGGCTGTCTGCTGGCTGTTGTTGGCTGGTTGTGGCTGGTTGCTGGCTGTCTGCTGGCTGTTGTTGGCTGGTTGTGGCTGGTTGCTGGCTGTCTGCTGGCTTTCTGCTGGCTGGTTGTGGCTGGTTGCGGGCTGTCTGCTGGCTGGTTGTGGCTGGTTGCTGGCTGTCTGCTGGCTGGTTGTTGCTGGTTGTGGCTGGTTGCTGGCTGTCTGCTGGCTGTTGTTGGCTGGTTGTTGGCTGTCTGCTGGCTGTCTGCTGGCTTTCTGCTGTCTGGTTGTGGCTGGTTGCTGGCTGTCTGCTGGCTTTCTGCTGGCTGGTTGTGGCTGGTTGCTGGCTGTCTGCTGGCTGTTGTTGGCTGGTTGTGGCTGGTTGCTGGCTGTCTGCTGGCTTTCTGCTGGCTGGTTGTGGCTGGTTGCTGGCTGTCTGCTGGCTGTCTGCTGGCTGGTTGTGGCTGGTTGCTGGCTGTCTGCTGGCTGGTTGTGGCTGGTTGTGGCTGGTTGCTGGCTGTCTGCTGGCTGGTTGTGGCTGGTTGCCTAGCTGTCTGCTGGCTGTTGTTGGCTGGTTGTTGGCTGTCTGCTGGCTGTCTGCTGGCTGTTGTTGGCTGGTTGTGGCTGGTTGCTGGCTGTCTGCTGGCTTTCTGCTGGCTGGTTGTGGCTGGTTGCTGGCTGTCTGCTGGCTTTCTGCTGGCTGGTTGTGGCTGGTTGCTGGCTGTCTGCTGGCTGTTGTTGGCTGGTTGTGGCTGGTTGCTGGCTGTCTGCTGGCTGTTGTTGGCTGGTTGTGGCTGGTTGCTGGCTTTCTGCTGGCTGGTTGTGGCTGGTTGCTGGCTGTCTGCTGGCTGTCTGCTGGCTGGTTGTGGCTGGTTGCTGGCTGTCTGCTGGCTGTCTGCTGGCTGGTTGTGGCTGGTTGCTGGCTGTCTGCTGGCTGGTTGTTGGCTGGTTGTGGCTGGTTGCTGGCTGTCTGCTGGCTTTCTGCTGGCTCGTTGTGGCTGGTTGCTGGCTGTCTGCTGGCTGTCTGCTGGCTTTCTGCTGGCTGGTTGTGGCTGGTTGCTGGCTGCGGCTGGCTGTGGCTGGCTGCTGGCTGGTTGCTGGCTGGTTGCTGGCTGTCTGCTGGCTGTCTGCTGGCTGGTTGTGGCTGGTTGCTGGCTGCGGCTGGCTGTGGCTGGCTGCTGGCTGGTTGCTGGCTGCGGCTGGCTGTCAGTGGCTGGCTGTGGCTGGTTGCTGGCTGGTTGCTGGCTGCGGCTGGCTGTGGCTGGCTGCTGGCTGGTTGCTGGCTGTCTGCTGGCTGTGGTTTGCTGGTTGCTGGCTGGTTGCTGGCTGGTTGTTGGCTGGTTGCTGGCTGTGGCTGGCTGCTGGCTGTCTGCTGGCTGGTTGCTGGCTGCGCTTTCCTTGCCTCCCTCTCTCTCTGGGTGATTCAGGTTTAGGGAACCATAGGGAGTCGTTAATTGTTCTTGGTCAGGGCTCGGGCAATAAAAAGGTCTGCCGCTGTCGCTGATGAGGCATCACTGTCTAGAAGTTGATCTTTAATGCCAAGTCACAGAGAGGGCAGGGTGGGTTGTGAAGCTGCAGCTAGCCGAGCTCTTCACGGGGGTGGGGTGGGGTTGGGGGATTACTCTCTAACTCAGAGGAGGAAAGGAATATTGCTCTATCAGTGTTTTACAGCTCCAGGTCTTCCCCCGACGTGAAAAATGTGTGGGGTGTATTTACACTGTCATTAACTGTCCACCGAGTCAGAGGCTGAGTCCTAAATAACACAATAGTCCATATATATTACACTATTGTAACCAGATCCCACTGGTACAAAGTAGTGAAGGAAATACTGTCCCACCGGAGAGGCAGACAGAGTAAAACCTCTATATAGTTTGGGAGTGGTGAGGGAGTTTAATAAACCATAAAGGGCAACAATGATCCTAATAAAACTAAGATACTTTAAGTAGTGGTACTGATGCTACCTCACTATGTATCTCGTTGGTAGGTAGTGGTACTGATGCTACCTCACTATGTATCTATTTGGTAGGTAGTGGTACTGATGCTACCTCACTATGTATCTATTTGGTAGGTAGTGGTACTGATGCTACCTCACTATGTATCTCGTTGGTAGGTAGTGGTACTGATGCTACCTCACTATGTATCTATTTGGTAGGTAGTGGTACTGATGCTACCTCACTATGTATCTCGTTGGTAGGTAGTGGTACTGATGCTACCTCACTATGTATCTATTTGGTAGGTAGTGGTACTGATGCTACCTCACTATGTATCTCATTGGTAGGTAGTGGTACTGATGCTACCTCACTATGTATCTATTTGGTAGGTAGTGGTACTGATGCTACCTCACTATGTATCTCGTTGGTAGGTAGTGGTACTGATGCTACCTCACTATGTATCTCGTTGGTAGGTAGTGGTACTGATGCTACCTCACTATGTATCTCGTTGGTAGGTAGTGGTACTGATGCTACCTCACTATGTATCTCGTTGGTAGGTAGTGGTACTGATGCTACCTCACTATGTATCTCGTTGGTAGGTAGTGGTACTGATGCTACCTCACTATGTATCTCGTTGGTAGGTAGTGGTACTGATGCTACCTCACTATGTATCTCGTTGGTAGGTAGTGGTACTGATGCTAACTCCCTATGTATCTCGTTGGTAGGTAGTGGTACTGATGCTACCTCACTATGTATCTCGTTGGTAGGTAGTGGTACTGATGCTACCTCACTATGTATCTCGTTGGTAGGTAGTGGTACTGATGCTACCTCACTATGTATCTCGTTGGTAGGTAGTGGTACTGATGCTACCTCACTATGTATCTCGTTGGTAGGTAGTGGTACTGATGCTAACTCCCTATGTATCTATTTGGTAGGTAGTGGTACTGATGCTACCTCACTATGTATCTATTTGGTAGGTAGTGGTACTGATGCTACCTCACTATGTATCTCGTTGGTAGGTAGTGGTACTGATGCTACCTCACTATGTATCTCGTTGGTAGGTAGTGGTACTGATGCTACCTCACTATGTATCTCGTTGGTAGGTAGTGGTACTGATGCTACCTCACTATGTATCTCGTTGGTAGGTAGTGGTACTGATGCTACCTCACTATGTATCTCGTTGGTAGGTAGTGGTACTGATGCTACCTCACTATGTATCTCGTTGGTAGGTAGTGGTACTGATGCTACCTCACTATGTATCTCGTTGGTAGGTAGTGGTACTGATGCTACCTCACTATGTATCTCGTTGGTAGGTAGTGGTACTGATGCTACCTCACTATGTATCTCGTTGGTAGGTAGTGGTACTGATGCTAACTCCCTATGTATCTCGTTGGTAGGTAGTGGTACTGATGCTAACTCCCTATGTATCTCGTTGGTAGGTAGTGGTACTGATGCTACCTCACTATGTATCTCGTTGGTAGGTAGTGGTACTGATGCTACCTCACTATGTATCTCGTTGGTAGGTAGTGGTACTGATGCTAACTCCCTATGTATCTCGTTGGTAGGTAGTGGTACTGATGCTAACTCCCTATGTATCTCGTTGGTAGGTAGTGGTACTGATGCTACCTCACTATGTATCTCTTTGGCTACGAGCTGCATGGTGACACCATAGGGCTCTGGTCTAAAATAGTCCACTATACAAGGAATAGGGTGCCATAGGGCTCTGGTCTAAAGTAGTCCACTAGGTAGGGAATAGGGTGCCATAGGGCTCTGGTCTAAAGTAGCCCACTCGGTAGGGAATAGGGTGCCATAGGGCTCTGGTCTAAAGTCGTCCACTAGGTAGGGAATAGTATGCCATTTCTTACATTGCCATTGTCTTAGATTGGACAAAAGGCTCTAATTAACTTAGGATCCCTTTATCATAATCAGACAAGAATGAGATGCAATGTTAAGGTTAGGTTGGCCACTCCCAAAAACGCCCTCTACAACAGGGCTATAGATAATTGGCTGACAAACCATCTATCATCATCATATAGCTGGGAATAGACGTCATTGGCAGTCCACCTCAAAAGCCTTTAGGACTGTGTCCCAAACGGCTCCCTATTCCCTATACAGTGCACTATTGTTGACCAGTAGTGTTCAAAGTAGTGCCCCATATAGGGAATATGGTACCACTTGGCTCTGGTCAAATTAGTGTCCTATGTAGGGAATATGGTGCCATTTGGCTTTGTTCTAAGTAGTGTCCTATATAGGGAATATGGTACCACTTGGCTCTGGTCAAATTCGTGCCCTATGTAGGGAATATGGTACCACTTGGCTCTGGTCAAATTAGTGCCCTATGTAGGGAATATGGTGCCATTTGGCTTTGTTCTAAGTAGTGTCCTATATAGGGAATATGGTACCACTTGGCTCTGGTCAAATTAGTGCCCTATGTAGGGAATATGGTGGCATCTGGAACTAAGTCTTTGGCTCACTACAAAGCCATGAGCTCCCTTTGAAATGCCCCCTACTGTCTCCTTGTCAACAAGTTTAAAAAATATATTTAAAAAAGCTATGGTATATATGACAAAGGTTCTGGCTCTAGCTGGCTGGCAGCAAAGGTAACCAAGGGCAAAGCTACATTTAATATTTATGATGGGATGATGGAATCATTGCAAAGCACCAATTCGTTAGTACACTTCCACATCCATCCCCGTCGATGTACAGACTCGTGGGGGAGATGTACAGTTTGTACTTGGTCTTTGTACTAGGTCATCCAAACAAGTCAATAACAGCTTTTCTGTTATAGCCAATTGCAATCATCGCCAGTTCTGGAACGACTGTTACTGAACCACTAGAAAGCCAGAGAGGCTGCCGAGAGAGCGAGAGAGAGAGAGAGCGAGAGAGAGAGAGAGAGAGAGAGAGAGAGAGAGAGAGAGAGAGAGAGAGAGAGAGAGAGAGAAAAGGACAGAGAGAGAGAGAGAGAGAGACAGAGAGAAAAGGACAGAGAGAGACAGAGAGAAAGAGGAGAGAAGGAGAGAGAGAGAGAGAGAGAGAGAGAGAGAGAGAGAGAGAGAGAGAGAGAGAGAGAGAGAGAGAGAGACGGACATAGAGAGAGACATAGAGAGACATAGAGAGAGACGGACATAGAGAGACATAGAGAGAGACGGACATAGAGAGAGACATAGAGAGACATAGAGAGAGATAGAGAGAGACGGACATAGAGAGACATAGAGAGACATAGAGAGAGACGGACATAGAGAGACATAGAGAGACATAGAGAGACAGAGCGAGAGAGACGGACATAGAGAGACATAGAGAGACATAGAGAGACAGAGCGAGAGAGACGGACATAGAGAGACATAGAGAGACATAGAGAGACAGAGCGAGAGAGACGGACATAGAGAGACATAGAGAGACATAGAGAGACAGAGCGAGAGAGACGGACATAGAGAGACATAGAGAGACATAGAGAGACAGAGCGAGAGAGACGGACATAGAGAGACATAGAGAGACATAGAGAGACAGAGCGAGAGAGACGGACATAGAGAGACAGAGCGAGAGAGACGGACATAGAGAGACAGAGCGAGAGAGACGGACATAGAGAGACATAGAGAGACATAGAGAGACAGAGCGAGAGAGACGGACATAGAGAGACATAGAGAGACATAGAGAGACAGAGCGAGAGAGACGGACATAGAGAGACATAGAGAGACATAGAGAGACAGAGCGAGAGAGACGGACATAGAGAGACAGAGCGAGAGAGACGGACATAGAGAGACAGAGCGAGAGAGACGGACATAGAGAGACAGAGCGAGAGAGACGGACATAGAGAGAGACATATAGACATAGAGAGACAGAGCGAGAGAGACGGACATAGAGAGAGACATATAGACATAGAGAGAAAGAGAGAGAGAGAGAGAGACATAGACATAGAGAGAAAAGAGACAGAGACAGAGACAGAGACAGAGACAGAGACAGAGAGAGAGACAGAGAGACAGAGAGGCAGTAAAATAAATACGCTTTGAAGAATGGGAGGGACGGCATTCTTCTGGGTAGGTACCAGATACATATCCAGAGCTTTAAAATCACAGGCAACAAGCTTAAAGCTAACTCAGTCTCTGAACAATGACACAGTCTGAATGGAGAATGGGTAGCACATTTTTCAGTTTGAATATAATCCAGGAGTTTTTGGGGTAATTACTGCATTTTGCACACAACAAAACTGACAAACACATCATTTCTACCTCAAAAAAAGGGTAATCGGAGAGGGAAGAGAAATGTAAAATATTTTTGTGTGAAGACAGATTCTAGAGTAGCCTATCTAAAACGGATATGTTTAAACTTCAACACACACTGCACTAAGGCAAGGCAGGCTGCCTGGCTGTCTGGCTGTCTGGCTGTCTGGCTGTCTGGCTGCCTGGCTGACTGGCTGGTGGGAACAGACACTGGGGGGCAGCATTGCTATGCCAGGGGTTGGTGGTCGATGATCACAGACTTAAATTAGCCGCGTTGGATATGAGCTCTGGCCAAATTAGTGATTTATCAGTCACAATGCATTACCCTACAGATGTGCTACAGATGATGTGTGTGTGTGTGTGTGTGTGTGTGTGTGTGTGTGTGTGTGTGTGTGTGTGTGTGTGTGTGTGTGTGTGTGTGTGTGTGTGTGTGTGTGTGTGTGTGTGTGGGGAGGGACCAGGTTGAGAAGGAGAACCAGGTTGAGATGCAGGACAACCAGGTTGAGATGCAGGACAACCAGGGTGAGATGCAGGACAACCAGGTTGAGATGCAGGACAACCAGGTTGAGATGCAGGACAACCAGGGTGAGATGCAGGACAACCAGGGTGAGATGCAGGACAACCAGGGTGAGATGCAGGACAACCAGGTTGAGATGCAGGACAACCAGGTTGAGATGCAGGACAACCAGGGTGAGATGCAGGACAACCAGGGTGAGAT